>NC_056742.1:515813086-515840586 GCF_019279795.1 Protopterus annectens | reverse complement strand
ACTATATTTCCTCTTCTACTTTTTTACATAGTTGGCACATCCATGCAGCTGTTCATTTACATTTAAGTTGCACCTTTTATGACTTCTTCATTTAGAATAGTACTTCATACTGACCTTCAATGACATCCCATTACCTTCATGGTTTTTAAGGGATGCATCTCAATCAAATTTGATTAAGGCTGGCTAAACAAACCTATTGCGTAAGTTCTGTATTGCTGTATTTTAGCCACTAGATGAATAGTACTTCATCAGTCAGATAACAACTTCATGCAAGCCACTAGCATTTTTACTGTTCTTTAATTATCAGATGAGTGATTTGCAGTAATGTTACTTTTGTAGCAGACTGTGCTAGCATCTGCTAAACGTAGTACCATAAAATATTGTACAATGTTTGAGAGTGCAATGATCTTGTTTTATGTTTTCTCTTTTATAGATATATATATTTGGGCCAATTTCTAGCTCTTTCAAGTCCCCCTGTATAAAACCCGCTTTGGCGCGTTTTTTGCACTTGTTACTACTCAGCCAAGCTCCTCGTGGTCCTGCAGAGTGGTGCTAGCAGCAGAGAGGCTAAAAGAGTGACTGCTAACCTGATAAAAGTGTTTTTTTTTGCTGCTACTACCTGGACGACTGTCCGATCTAGCTAAACTGCAAGTATTTCTGCTTCTTGAACTGTTTTAAACTGTTTAAAGTTGTTTTTGCACCTGCACTTTTAAAGTTTGCCCTGTTTGTTGCATTTACCTGTTGAGGCTACACACTCAAGTGCGCTAGCCTGTGTTGCATATTTATTGCATTTTCCTGCTGTTTGTTGCAAAAAAAGAAAAAAAAAATTATCCTTGTTTCCCGTCTTTCCTGACCTAGAGTAGTCCAAATACAGGCTTTGCTGTATTCTGGACTTTTGGAAAGTTCCTGTGTTGCCCATTTCCTTTTTTGGATAAAGGGAGGCTTCTTTGTTCACCAGTGGCAGTGGGGAGCTTAAAGCAGCCTATCTATCCCTGGAGAAGTGTTCCCAGCACAACAATCTGATAGTCTATTGGCCGTTTTGGGCCAATTTCTAGCTCTTTCAAGTCCCCCCCTGTATAAAACCCACTTTAGCGCAGCTTTGCTCAATTTTGCGCATAGTGCAGCATCGGGCAATGCCACATAATTGGGTTTAAACCATTCTCGGCTCCACAAAGTCTGCTCTTCACTTTTTCCATTAGAACTGACCTAGTTCTCATAATAAACACCCTATTCCTACTCTAAAGCTTGGCACTTGCTCACTAAAGCAATTATATAAGTCAGCACTAAAAAATTAAAAGCACTACACCCTCACAAACTCCCCTTGAGTACCTTGTTAACCATTGGCCCTTTTTTCAATTATAAAGGAATTCCCAATACTATTCTAGCATGTCCAAAGGTCAGTTGTCAATCTCCTCTCTGGTCCAGCTGGTGAATCTGGGAATCTTGAGGCAATGTTACAACTGCCTCATGTACACAGATAACCCTCTCCTCCTCCCAACAAATTCCAACACATGTGAGAAATGCAACCATATAGCCAAACTGGAGGCTAAGCTCTCTCAACTCAGTAGTGGCGTAACCAGTCAGGAGGAGAAGGAAACCACACTCACTACAATTCCAGTCTCACATAGACCTACCATGACAGCAAACCAAACACATAAACACACAAAAACATACTCGGAGGCTCTAAATAAAAATCTGCCTAAGCAACAGTGACCTCCAAAGCAGATACCCAAGCAACCGCTACCCCAAAACAAAACACATGCAACACATAGCTTACAAAGCCAGTGTGCCAAACAGTCACAGTCCTTAAGGCTAAACAACACACCTAATACATTTGTAATAGGTGACTTTATCGTCAGGCACACTGACATCCCGCTCACCAGGCTGAACAAGGAGAAGGTCACGGTGAGCTGCCTATTGGGCGCTAGGATCCGCCACATAACACAAGCACTCACGTCACTCCAAGGCAAGAACAAATATGACTCAGTCATTGTCCATGCTGGTGTGAATGACCTGAGACATACCTCCCTGGACTACATGAAAGGAGACATAGAGGAGCTCTCTGAGCATGTAGCCCAGGCTGGTATAAGCCTAACCTTGAGTAGCATCTTGCCCTCACCAAGAATGATGCCACAATATGAAGACAAGATGATCAATTTCAACAATTGGCTTAAGTATTGGTGTCATTCAAAGGGGATCCAATGCCTGTCAGCCTGGGATGACATGCTCGACAAGCCACGATGCTTCGCTAGGGATGGCTTGCACCTGTCACCCCTGGGCTTTCGGATATTGGCAAAGGCTCTTGCCACCCCCATAGTGCCTTTTTTGGGCAAGACTCAAAAAACAAACCCACCTCCATAGGTATCACAAGGGATAAGAAACTAAGAGTAATGCTACTCAATGCCAGAAGTCTAAACCTGAAGATGCACGCACTCAAAACTCTCCTTAGCATGGAGAACATCGATATCTGTGCAGTAACAGAAACCTGGTTCAAGGCTCCCGAGAGCACCCCAGCACTACCAGGTTATACCTCATACCATGTTTTTCGGCCCCAAAACTATGACTGAACCACAAAAGGAGGGGGAGTATCAATATTCGTCAAAAATACACACACCTCCAGGTTGGTGGCACAGCACAAAGCATCAGAGACTATCCATGTGCAACTAATAGTGGGTAAAACTGCCTTCCAGTTTATAGCCTGCTACAGACCACCCTCCCAAACCCAGGAACCCCACTCAGCCTTCCTGAGAACCCTGGAAAATATGAAGGTCTCTCCAAACACCATTATATTGGGCGACTTCAACTACCCAAACATAGACTGGGAGCATTACTCTAGCTCCAACACCCTAGTCCAAAGGTTCCTAGAATTTATAAAATCAAATGCTATGGAACAGCTTGTCACCACTCCCACAAGAGGGGAAAACATACTGGACCTGATCATCACCAACATGGGGACTCTATACTCCAGACCAGAAGTGTATCCCTCACTGGTAAGATCAGACCATAAACTAATCTCACTAGATATTCACATCCCGACCCCAGCCCCTGCCCAGAAAACCACAGTGAAAAACTTCTCTAAAGCAAATTTCACACTCCTCAAAACCGAGGTGGAATCCTTCAAAGCCCCCGGGTCCGTGGAAAATATGGCCCAGACCACAGAATCCTTTAAAAACGCATTCTATGAACACCTTCAGGAATGCATGGATCATGCAATCCCAAACAAAACCAAGACCCAATCCTCCAAAGGCAGGTGTCCTGTCTGGTGGACCCCAGCCATAAACAAACTATACAATAGAAGGAGGAAGCTACTACATGATAGAGCAAAATCTCAAAAAGGGAAGGCATCTCTGATCAGTATTAGCAAAAAACTATGGGCACTCATAAAATCGTCTAAGGCCAGCTTCGAGAGAAAAATTGCACAGGACACTAAGGATAATCACAAGGCTTTCTTGAGTTATGTTAGAAACCTGGGTGGGAATTCCCAGATATGCTCAGAATTAGTCCAAAATGACAAAAAATACACTGACCCCACAGACATTGCCAACATCCTAGCTGACAGGTTCAGCGCAAACTTCTCCCCCTCTTCCCCACCAAAAGGGCAAATATCTATCCCAGCAGAGTGCTGCCCCCCTGACATCTCAGATGCTCAGGTAAGAGTCGCCCTCTCCAAAGCAAAAAACACAGCATCAATGGGACCAGACGGTGTCCCAGGCTGCGTCCTACATGAACTCCAAGAAGAACTAAACCCAAACATAAAACTACTGTTCAATCTCAGCCTTACTACAGAATATGCACCCAAAGAGTGGCGTACAACAACAGTGGTCCCTCTCCACAAAGGTGGTGCCTCAATGGATCCTGGAAACTATCGCCCCATAAGCCTGACTAGCTTGGTCTGCAAAGCTATGGAAAGGATCATCATGGACCTCATAAATAAGGATATTGGGGACCTACAGACACTGGATCCTACCCAGTTTGGCTTTGTTAAGGGCAGATCCTGCCTCTTAAACCTGGTCGACTTCTTTGAAACAGTCACCAAGGCCATTGACGAGGGGAAGGTGGTCCACACAGCCTACCTGGACCTCGCAAAAGACTTCGATACAATACCCCACTCGGGCATTATAGATAAGCTCACCAGCTTAAACATAAACCCCTATGTCACTAGATGGATTGCAAACTGGCTCAAGAACAGAACCCACATGGTTAAAATTGCTGGAGCCATGTCAGACTCCAAACCAGTTACAAGTGGCGTCCCACAAGGCTCAGTCCTGGGACCTCTCTTGGTCAGTATATATTTCTCGGAGGTACAGGCCAACACGGAAGGACTGTGGCTGACCAAGTTCGCAGATGACTGCAAACTGGGCGCCATAATCGACTCTCCAGCTGACACAAGCATCCTACAAAAGGGCCTCATAGAAACAGACAACTGGTGCCAGAGCCATAGCCTCAAGCTAAACGCCAAAAAGTGTATAGTCATCCCCTTCAGCAAAAACAAACTGCCCACAAATTACCACATAGATGGTAATCCATTAAGTACGGAAGGAGGAAGTAGGGACCTGGGGACCCAAGTTGATAGCAATCTCTCATTCGGCAACCACGTGGCTAAAGTGGTTAGAAAATCATTTTATATAGCCCACCTAATCATGAAAGGATTCACATCTAGATCAGGGGAGGTCATTGTGCCTCTTTACTCATCCCTCATCAGGCCCATAATTGAGTACAATGCCCCTTTTGGGATGTACCTTACCAGACACCTGCAGCAACTGGAAAGACCCCAAAAGTACCTCACCAAGAGGATCAAAGGGCTCAAACAGATGCCATATGCTGCCCGGTTAAAGAAACTCCAGCTCTACTCAGTGGCAACCGCCTGCTCAGAGGCGATCTGTGCCTGACGTATAAAGCCATGTCCAACCCAGAATTAGTGGACATGCTGCACCTCAGAAAATCCAAATCCCATTGAGCTACGCGCTTGAGAGACTTGAACCTCAGCACTGAAATAAATAGGACATGCTGGAGGGACAGATTCATAACCCAGAGGCTCCCTTCACTCTGGAATAAAATCCCAGTCCAGGTTAGGCAGAGTCCCTCATTGACTCTCTTCAAGAGGAATCTTGATGAGTGGATGGGAGATCGTAGATTTACTCCAGGTATCACTTCTGTGTCACTGTTAGACAGATGCATAGTATACTAACCTCGAAAAAGGGCATAGCAAAATTCATTTTAAAATGGGTGGCGAAAGCCAAACACAGTCTGGCTAGGCTTGTAAATGCCCTAGGGCAGATAGCCTAGTATGAACCTATAAACCTATGAACCTATAGATATATATATATATATATATATATATATATATATATATATATATATATATATATATGTGTGTGTGTATGTGTTAGAGCATGTATAAAGGACATAATGGGATTTTTCAAGTTAATGGATAATGTTCAGGTTACTATCAATTCATATTTATGTACTCTGGATGTACAGTCCTTTTATACTAGCATTCCACATGAAGGAGGGATTAAAGCAGTCAAATATTAGGTGACTAATGTTAACATTTACTCCGAACAGCATAATGATTTTTTGTTGAGACTATTAGGACTGATTGTGGAGCATAATGTGTTTGGGTACAATAACATTTTTTTTTGTCCATGTAAAAGGCACTGTGATGGAGACTGCATTTGCATCGATTTATGCTGACCATTTTACATTTTTTTTGGAAGACATCTTGATATAGAGTAATAAAAACGTATATAAGTCTTATTTGGAAATGTGGTGACTATATTTGGAACTTGAAGATTGTTGGTGCATTTGGTTGAATCCTATGGAGTATTTGAAGGAATTTGTTAGTTATTTAAATTTTAATTATTTTTTTTGATGTTTGTTGGAATGCATACGTACCTCTCAACTGTACAGATTTTCACAGATTCTGCTGGTTTAGTGCACCTGTCTTGCCTGCTGCTCTAAGGTGAAGTTTAGTAAACCTACACTTAAATTTGAAAGTATTTATCGAATGCTGTTTTTTTTTCTTTTTGTGAAGTTATCTTTCACTCTCTCTCTCTCTCTATATATATATATATATATATAATATTGTATTATATGTGTGTGTGTGTGTATGTGTGTGTGTGTGTGTGTGTGTGTGTGTGTGTGTGTGTGTGTGTGTGTGTGTGTGTGTGTGTATATGTATGTGTGTCTGTATCAAACATATGTTACCAGTATATAATTCTGAGTAAAACTGGTACAAATGCTAAAATAAAAAACGACATCTCTTTGGATCACAATCTATACAGTGCATTCCAAAAGCGGGCACAGAATACCTGTACTCAGACAAAAGGAGCTCCTTTCTTTCATCTCCTTTGGAGAGTCAATTAACAGCAGGCTAGTTTGGCACTGGGCAACAAAAACTGTTGTTGTAGCACAGGGCCAACAGTTACTTGTTCAGAAGATCATACGATCATAGGAGGTTACTAGGCAAATGACTCTAGGGCCTATTCAAGCCTAGCCAAGTGTCAGTGGAAGCCTCACCTTTGTGCAGGGGGATAACGGTGGCCTTTTTCCATTCAGCTGGCATGAAGCCGGTGCTTAGCCTGTCACTGAAAAGAGCACACAATGGTGTTGCTAATTCTTCTTTGAGCCCATGTAGGATGCAGCCTGGGATGTTATCAGGTCCCATAGATGCTGTATTTTAACCTTAGAGAGGGCATTTACGACCTGCAATTTAGAGATACAATGTAGAGGACAGGTGGTAGGGATGTCATGGGTATGTGTGGTGGGGGTAGGGGAGTGACATTTTCACAGACCTGTCAGCTAACAGGTTAGCAATGTCCACAGACTTAGTATATTTGATATCGTTAACTACCAGTTTGACACAAATCTGGGCCTTTCCTTTTAGGATATGGATGGAACTGAAGAACACCTTATGGTTGTGCATAGTTGTGGAAGCTAATCTGGATTCACAGTTAGCTTTAGAGGACTTCACATGAAGTCTTATTTGCTTGTTTAAGCTGAGGAGGGAATGTTTCCAGTTTAGGGCTCACTGTTACTCTTGGACAGCAATTTCTTCCTCTTAATGTAAAGCCTGTTAATGGCAGTTGTCTGTCAGGCAGATTTGTTCTTCCTTGAGGAGCTTGTTTTGGTCCTATCAGGTGTGGCCAAGTCAATGCAGTTATACAGGTGTTTGTATAAAGCATTTGTGTAGGACTCAGCATAGTTGCCAGTACCATCTGAGGGGGGAGGTGCAGTGAAGCTATTTATGCCATCCCATAAGAGGTTATAATCTGCTTTGGAGATGTTTTTTAGTTTAGTTGGCGCTAGAGGGGGGTCAAGTGTGATAGTTACTTCAAATAAGGCTGATTTGTGGTCAGATCTCACCAGGGCAGACCTCACAGTGGGGGTGCCACAGTGATCTCCCATACTGGTAAGCACCAGATCCAGGTTGTTGGCACCCCTTGTGGGGGAGTCAACCAGCTGATCCAGGGCATTGGAGTTAATGAAATTGAGGAACCTTTGGGCAAGTGAGTTTGAGCATGAGTAATCAACCCTGACAATGGATGGGTAGTTAAAGTCACCCAAAACCATGGCATTCAGATGTATCGTGATAGATTCAAATAGATGCAATTAGGCAGAGTAGATGTCCTCATTAATGAAGAGGGTTCTGTAGCTGGCAATGACTTGAATAGGTGTCCTACCAACCGTTAATTGCACCTGAAGTATCTCCAGGGAATCATGCTAACAAATCAGGCAGTGATTTGTTTTTAATGAATATCGATACATGGTTTACTTTAGTTTTCATGCCTTCAGTTTGTGGTCTGAATGTGTGGAAGGAGGTGTAGCCCAGTATGTCTGGGGTGCTCTCCACAGCCTTGAACCAAGTCTCCATGACTGTGCAAATGTCTGTGTTTTCCAAGGTGAGGACTGCTTCCAGTGAGAGCAATATCATATTAAAACTCCGAGCACTTAGCAGCACAACCATGAACTTGTTTTTACATGGAGTTTTTATGGAAAGAATTTTGTCCTTGAGACACTGCCTAAAAGAAGCACTATGGGGGTGGCAAAAGCCTTGGTCAGTAGCCAAAATCCCAGGGGTGACAGATGAAGACGATCTCTGGCAAAGCATCGAGGTCTGTCAGTCATGTCATCCCAGGCTGACAGATACTGTATCCCCTTAGAATGACACCAGAAACTAAGCCAATTATTGAAGTCAATAATTTGTATTGAGGCATCATCCTAGGTAAAGGTAAAATGCTGCTTACGGCTAGGGACATACCAGCCTGAGGCACACAGTCCAAGAGCTTAGTCATGTCTCTCTTCATATAGTCCTGAAAGGTGCATCTCAAGCCATTCACACCAGCATGGACTATGACAGAGTCAGAAGAGTACCTGTTGTTGAGAGACTTGAGTGTGTGTGTGATGTGGTGGATCCTGGCATTTGACAGACAGCTGACCTTGACCTTCTCCTTATCCAGCCTGGTGAAAGGGACATCTGTGTGTCTCATGATGGAATTGCCTATGACTAATATATTTGGTTTTATGTTTAGCCTTAAGGACTGGTCAGGTGAGATACTGGTGTGTCAGCTATTGTGTGTATTATGTTCTGCAGAGGAGGTATTATGTGTAGTGTGCTTGTGTTTGTGTTTGGGAGGTCTCTGGTGTTTAGGTATGTTACAGGTGAGGACCTCCACATATGTAAGTATGTGTGATGTGGATTTGGGTGGAATAGGAGGTGAGGTGTGCATGCTGACAACCCACTCATTGTCATATGTACTGACTGGTGTGTGAGAGAGCATGGATTCAAGATTCTTAATATAGTTGCATCTCTCTCATGTTGAGTTTGTGTGGACTAGTAGTAGATGGTTATCGGTAAACATGAAGCAGTTACTACACTGTCTCAGGATGCACATGTCGACCAAGCTGGCTTGAGAAACTGTGGGAAATTGTACGTCCATAATGTTAGGTAAATTTATATGGTCAGGAAGAGAGGTCACACTTAGGAATGGCTAGTGGGTGAGAGGTGTGTTGGCACCTCTGAGGCTAGGCTTAGTGTTCTACCTGACAGTAGAGCAGGGCTGCTGGTGGGCTGCACACAAGCAAGCACAGACGTGGGGCCTAAATAAAACAAGATACAACTCTTTTAACTCAAACTAGCCAATAAGGATGCTCTATCTAAGCTCTAGTCCAATCACCTTCAATTAGATGGGAGTCAGACAGCAGTTTCCTCCCACAAGGGTGCAGACGTGCCTTCTCCAACTAAGATGACTTGAATTTGATGCTCAGAAGTTACAAAACAGACCCAGAAACAGAAAACCTGGAACTGGGCTATGCTATAGCTGAACTAATACAGTATGCAGTAAAATGTGACAAAAAACACTTCCGACAATTCAGACAGACAGTAGAATGCAAATACAAGTTAGAGGTGCGATATAAGAACAAAAACACAAACTTATAGTTAGTTGTAAGCAACGAGTGCCTCAGATCTTTCAGTATCTCAGTGAAGAGCTGGTTTTAGTGGTGAAGTGAAACAAAACAGTGTATATTCACTAAGACTGATGCTAGGCTATGCTAAAAAGTGCAGAGGTTTTAGAAATTCAAAGTGCATAAAATCACAGTCACAACAGCAAAAAAAAAAAAACTATAAATAAAGCAGCAATTCAGTAGAATGCTGATCTTGATTTTATCAGGCTACTAACAAGCAGTAATAAATGTGGCAGAATAAATACAACTGAACACTTTTAAGAACAAGTAGCAAAAGCAAAATAAAGTAATAAAGTAGGAAAAGACACAGTATAAATATAGTAAGACACAGTAAAAACAGCTGAATAGAGTGTAACTTTTTTTTTCAAGTTGCTAAGTTTTTTAGTGCCTCAGTGGACACAAGAAGAGAAAATAAGACATATATATGTCATTTATATGATTAGTTTTAAGTAATATTGTTTTTACTGCTGCCTGTAATTCAGAAATCAATAACAAATAAAGAATGTGCTTAAATGTGATTACTGTTACCCCTGAAATAACCTCATCAACAGTAGAGTCTATGTTCACTCTGAAAGGGCATAATTAACTGTATTTGTGGCAATTGCCTTCCCTGCCTGTAAAGGCGTAGGTCGTGTGCACCAAAGAAAGGTCAAGTCAAATCTATAGGCTCTGAATGGCTGAAGTGGATGGCCTTACTTTATTTCTTAATTTTAACATAATAAATAAATAAGTATTTGATAACCAAATAACTGGTCTGGTATAAAGAATTCCTTTTGGATAGGAACCTGAGCGAGGCAGAGCAAAAACAAGTGATGATGTATATTAACACTGAGTGTAGATTCATACATTTGTGGACCATTTCAAACCTAACCAGTTTCCCTTTTTGTGTTCATATTAACCTATCCCATTGGTTAGAGTTTGGCCTTACCAATCCCATGGTCAATAATCATAAATTAGCCCTAATGAGAATATCTGAGATCATACCATAGATAATTTGAGGGTCCCATGCATGGGATAAAGCATTTAGGAGCTCCCTCTGTCCATTAGTAGTAAAGGGGGCAGTTCTAGGGTAAATTATTTGTTTCTCATCCATAGATTCATGTTATATTTGAATATGGACTGGGATGAGCTTTGTTTTATGTGGATGGGGAGTCTGTTCTAGAGCAGCAGTGTTCTCTGCGAGATATATCTGTTCCTTCAAACTGTTCTGTTGATGTTACAGAAGAAGTTTAGATCCCTAGACTGAATATTGCTGATGCCATTTGACTTACTGATATGAAGTAAATTCATCAGTACAGCATTGGAGGATGCCTTGTATGCTACACACATTCCGTAGGATACCGATTTACAGTAACAGGGCTTTGAGTCAGTCCATGTAAGAGATGTTCTTCAGGCTTTGTATCCTTTTAGTAAGGTATCTCTGTGGTCATTCCAATTTTTGTATGTGTTTGGACAAATACATGCCAAAAGGGACAGCATATTCAGTGAACAGCCTCATGAGGGCTGAGAAAAGGGGGACACTGACATCCCTAGATGTAGACACAATCCCTTTGTTTATCAGCAAAGACTGTAAGATTTTTTTATTACACCTACCCATTTTCTCTAGTAATAGCCCAGACAGAGGTTGAGGAGCGGTGAAGTGGGCATGGATGTGTTGTCCACTCATTCAAACAACACAGTCATTTCAATACCCTTCTACCTCCACACCCATAAGCAGAACCCTCCTGATAGGTCCTTGGCCTTTTTTCAAACTCCTTATCATGATACACGTCCCTAAGACATCCCCATAAGAGGTGCACTACCGAAGTAACTGTCATTCTTTTTTCTCACTGCTTATCCACTGGACACGAAGACTAATAGGTGAACCTGATTTGCCAACAGCAGAGATATGCCACTGAGATAGCTAATTCTCATGCCAAATTATTACTTTTTTAATCAGCACACTAAACAGGGCATCGGTCTTGTGACCTTATGAGCTTAACAGCTTCTAACACTTAAAATTAAAGTTTGCAACATTGTTATTTCCCAATAGAATATCAAGAAAACAACTGCAGTGATTTATAAGACTCTAAGCATTTCTTTTAATCCCAAAAGGGTGGAGGTTTGGAGGGTGGCCTAATGGTTAAGGTGTTTGCCTTGCAAACACAAGGTGCAGGGTTTGAGTCTCACAAGGGACAATTGACTAGGCTTAAAATGGCTCACAAGGGCAGTTAGTTAGCTTAGTACTAATCTAATCTATAAAATGGTATTTTATGCATAAATTAAGAAACCAACTTTTTTAAAATAATGTAACTTTCATATCAGCCATGAGAAGGGAAACTTCCTGAAATATTGCTACACACTTTCACTATCCTGATGGCAATTCAGATTCACATTAGTATCAACTATAATGTAAGTGTATATTTTGGGGGGGGAGGGTAGAAAAATTCTCATAGATTTGACATGTGATTCATCAACAATCAAAAATTGTGCAGTACATTAAAAATACATATGCCACATTATCATTCATTTTCTAAAATACTGGTTCTGGTGAGTGACAGTGGTAGAAAGTTATGTTGGACAAACCAGACTTTCCTATCCTGAGGAACAGTTCCCAGCTCATCCTGTGGGATTCCCAGGCATTCCTCCATGAGCTGCAAGATGTAATACCCCCAATGTACCCTGTATCTACCCTGGGGCCTTCTCCCAGTGCACTATACCTGGTAAATCCCCTGTGAGAAATACCAAGGGGTATTAATCACAAGATACATATGCTCCCTCAACTGAATCCTATTCATTTCTTAATTTCTGAAAATAGTTAGGGATTGTATTATGCTGAGAGTAATGTGACCCCAGTTATAAATCAGGGCATAGCTAATGCTCATGAAATCAGTTTCATCCTTTTTATCCTTCATCCTTTAATGGCTGTCTTAATACTTGAATTTACCTATACGTGCCTGATTCTGGATTTCATATGGGGTTCCCAGCACTAGTAGTATTTTGTATGCTGGGAGATTCAGTTTTATTAGCTCAGGCCATTGTATGGTACCACTACTAGAACAATCTGGCTGCCCTTGCTCCACATTGCTCTAGTTTTGTTCATAGGTCTGATATCATATAACATTACGTCTCTCAATACACAGGACAACATAGTTGCTAAGGGCAGCTATTTCGACAATTAAAACTCCCTTTTCTCTTCAGCCGATGTATCTGTTTTTCTTAATTCTGCTTTGTTAACTGTCAATATTACCGTTCCCATCTAATCATTGCTTCTTGATTTTGATAATTCTTTGAGAGCCATGTTATCAGTGTTTCTCACCTACTTATATATTGTCATGTTTGCACAATCCCTAATGTAAGAATTCTGACATGTTGATCTTATTGGTATACATACACTCAGCCGTGTGTATGTCATAATAAGCAGCTGCCGTATATAGGCATCTGTTTCTGTTTTGTGGCACAGAACCTACATTTGCCTGTATCACTCACATTACATTATTTGCAACACAGTAATAACATTTTACACAACTATATTCCTAGTTGGTCATTACGATACAGTGGCCAAAAACACCTATCTGTTCACAAACCTATTAAACCTACTGGGGACTGCCTGTACTTGTACCATGTTGTTAAGGTCTGGAACTCCTTATCTGTATATATCAGGTGAATAATCTCCCTCACATCCCTCAAAACAATTGTGAAAGACTTCCTAGCCTAAAGCCAGCTCTGTTCTTGCTCAGCACCTGGATAAACTATATCCCTAAATGTGAACAAATACCTATTCATTCCTCACATCTCGTTACTCTCCCTTCTTCACTCATTTGGTTATGTGTATGAATTTTTCTCCCCTGGCTTTCTCTCTAAATATACCATAGGCCTGCTTTTCTCTCACTTCACATTGCATTTGCAATTCCTCTCTGAATTATACTAAGTTATCTTTAATTTCTCTATAAACTGGCTAAAATTTCTGTAACTGTTGAATCATTGTCATATAACTTGTATTTATTCTTAACCAATGCTTTCATATTATGTCTAATTTTGTATAGTTGTTTAAACTGTTGTTGCTTTGCATTATTTTAGAGACTGTAAAATTGTTGCTCTTATTATGTTTTGTAATACTTTGAAGCTTTACTCACTGGGCCTACACTGAAAACAGGCCCCTACCCATCAGAACTGGGCCTACACTGAAAATGGGCCCCTACCCATCAGAACTGGGCCTACACTGAAAACAGGCCCCTACCCATCAGAACTGGGCCTACACTGAAAATGGGCCCCTACCCATCAGAACTGGGCATACACTGAAATTGGGCCCGTACCCATCAGAATCTCCCAGTAATCAAATGTTAATAAATAAATAAATACAGATTTTTGAACCATCGTGTTTGCAATCTACTATCTGAATCTGAAATTATTAGCTTTCCAACTTCTGATTTAAATTTGGCTCTCCCTAGACATTTATGCATCGTGTCTTGGTCAACATGTGGCTGTTCTTGGAGTTCTCAATACCTGATGTCATAATTTTAATTGTGGACTTTCCAATCCTCTTTTTTCTTCTAGTCGCTTTCTTAATATTCTTGAATTTCTGTTTTAGCAGCTCTTTTTGCGGTCTCGTTTTTGTCCACTTCTTGGTTGATTTTCACACCCACTTCATAACTCCATGTTTCCGCAGACTGAGAAAGGCTGTCACCTTAGACTTTTATTTTGTTTATGGTTTTAGAACGTTCACTGTGTTTGAATTGGATAGCATCAGCAGATATGGATGCATCTATCAGTTACAGATTTACACACAGTGAAGCTCAAGGTGGCTTATGTACCTCTAAGAATGAGATATCTGCATTCTTGTCACACGCTCTTCTTATGTATAATTTGATAAATATAAATCACCTTTCTTTTTTTCCTGTATAAATGATTTAGCACATTTTGTGGCCATTCAATTATACCAAAGCTGTAAATCCTGTAAATCAGAGGAGGGAGAAGAAGTTGATTTGCAGCTTGAACTTTATTCTTAGATGTCAAGATAGTTTTCAGTATTAGTTGTAGGCTTCAGAAATATTTCTTATTAAACTTTGTTCTCATTTGTTCATTTTCTACTGCTAACTATTCATCTGTTCTGAGATATTTGCACTCTCTTTTGTTCCTGTATACCATATTCCTTTCCTGTGGTAATTTTTCCCTTGAAGCTTGAGGTTTCCCGCTGTAAATGTTGCTTTTGCACATTTATCAAATCCAAATGTCATTTTATACCATCTGAAAATGTATTAATCATTTCTAGTTGTACTTTCAGTTACATGTCAGACAAGCTATACAGTTTTAAATCATCCACAAAGTGGAAGTAAGATATCATCTGGCAAGGCTGTTTCCTACAAGTCAGGCTCTAACCATAACTTTGTGTTTCAATTATACACATTAACAGCTTAAATGTTAGTCCGACATAACAGCAATGGTGACAAAGATTCACCATAGTACGTCTATCACTGGATTTTTATAGTTGAAATACTAATTTACCCTTTTCATGACTCATTTGTAACATGGTTGATTTATAGTGATTAAATGGCATTTTCCTTACAGTGATATGATATATGTGTACATCTGTTGGTATTCTCTGATCCATGAATGTGGAATACTGTCAAACTTTTCTTTTTATTTATCCATTTCATACTTAGCTCTCCCACTTTTTATAGATCTTCGTTATGGCTTTATTTAATAATAATAAATCAACACGGGCTCCATGCTGAATTACTTTTATTATCTTTCTAAGTGTCATTACTGAATTCTGAATTACCAAAACTTCGAGTGCATATACAGCATAATCTTATAAGGCAAGTTATTAGTCAATATTTCTTAGGTTTCCTGCAAAATTCAATTTATGAGTTAATGTAGTTTTTCCTGAGGATAACTGGGTTGGTGTAATCTCAGTATGTATATATAAACATGCTTTACTCAGACCTAGATCAGGATGCAAAGATGTTGATAACTTTAGTCAGAAGGTGGGCACAGTAGCTATACCTGAGGTTTGGAGTCTTTCTTAGATTTTTTTCTCACTTTTAGTGGAGTCATCTTAATTCTGTTTCATACTGAACATTTTAGCATCTCATTTTTTACAAATTCTTTTCATTTAGTATCCTTGTTATGTTCCAAAGGATCTTCATAAATGCTTGTCCAGAATGTAATGATTTCTTCCATTTTGTGTGGAATTACTGCCATGTCATTGCTTTCATTCCTGTTTTCGAATAAAATGTTTTTGGGTTATAAATAAATTGTATTATGTACTTTTTCTTGGTACACTTTCTTAACGTTTCAGCTTTTGTCAATATTTTAGCTTATTATTAAAGATAGTATAACACACAGTTTCAGATCTGAATAAAAAGACTCAAAGCTAACCCTGTCCCGTGGCTCTCTTTAGCAACTAAACAGCTCATGAAACAAAGATTCAAAGTATAGAAGGTCTGGGCAAAAAATAAAATAACTCCTTCTTCACTTGCATATAGACAACTAACAAACACAATAAAACAACTAATTATCATAGATAAGAAAACATACTACTCAACCAATCAAAACATACACACTAATAATCCAAAACTGTTCTGGGCCTCAATCAATAAAATTCTAAATCTATGACAAGCTACACAGCCAACACCATAAACACAGAAACAAAATAATATGATAGCCAACCACGTCAATGTCCACTTTATACAGACTGCACATTTATTAATCAACCAGGAAACTAATCAAGCTGTTAGGGTCCCTTCTCAATCAAATAACTTCCTTCACCAATTCTCCTATCAACTAGATACCAAAGATGCCACCAAAAATACCTCAAAGATCAAAGCCTATTACAAGTGCCCCTGACAATCTACACAACTACTCCTCTATCTAATAAACACTGAAAATGTAATGTACTCATACACACCTACTCCTCTATCTAATAAACAATGAAAATGTAATGTACTCATACACACCTACTCCTCTATCTAATAAACACTGAAAATGTAATGTACTCATACACACCTACTCCTCTATCTAATAAACACTGAAAATGTAATGTACTCATACACACCTACTCCTCTATCTAATAAACACTGAAAATGTAATGTACTCATACACACCTACTCCTCTATCTAATAAACAATGAAAATGTAATGTACTCATACACACCTACTCCTCTATCTAATAAACACTGAAAATGTAATGTACTCATACACACCTACTCCTCTATCTAATAAACACTGAAAATGTAATGTACTCATACACACCTACTCCTCTATCTAATAAACACTGAAAATGTAATGTACTCATACACACCTACTCCTCTATCTAATAAACAATGAAAATGTAATGTACTCATACACACCTACTCCTCTATCTAATAAACACTGAAAATGTAATGTACTCATACACACCTACTCCTCTATCTAATAAACAATGAAAATGTAATGTACTCATACACACCTACTCCTCTATCTAATAAACACTGAAAATGTAATGTACTCATACACACCTACTCCTCTATCTAATAAACACTGAAAATGTAATGTACTCATACACACCTACTCCTCTATCTAATAAACAATGAAAATGTAATGTACTCATACACACCTACTCCTCTATCTAATAAACACTGAAAATGTAATGTACTCATACACACCTACTCCTCTATCTAATAAACACTGAAAATGTAATGTACTCATACACACCTACTCCTCTATCTAATAAACAATGAAAATGTAATGTACTCATACACACCTACTCCTCTATCTAATAAACACTGAAAATGTAATGTACTCATACACACCTACTCCTCTATCTAATAAACACTGAAAATGTAATGTACTCATACACACCTACTCCTCTATCTAATAAACACTGAAAATGTAATGTACTCATACACACCTACTCCTCTATCTAATAAACAATGAAAATGTAATGTACTCATACACACCTACTCCTCTAATAAACACTGAAAATGTAATGTACTCATACACACCTACTCCTCTATCTAATAAACACTGAAAATGTAATGTACTCATACACACCTACTCCTCTATCTAATAAACACTGAAAATGTAATGTACTCATACACACCTACTCCTCTATCTAATAAACACTGAAAATGTAATGTACTCATACACACCTACTCCTCTATCTAATAAACACTGAAAATGTAATGTACTCATACACACCTACTCCTCTATCTAATAAACAATGAAAATGTAATGTACTCATACACACCTACTCCTCTATCTAATAAACACTGAAAATGTAATGTACTCATACACACCTACTCCTCTATCTAATAAACACTGAAAATGTAATGTACTCATACACACCTACTCCTCTATCTAATAAACAATGAAAATGTAATGTACTCATACACACCTACTCCTCTATCTAATAAACACTGAAAATGTAATGTACTCATACACACCTACTCCTCTATCTAATAAACACTGAAAATGTAATGTACTCATACACACCTACTCCTCTATCTAATAAACAATGAAAATGTAATGTACTCATACACACCTACTCCTCTATCTAATAAACACTGAAAATGTAATGTACTCATACACACCTACTCCTCTATCTAATAAACAATGAAAATGTAATGTACTCATACACACCTACTCCTCTATCTAATAAACACTGAAAATGTAATGTACTCATACACACCTACTCCTCTATCTAATAAACACTGAAAATGTAATGTACTCATACACACCTACTCCTCTATCTAATAAACACTGAAAATGTAATGTACTCATACACACCTACTCCTCTATCTAATAAACACTGAAAATGTAATGTACTCATACACACCTACTCCTCTATCTAATAAACACTGAAAATGTAATGTACTCATACACACCTACTCCTCTATCTAATAAACACTGAAAATGTAATGTACTCATACACACCTACTCCTCTATCTAATAAACACTGAAAATGTAATGTACTCATACACACCTACTCCTCTATCTAATAAACAATGAAAATGTAATGTACTCATACACACCTACTCCTCTATCTAATAAACACTGAAAATGTAATGTACTCATACACACCTACTCCTCTATCTAATAAACAATGAAAATGTAATGTACTCATACACACCTACTCCTCTATCTAATAAACACTGAAAATGTAATGTACTCATACACACCTACTCCTCTATCTAATAAACACTGAAAATGTAATGTACTCATACACACCTACTCCTCTATCTAATAAACAATGAAAATGTAATGTACTCATACACACCTACTCCTCTATCTAATAAACACTGAAAATGTAATGTACTCATACACACCTACTCCTCTATCTAATAAACACTGAAAATGTAATGTACTCATACACACCTACTCCTCTATCTAATAAACACTGAAAATGTAATGTACTCATACACACCTACTCCTCTATCTAATAAACACTGAAAATGTAATGTACTCATACACACCTACTCCTCTATCTAATAAACACTGAAAATGTAATGTACTCATACACACCTACTCCTCTATCTAATAAACAATGAAAATGTAATGTACTCATACACACCTACTCCTCTATCTAATAAACACTGAAAATGTAATGTACTCATACACACCTACTCCTCTATCTAATAAACACTGAAAATGTAATGTACTCATACACACCTACTCCTCTATCTAATAAACACTGAAAATGTAATGTACTCATACACACCTACTCCTCTATCTAATAAACACTGAAAATGTAATGTACTCATACACACCTACTCCTCTATCTAATAAACACTGAAAATGTAATGTACTCATACACACCTACTCCTCTATCTAATAAACACTGAAAATGTAATGTACTCATACACACCTACTCCTCTATCTAATAAACACTGAAAATGTAATGTACTCATACACACCTACTCCTCTATCTAATAAACACTGAAAATGTAATGTACTCATACACACCTACTCCTCTATCTAATAAACACTGAAAATGTAATGTACTCATACACACCTACTCCTCTATCTAATAAACACTGAAAATGTAATGTACTCATACACACCTACTCCTCTATCTAATAAACACTGAAAATGTAATGTACTCATACACACCTACTCCTCTATCTAATAAACACTGAAAATGTAATGTACTCATACACACCTACTCCTCTATCTAATAAACACTGAAAATGTAATGTACTCATACACACCTACTCCTCTATCTAATAAACAATGAAAATGTAATGTACTCATACACACCTACTCCTCTATCTAATAAACACTGAAAATGTAATGTACTCATACACACCTACTCCTCTATCTAATAAACACTGAAAATGTAATGTACTCATACACACCTACTCCTCTATCTAATAAACAATGAAAATGTAATGTACTCATACACACCTACTCCTCTATCTAATAAACACTGAAAATGTAATGTACTCATACACACCTACTCCTCTATCTAATAAACAATGAAAATGTAATGTACTCATACACACCTACTCCTCTATCTAATAAACACTGAAAATGTAATGTACTCATACACACCTACTCCTCTATCTAATAAACAATGAAAATGTAATGTACTCATACACACCTACTCCTCTATCTAATAAACAATGAAAATGTAATGTACTCATACACACCTACTCCTCTATCTAATAAACACTGAAAATGTAATGTACTCATACACACCTACTCCTCTATCTAATAAACACTGAAAATGTAATGTACTCATACACACCTACTCCTCTATCTAATAAACAATGAAAATGTAATGTACTCATACACACCTACTCCTCTATCTAATAAACACTGAAAATGTAATGTACTCATACACACCTACTCCTCTATCTAATAAACACTGAAAATGTAATGTACTCATACACACCTACTCCTCTATCTAATAAACACTGAAAATGTAATGTACTCATACACACCTACTCCTCTATCTAATAAACACTGAAAATGTAATGTACTCATACACACCTACTCCTCTATCTAATAAACACTGAAAATGTAATGTACTCATACACACCTACTCCTCTATCTAATAAACAATGAAAATGTAATGTACTCATACACACCTACTCCTCTATCTAATAAACACTGAAAATGTAATGTACTCATACACACCTACTCCTCTATCTAATAAACACTGAAAATGTAATGTACTCATACACACCTACTCCTCTATCTAATAAACACTGAAAATGTAATGTACTCATACACACCTACTCCTCTATCTAATAAACACTGAAAATGTAATGTACTCATACACACCTACTCCTCTATCTAATAAACACTGAAAATGTAATGTACTCATACACACCTACTCCTCTATCTAATAAACACTGAAAATGTAATGTACTCATACACACCTACTCCTCTATCTAATAAACACTGAAAATGTAATGTACTCATACACACCTACTCCTCTATCTAATAAACACTGAAAATGTAATGTACTCATACACACCTACTCCTCTATCTAATAAACACTGAAAATGTAATGTACTCATACACACCTACTCCTCTATCTAATAAACACTGAAAATGTAATGTACTCATACACACCTACTCCTCTATCTAATAAACACTGAAAATGTAATGTACTCATACACACCTACTCCTCTATCTAATAAACAATGAAAATGTAATGTACTCATACACACCTACTCCTCTATCTAATAAACACTGAAAATGTAATGTACTCATACACACCTACTCCTCTATCTAATAAACACTGAAAATGTAATGTACTCATACACACCTACTCCTCTATCTAATAAACAATGAAAATGTAATGTACTCATACACACCTACTCCTCTATCTAATAAACACTGAAAATGTAATGTACTCATACACACCTACTCCTCTATCTAATAAACACTGAAAATGTAATGTACTCATACACACCTACTCCTCTATCTAATAAACACTGAAAATGTAATGTACTCATACACACCTACTCCTCTATCTAATAAACACTGAAAATGTAATGTACTCATACACACCTACTCCTCTATCTAATAAACACTGAAAATGTAATGTACTCATACACACCTACTCCTCTATCTAATAAACACTGAAAATGTAATGTACTCATACACACCTACTCCTCTATCTAATAAACACTGAAAATGTAATGTACTCATACACACCTACTCCTCTATCTAATAAACACTGAAAATGTAATGTACTCATACACACCTACTCCTCTATCTAATAAACACTGAAAATGTAATGTACTCATACACACCTACTCCTCTATCTAATAAACACTGAAAATGTAATGTACTCATACACACCTACTCCTCTATCTAATAAACACTGAAAATGTAATGTACTCATACACACCTACTCCTCTATCTAATAAACACTGAAAATGTAATGTACTCATACACACCTACTCCTCTATCTAATAAACACTGAAAATGTAATGTACTCATACACACCTACTCCTCTATCTAATAAACACTGAAAATGTAATGTACTCATACACACCTACTCCTCTATCTAATAAACACTGAAAATGTAATGTACTCATACACACCTACTCCTCTATCTAATAAACACTGAAAATGTAATGTACTCATACACACCTACTCCTCTATCTAATAAACACTGAAAATGTAATGTACTCATACACACCTACTCCTCTATCTAATAAACAATGAAAATGTAATGTACTCATACACACCTACTCCTCTATCTAATAAACACTGAAAATGTAATGTACTCATACACACCTACTCCTCTATCTAATAAACACTGAAAATGTAATGTACTCATACACACCTACTCCTCTATCTAATAAACACTGAAAATGTAATGTACTCATACACACCTACTCCTCTATCTAATAAACACTGAAAATGTAATGTACTCATACACACCTACTCCTCTATCTAATAAACACTGAAAATGTAATGTACTCATACACACCTACTCCTCTATCTAATAAACAATGAAAATGTAATGTACTCATACACACCTACTCCTCTATCTAATAAACACTGAAAATGTAATGTACTCATACACACCTACTCCTCTATCTAATAAACACTGAAAATGTAATGTACTCATACACACCTACTCCTCTATCTAATAAACACTGAAAATGTAATGTACTCATACACACCTACTCCTCTATCTAATAAACACTGAAAATGTAATGTACTCATACACACCTACTCCTCTATCTAATAAACACTGAAAATGTAATGTACTCATACACACCTACTCCTCTATCTAATAAACACTGAAAATGTAATGTACTCATACACACCTACTCCTCTATCTAATAAACACTGAAAATGTAATGTACTCATACACACCTACTCCTCTATCTAATAAACACTGAAAATGTAATGTACTCATACACACCTACTCCTCTATCTAATAAACACTGAAAATGTAATGTACTCATACACACCTACTCCTCTATCTAATAAACACTGAAAATGTAATGTACTCATACACACCTACTCCTCTATCTAATAAACACTGAAAATGTAATGTACTCATACACACCTACTCCTCTATCTAATAAACACTGAAAATGTAATGTACTCATACACACCTACTCCTCTATCTAATAAACACTGAAAATGTAATGTACTCATACACACCTACTCCTCTATCTAATAAACACTGAAAATGTAATGTACTCATACACACCTACTCCTCTATCTAATAAACACTGAAAATGTAATGTACTCATACACACCTACTCCTCTATCTAATAAACACTGAAAATGTAATGTACTCATACACACCTACTCCTCTATCTAATAAACACTGAAAATGTAATGTACTCATACACACCTACTCCTCTATCTAATAAACACTGAAAATGTAATGTACTCATACACACCTACTCCTCTATCTAATAAACACTGAAAATGTAATGTACTCATACACACCTACTCCTCTATCTAATAAACACTGAAAATGTAATGTACTCATACACACCTACTCCTCTATCTAATAAACACTGAAAATGTAATGTACTCATACACACCTACTCCTCTATCTAATAAACACTGAAAATGTAATGTACTCATACACACCTACTCCTCTATCTAATAAACACTGAAAATGTAATGTACTCATACACACCTACTCCTCTATCTAATAAACACTGAAAATGTAATGTACTCATACACACCTACTCCTCTATCTAATAAACACTGAAAATGTAATGTACTCATACACACCTACTCCTCTATCTAATAAACACTGAAAATGTAATGTACTCATACACACCTACTCCTCTATCTAATAAACACTGAAAATGTAATGTACTCATACACACCTACTCCTCTATCTAATAAACACTGAAAATGTAATGTACTCATACACACCTACTCCTCTATCTAATAAACACTGAAAATGTAATGTACTCATACACACCTACTCCTCTATCTAATAAACACTGAAAATGTAATGTACTCATACACACCTACTCCTCTATCTAATAAACACTGAAAATGTAATGTACTCATACACACCTACTCCTCTATCTAATAAACACTGAAAATGTAATGTACTCATACACACCTACTCCTCTATCTAATAAACACTGAAAATGTAATGTACTCATACACACCTACTCCTCTATCTAATAAACACTGAAAATGTAATGTACTCATACACACCTACTCCTCTATCTAATAAACACTGAAAATGTAATGTACTCATACACACCTACTCCTCTATCTAATAAACACTGAAAATGTAATGTACTCATACACACCTACTCCTCTATCTAATAAACACTGAAAATGTAATGTACTCATACACACCTACTCCTCTATCTAATAAACACTGAAAATGTAATGTACTCATACACACCTACTCCTCTATCTAATAAACACTGAAAATGTAATGTACTCATACACACCTACTCCTCTATCTAATAAACACTGAAAATGTAATGTACTCATACACACCTACTCCTCTATCTAATAAACACTGAAAATGTAATGTACTCATACACACCTACTCCTCTATCTAATAAACACTGAAAATGTAATGTACTCATACACACCTACTCCTCTATCTAATAAACACTGAAAATGTAATGTACTCATACACACCTACTCCTCTATCTAATAAACACTGAAAATGTAATGTACTCATACACACCTACTCCTCTATCTAATAAACACTGAAAATGTAATGTACTCATACACACCTACTCCTCTATCTAATAAACACTGAAAATGTAATGTACTCATACACACCTACTCCTCTATCTAATAAACACTGAAAATGTAATGTACTCATACACACCTACTCCTCTATCTAATAAACACTGAAAATGTAATGTACTCATACACACCTACTCCTCTATCTAATAAACACTGAAAATGTAATGTACTCATACACACCTACTCCTCTATCTAATAAACACTGAAAATGTAATGTACTCATACACACCTACTCCTCTATCTAATAAACACTGAAAATGTAATGTACTCATACACACCTACTCCTCTATCTAATAAACACTGAAAATGTAATGTACTCATACACACCTACTCCTCTATCTAATAAACACTGAAAATGTAATGTACTCATACACACCTACTCCTCTATCTAATAAACACTGAAAATGTAATGTACTCATACACACCTACTCCTCTATCTAATAAACACTGAAAATGTAATGTACTCATACACACCTACTCCTCTATCTAATAAACACTGAAAATGTAATGTACTCATACACACCTACTCCTCTATCTAATAAACACTGAAAATGTAATGTACTCATACACACCTACTCCTCTATCTAATAAACACTGAAAATGTAATGTACTCATACACACCTACTCCTCTATCTAATAAACACTGAAAATGTAATGTACTCATACACACCTACTCCTCTATCTAATAAACACTGAAAATGTAATGTACTCATACACACCTACTCCTCTATCTAATAAACACTGAAATGTAATGTACTCATACACACCTACTCCTCTATCTAATAAACAATGAAAATGTAATGTACTCATACACACCTACTCCTCTATCTAATAAACACTGAAAATGTAATGTACTCATACACACCTACTCCTCTATCTAATAAACACTGAAAATGTAATGTACTCATACACACCTACTCCTCTATCTAATAAACACTGAAAATGTAATGTACTCATACACACCTACTCTATCTAATAAACACTGAAAATGTAATGTACTCATACACACCTACTCCTCTATCTAATAAACACTGAAAATGTAATGTACTCATACACACCTACTCCTCTATCTAATAAACACTGAAAATGTAATGTACTCATACACACCTACTCCTCTATCTAATAAACACTGAAAATGTAATGTACTCATACACACCTACTCCTCTATCTAATAAACACTGAAAATGTAATGTACTCATACACACCTACTCCTCTATCTAATAAACACTGAAAATGTAATGTACTCATACACACCTACTCCTCTATCTAATAAACACTGAAAATGTAATGTACTCATACACACCTACTCCTCTATCTAATAAACACTGAAAATGTAATGTACTCATACACACCTACTCCTCTATCTAATAAACACTGAAAATGTAATGTACTCATACACACCTACTCCTCTATCTAATAAACACTGAAAATGTAATGTACTCATACACACCTACTCCTCTATCTAATAAACACTGAAAATGTAATGTACTCATACACACCTACTCCTCTATCTAATAAACACTGAAAATGTAATGTACTCATACACACCTACTCCTCTATCTAATAAACACTGAAAATGTAATGTACTCATACACACCTACTCCTCTATCTAATAAACACTGAAAATGTAATGTACTCATACACACCTACTCCTCTATCTAATAAACACTGAAAATGTAATGTACTCATACACACCTACTCCTCTATCTAATAAACACTGAAAATGTAATGTACTCATACACACCTACTCCTCTATCTAATAAACACTGAAAATGTAATGTACTCATACACACCTACTCCTCTATCTAATAAACACTGAAAATGTAATGTACTCATACACACCTACTCCTCTATCTAATAAACACTGAAAATGTAATGTACTCATACACACCTACTCCTCTATCTAATAAACACTGAAAATGTAATGTACTCATACACACCTACTCCTCTATCTAATAAACACTGAAAATGTAATGTACTCATACACACCTACTCCTCTATCTAATAAACACTGAAAATGTAATGTACTCATACACACCTACTCCTCTATCTAATAAACACTGAAAATGTAATGTACTCATACACACCTACTCCTCTATCTAATAAACACTGAAAATGTAATGTACTCATACACACCTACTCCTCTATCTAATAAACACTGAAAATGTAATGTACTCATACACACCTACTCCTCTATCTAATAAACACTGAAAATGTAATGTACTCATACACACCTACTCCTCTATCTAATAAACACTGAAAATGTAATGTACTCATACACACCTACTCCTCTATCTAATAAACACTGAAAATGTAATGTACTCATACACACCTACTCCTCTATCTAATAAACACTGAAAATGTAATGTACTCATACACACCTACTCCTCTATCTAATAAACACTGAAAATGTAATGTACTCATACACACCTACTCCTCTATCTAATAAACACTGAAAATGTAATGTACTCATACACACCTACTCCTCTATCTAATAAACACTGAAAATGTAATGTACTCATACACACCTACTCCTCTATCTAATAAACACTGAAAATGTAATGTACTCATACACACCTACTCCTCTATCTAATAAACACTGAAAATGTAATGTACTCATACACACCTACTCCTCTATCTAATAAACACTGAAAATGTAATGTACTCATACACACCTACTCCTCTATCTAATAAACACTGAAAATGTAATGTACTCATACACACCTACTCCTCTATCTAATAAACAATGAAAATGTAATGTACTCATACACACCTACTCCTTTATCTAATAAACACTGGAAGGAAATGTAGTATTACCATACCAAAATTTTATTAAAAAAAAAAAAACTAAAA
>NC_056742.1:515796800-515812586 GCF_019279795.1 Protopterus annectens | reverse complement strand
CAAGGTCCGCATGGTGGTGACGGACCTGCTCACCAGTGCGTGGAATGCCAGTAGCACTGGTCAGATCACGAGCCAACTGGTCCCATGCCTCTGCCCTATATGCTCCCCATGAGACCTGGCCCTGCATGAGTTGGGCCTCGTGATGATGGACAAGGAGCCAGACCATGTATCTGGACTCCTCAACACCCCAACGCTGTGCTCGAAAGCAACGTCCCTCACCTACTCCACTCATTCTGACTGCAGCTCTGATCTACAATCATTTCTGCTGTGTATTCCCGCCTATGGGGCTTATATATGCCGATTTTCCCGCACATTCCTCTGATTGGCCGTTTTGGAATTGTATCTACTTCACTGAAAATGCTTTATTATGCTCCATTCTGGATTTTATCCCATATATATGCTATTTCTGCATTTCTAGGTATTGCTGTCATGGCTTAGTGGTTTAGTACCTTGACTCTAGTGCATGGTATCCTGGGTTCGAATCTGGCAACTGATTTTTGATTTTCCTGACAGAAATGAGTTGAGACCTGTCAATCAAACATGCCAAAAGCACTTTTAAGCACTTAAAACCAGGTCTGCTTTCGTTTGCGTGAGCTAACGCATGCGCACTGGCAGTTAGCTTGTGGGAGCGCCGCAAAGCGGTGTGCGCTGGGATAAACCTTAATTGGCTAGTGACACACATGTTCAGCTAAGCACAGCTAGTTGCAAACAGTTTCACTCTGTTAAACCGATGCCTAGCAACAGGCACGCAGTTTGCAGCTTTTTAAACACTACTCAGCTACGGGCACTCCGTCTCACAGCAGCTTAGCTATCAGTACATTTCTGACTATTTTTGTTATTGTGTTACTTCAGAATATATGCTCCGTTTCATTCCATTTTACAAAAGGGAATACATTTACATGTGTACAATACTGTCAGGGGGCTTTTTAGTGCTTATTTACAAAAAAAAAAAAAAAAAGGTTGTTGTGGGGGCTCGAACCCTGCCTGCCTACTCTTAGGCCAGCAACTCTACCGCTAAGCTATTACTTCTTGGCTTACTTTGCATATTTAGTTCTTATATCCTTTTCCACTGATTGCTAACTGTGATTGCGCTAGTAGCACACCCACGCACACGGGCGCACACAGTAGCAAACATTTACGGGGTTTTAATTTAATTTTATTACATCTCTTCACTTTATACAGTGATGGTCTATCGGGGCATGTGTTGTGTAATGTGTTTATGCACATTTTTATGGCCTCTCTCGTGGCTGTTTACTTTCAGCCATTCTAGTCTTCCGGGGGCGTGTCCGCTTGCAGGGCTTAGCCTACTGACACGCCCCCTACTCTCTTACACGGACTGTGTAAGAGTTACTAGTGTGATTCAGCATGCCTCATGCACCTCATGCATATGCATGACATGCTGACATCACACAGTTTCACTGCAGCCTCCGTGTAAGAGTTATAACTCTTACACGGAGGCTTCCTGAATCTGGCCCGATGTCTTTCTGTAAAGTTACTTCTTTAAGGTTTCACATCAGTTCGAATACAATAGCAGATTCAATCTTCTAATACACATCTTTGTTCACTGTAAAACTTTCCCACCAGCTGCATGCTATCTTAGTAACACATATACAAGGCCAAATCATCCCAGCAGGAAAGAGCAGAAGATTTCATTATTTCACATATTTAATTTCCTGACCCAGCAGATAATCACTTGTGAAAAGCATAAACATTAAAACTTGCTAAGCTAGCAACTGCCAGGGTCAGAGGTCAATTTGCTACAAGCCACACTGCAGTTTCAAAACTACTTGCATTTACACATGAATTTATCCTTTCTGTTATATGATTAATAGAATAAAATGCATTACATACTACTTTGTTCTTAAACTAGCATCAAATATATATTTTTCTAACATTTTCCCTCCTATTAATACTTTTTATTCTATTTTGGAGTATGTATAATGTCATTTCGTCTCCTAACCGCTTCCATTAAGGATTTTCAGCCAGGTGAGTCATTTGAGCTATACTTCAGAAAAAGTTTCGTCTGAAATCAGTTTCTCAATCTCAATATCTTGGAACAAAGTTTCAGTAACAGATGCATCAATAAAATCTTTGATTAATCTTTTCATGCAGGGAATTCCACAACAAACACATGCTCCTATTAGGAGTATACCCACACAAATGGCAATCAGAATATTCATTAGGATGGAACCCCACCCCCCAAATAGATTCTGGAAAAAGTTTGTCAGTGGGTTTGGGCCTGGTTCAGTCATGGCTGATACTTGCTGAATTACCTCTAGGTGATTATTAATTTCATGCCTATTGTCTGGTATATACGCACAGCATTCTTCTTTGATAAGCGTGCATGTACCACCTCTCGCCGCTAGGGTGAAGTCAAGAGCCATTCGATTTTGTAGCACAACAGTTCTCATTGCATTCAGTTCATCAGTCATCAGTTCTAGGGCAGAGAAAGTTGCATTACTCGTTACTTCGAGAAGTTTCGACAACTTCCTCAGCTCCCAGATCGATTTGACTGCTCCATATGCTGGGAATATTCCTACCCAAGATATAACACTGTCACTCAAGTCCATATGAGTCAATTTACTTTTATCTTTTACGTTATTATGGTTTTTCCAGCCAGCTTCATTCCGTCCAACTGGATTTACAGGTTTCTCAACTGGACCTCCAGGTTTCCGAGCTACTTCTCTCACGTTTCGTATCTTTCCCAAAGGTAATTCTGCAGTATGTCTTATTGCCGGAACCAGATAACCCAAAAAACAACTGCCGGACCAATTCTCAGGTAGCCATTTATATGCCTTTTTCCCACAAATAAAATAACAATTTTCTACTTTAGTACTAATGCGCATTAACCCTGCATGAAACATTTTCTGGTCTATAACTGACAATTGTTTAAATAAAACAGGATTCTTGCGAATTTCATTCATGGTTGTTTTCAGTGAGTTCAAATATGAGTCATAATTAGTATTGCAAAGAATATTGCCATTACTATTCTTAATATAACACCGATAAGATATGGTTATATTACAATTGCTCCAGCCCACCTGGCGAGTATCATTTTTGTAAAAACATACAATTCCTTTTTGTGTGACAGGTAAAAATAAAGCTATCTTGTCCTGTGATCTCACATTTCCTGTATCAAAGAGTAAATTCTCCCAAGTCTCATTTATCCCCAAAGGGACAGTGGACATTATCAGTCCTCCATATCCTGTTGGTATAGCTGTACAAACCCAGCAATTTGAAATGTTCATAGTCTCTGCATATACACGCTTCATGGCTAGGTATGTGTTAAAATTTGGATGCCAGTCTATAGACATTTTGTCACGCCTTCCCACTTTCACTTGTGTGGTTGAGTGCAGGAAAAACCACAACAAGAGGAAAATTGTCACAATTATAGTCAATAAATGTATACTCAGAAAAATGATTATGCAACATCTCTGGGGTTGATCTAAATTTCTATTCGCTTTGTTTTTGGCCATCTTGCCCTTGTTGTATATCAGTCACAAAGTTTTTATCAAGTTGAAAGTTCTTTACTGGTTTGCAGTGTGTCAAATGGACCCAGGACGTCCTCTCAGCCACTCTGACTGCAGTAGGCGTTGCCAACAGTACCTGGTACGGTCCTTCTCACTTTGGACTTGCCCAATTCTTTCTCTTCATCACTTTCAGCCACACCCACGTTCCGGGGGCCAAAACTGCTTCCACCGGTCTGGTCTGTTCCTTATCTGAAAAAGAGTTAAACTGCAAAACAGATTTATTTGTTAACAGTTTCCTCATATAACTAGCTAATGAACTGTCAGCCTCTTGCTCTGCAGGCATGAGAGCTTTCCACTGAGGCACATAATATGCTCTCCCAAAAATCATTTCAAGGGGAGTCAAACCCTTCACATTTGGAACCGTTCTCATACTCAAGTTCATAGGTTCATAGGTTGGTACTAGGCTATCAGCCCTAGGGCCTATACAAGCCTAGCCATAACAATTCCCTGGCTATTTCTTCCCACATTATTTACTTTCCTGGACCCCTGTCTAGCAGGACTGACATGATCACTGGGGTGAATTTCCTTTCTCCCATCAAATCGTCAAGGTTCCTCTTGAAGAGGTCCAAAGAGGCACTCTGCTTGACATGTATGGGTAATCTATTCCAGAGTCTGGGGAGTCTCTGGGTCAGGAAGCTATCCCTCCAGCATGTTTTGTTTATTGTGATGACAAGGTTTAGATCCCTGGAGCGTGTAGCTCTGAGGGATTGGGATTTCTTAAAGTGTAGCGTGTCCAACAGCTCTGGGTTTGACATGGCCTTGTATGTTAAGCAAAGATCGCCTCTGAGTAGACGATATGCGACAGAGTATAGCTGGAGTTTTTTAAGGCGGTCAGCGTAGGGCATCTGCTTTAGGCCTGTGATTCTTTTAGTGAGGTATTTCTGAGGCCTTTCCAGTTGTTGCAGATGTCTTCTTGAGAGGTACATACCAAATGGGGCGTTGTATTCTATAATGGGTCTAATGAGGGATGAGTACAGTGGGACAATGACCTCCTTTTTTCTGGATGAAAAGCCCTTCGTGATGAGGTGTGCCACATAGAAGGATTTCCTGACTGTTGTGGCGATGTGGTTATCGAAGGTGAGACCACTGTCCACCCGTGTCCCTAAGTCTCTTATCACACTTTCTGTATTTAGTGTACTGCCACCTATATGGTAATTCATGGATACATGTTTTTTCCCAAAGGGGATAACAATACATTTCTTGGCATTGAGCTTGAGCCCATGGCTCTGGCACCAAACATCTGTTTCTGTAAGGCCCTTTTGTAGAGTATCCACATCATTTGGGGATTCAATAATGGCTCCCAGTTTGCAGTCACCTGCAAACTTTGTTAGCCAGAGTCCCTTAGTGTTGACCTGTACTTCAGAGAAGTAGATGCCAAACAAGAGCGGCCCCAGGACTGAACCCTGAGGTACTCCACTTGTCACTTGTCTGGAGCTGGATTTGGAGTCGGCTACTTTTACAGTGTGGGTTCTATTAGTAAGCCATTTAGCAACCCATTGGGTGACATAGGGATTAATACCCAACTTAGTAAGTTTATCTATGATTTCAGAGTGGGGGGTGGTGTCAAAGGCCTTGGCAAGGTCTAGATAGGCTGTGTGGACCACCTTACCCTTGTCAATGGCTCTGGAGACTGATTCAAAGAAGTCAATCAGGTTCAGGAGACAAGATCGGCCCTTCACAAACCCAAACTGGGTGGGGTCCAGTGTTTGAAGGTTGCCAATGTCTTTGTTTATAAGTTCTATGATAATACGCTCCATGGCCTTGCAGATAAGGCTTGTCAGACTGATGGGACGGTAGTTTCCGGGATCCAAGGTGGATCCCCCTTGTGGATTGGGATAACTGTAGCTCTGCACCACTCAGTGGGCATGAAACCTGAGGTGAGGCTATGATTAAACATGACACTTAGGTGAGGTGCCAGTTCATATTGTAGTTCATGTAGTACACAGCCGGGATGTCATCTGGTCCCATGGATGCTGTATTCTTGGCTTTAGAGAGTGCTTTTGTACCTGTGCCATTATTACTGGAATTTGGCAATCTTCCGGTATTGAGATGGGCCATTTAGGGGTGAGGGGGGTGAAGTTGGCACTGAATCAATCTGCCAGGATATTGGCAATATCCTTCGGATCAGTATACTTAATGCCATTCTGTTTTAGCTCAGAGCAGATCTGAGCATTGCCATTTAGATTCTTGACATAGTTATAGAATGCTTTGTGGTTGTCTTTGGAATCTCTGGCAATTTTATTTTCGTAACTAGCTTTGGAGGATTTTATGAGGCATCTCAGTTTCTTACTGAGGCTAGTAAGGGAGTTTTTTTGCATCCTGGGATTTTCCTCTTTTCTGCAAAAGTTTCTTCCTTTTGTTGTAAAGTTTGTTTATGGCAGGGGACCACCAGATTGGCTTCCTTTTTTTGGATGAGAGCATTTTGGTTCTATTTGGGATGGCACGATTCATGCATGAGTGGATGTGCTCGTACAGTGCCTTAGTGTAGGATTCAGCAGTTGAACTTTCAGTTCCCGTCTGCATGGGTGTCATGAAGTTTGTCACTTCTGACTTGAGTAGCATGAAGTTGGCTTTGGAAAAGTTTTTTATGGTGGTTTCTTTACTGGGGGGTGAGGGTGGGATGTGGATGTTAAGGGTGATTAGCTTATGGTCAGACCTGACTAACTAGGGGGTGACCATAGGTATGGAACATTGATTTCTCATGTTGGTAATGACCAGGTCTAGGATATTGGAGCCCCTGGTGGGACTATGGATTAGTTTATCCAGGGCGTTGGAATTTATGAATTCCAAGAACCGTTGCGCAAAGGTGTTGGGACATGAGTAGTTTTCCCAGTTAATGGCAGGATAGTTAAAATCACCCAGTATTAGGGTGTTTGGTTCTATCTTAATATTTTCCAGTATGTTTAGAAAGGTGTAGTGAGAATCTTGGGGTATGGTGGGGGATCTGTAACAAGCTACAATTTGGATTGCAGTCTTACCTAGTGTTAGTTGCACTTGGAGAATTTCAGACACATTGTGTTGGCCAACTAGCCTGGTGGTGTGAATATCCTTGGTGAAAATTCACACTCCTCCACCTTTAGTGTTTTGGTCCTGGTTTGGTGGCCGAAAAGTGTGGTAAGAGTTGTAGCCTGGTATTGCAGGGGTGCTCTCTGGAGCCTTGAACCAGGTCTCAGTTACTGCACAGATATTGATGTTCTCCATTTTTAGGAGTGCCTCGAGAGAGTGCATTTTGAGGTTTAGACTTCTAGCATTGAGTAGCATTACCTTCAGATTTTGCATGCTTGTACCTGTTATGGTGGTGGTTTTGTGCTTTGAAGTTTGCCTAAAAAAGGCACTATAGGGGTGGCAAGAGCCTTAGCCAGTAACCTGAATCCCAGGGGCAACAGGTGCAGACCATCTTTGGCAAAGCATCGTGTTCTGTCAATCATGTAATCCCAGGCAGACAGATACTGGATCCCCTTTGAATGACACCATAAGCTTAGCCAATTGTTGAAGTCAATCATTTTATCCTTATATTGTGGTATCATTCTGGGTGAAGGCAGGATGCTACTCAGGGCTAGGGTCATACCTGCCTGGGCCATATAATCTGAGAGCTCTTCCATGTCTCTTTTCATGTAGTCCAGGGAGGTACATCTCAAGTCATTCGCTCCAACATGGACAATGACAGAGTCATATTTGTACTTGTTGTGGAGTGACTTGAGTGCATGCGTTATGTGGCGGATCCTGGCACCCGACAGGCAGCTGACTGTAATTTTCTCCTTATTCAACCTGGTGAGAGGGACATCAGTGTGCCGGACTATAGAGTCACCTATGATTAAAGTGTTAGGTACATTGTCTTGCCTTAGGGGCTGTTGCTGGGTGGCACACTGGTGTTGTGAACTATGTGACACATTGGTTGTGATTGGTGTTTGTTTGCATTTCAGCTTCAGAGGTCTTTGTTGCTTGGGCAGGTTACAGTTAAGTGCCTCTGCATATGTGGATTTAGTGTTGCTATATGTGGGTGTCGGTGGTGCGGGTTTAGAAGGGCTATGTGTTGCTTGAGGTGTAGTGTGGGTGTTAACCTTCTCCTCTTGACTGTTCAGCACAATCTTGGGTGGAGAGAGCTTTGCTTCCATTTTGGCTATGTAAGTGCATCTCTCACAGGTTGTAGTGTTGGGTGGTAGGAGGAGAGGGTTGTCTGTGTACATGAGGCAATTGCTGCATTGCCCCAGTATGCCCAGATTCACCAGGTGGACAGGAGAAATCACTGGAAGCTGACCCTTGGACATGCCTGGTTTGGGGCTTTTTTCTTTTCTTTGTAAAGTATAGGAGCTGTTTCCTTAGCAAGGTACTTTGCAATTATAGGCTGTTTAGTGCCTACTATTAATTTCTCCTTGTTAACAAGGAGAGTTCAGTGTTTGTATGAGTTTAAGGCTTCCTAGTGCTTTCCAGCAGGTATTAGAGAAAGTGCTAGTCACAGGGATGCTTAAAGGTAAGATTGAAAAGAATGCACTCTGCAGTGTGCACTAGAGAAGTTAGATGTGAAAGTAGGTAACTTGAGTTTTACCTGTTTAAAAGTTAAGGTTTAGTGGAGAGTTACTATTTTTAAAACAGCAAGATGGATTGAACGGGTGGTCACTTTTGTATTTTGGTACTATGAAATACTGTAGGATGGCCAATTAATTTAAATAATTGAAGGTGGGATTTCAAAAATGATGATTTTGTGATTACTCACATAAGCCAGTGAAAGTAGAGAGAAATGAGATATATGGTCAGATTAACATAAGAGGCGGGCAACTAGAAAGACAGTGGTATTTAACAAGACAACTTAAATGGGTGGGAGGGCAGGAAAAATTCTGCCTGACTCAGAACAGAGAGAGCTGTGGTCTCTTTTGAAGTTTTAATATGCTGTTAAAACAGAATGCAAGCAAAACACAAGGTAAAGAAAAGAAACTACAGTATTCAAAATATAGAAAGGCAATACAGTAATACAAAAAAAAAGCAAACTAACCTTTCCTTCACAGCAAAGTGTAGCAGAGTCTGGATGAGCCTTTCTGGTAAAGCTCTGAAATGTTTTAGTTTACTCCTTAAATAGAAATTTTAGTTCCTAGCTCCACCCCCTCTGTTAACAAGTGATTAACCTTAAGTGACCTCTTCTGTCTTATGAATGAGTCCTTAATTAATCAGTTCTTATTTCTGCCTGACTCAGAACAGAGAGAGCTGTGGTCTCTTTTGAAGTTTTAATATGCTGTTAAAACAGAATGCAAGCAAAACACAAGGTAAAGAAAACAAACTACAGTATTCAAAATATAGAAAGGCAATACAGTAATACAAAAAATAAAAGCAAACTAACCTTTCCTTCACAGCAAAGTGTAGCAGAGTCTGGATGAGCCTTTCTGGTAAAGCTCAGCAGTGCTAAAGGCAGACAGTGTATCCAATTCTTTTGGGTTTCTTCAACTAACTTCCTAAGTTTATTCTTAAGGGTACCATTGTACCTTTCCACCAGTCCTGCTGACTGTGGGTGGTAGGCACAATGGTTTTTCAAGGAGATACCAAAAAATCTCCCAAGTTGCTGGATTGTCTGGTTTACAAAATGTGTGCTGTTGTCACTATAAATCCTTTCCGGAATGCCAAATCTAGGGATTACTTCTTTTATCAGGGCTTTCGCCACTGTTGCTGCATCCGGATTTTTGGTTGGAAAAGCTTCTACCCATTTAGAAAACATATCTACAATGACTAAACAATACTTTTTTCCCTCACACTTATTTAGTTCTATGAAATCCATACAAATAGTATGGAACGGATACGGTGGTATAGGAAAACTTCCTTGCTTAGGTTTAAATGACCCTTGTGCATGGTGCTTGTTACAAGTATGATAACTGCACAAAATTTTTTTGTATAGTTTGTGAATCCATATGTTTGGAATATTCGGTTTACTAACTGCACCAGCCCCCCTGTTGAGACATGGCACTGCCCATGGCTCAACAAAGCTGCATATCTAAATAAATTAGATGGCAATATCGTTTTTTTCTCTTTGGAAATGTACAGTCCATTTTCAAGAATTGCGCCTTGTTTTTCCCATTTCTGTTTTTCTGCTTTTGTAGTAAGCATCTGCATTGTTTTTAACATGTCTAAATCTAAAATCTCAGAGGGTTGTAATTCCTCATTCAAAAGTAAAGTTTCTGAGTCTGAGGCTGCTTGCTTTGCAGCTGCATCAGCTCTCGCATTTCCTTTTGAAATCTTATCCTGTTGTTTTGTATGAGCTACACATTTACAAATAGCTACTTTGGTAGGTAACTTAATAGATTCTAATAATTCCAAAATAAATTGCGCATGATTAATTGGTTTTCCACTAGATGTTATCATCCCTCTATTCTTCCATTGTTGCGCAAATACATGTACTGTAGAGAAAGCATACTGACTATCAGTATATATGTTTACACATTTGTCTTTTGCTAAAGTACATGCTTGTGTTAAAGCTATCAATTCTGCTGCTTGTGCAGAAAAGTTATGTGGTAAGGACTGGGCTTCTACAATTTCAGTGTCTGTAACTACTGCATACCCCACTAGATTCTTTCCTGTAGGGCCCTTCTGCATGAGCCGTCCACGTAATATGTCACCTCGATATCATCCAAGGGCATATCTGTGAGATCTTGTCTAGGCAAGGCTAATTGTTCAATTTCCTGCAGGCAGCTGTGCTGTGTGCCATCCGCAGGAGTTGGGAGTAATGTTGATGGATTTAATGTCGTACACCATTCAATTGTCATATGAGGTTGGCTCAGCAGTATAGTCATACATGAAAGATGTCTAGCAGGAGAGAGATGTGCTACTTTTTCTTCCAGTAAAATTATTGCGACTGCATGAGGCACTCTCAATGTGAGAGGGTGGAATAACACCACTGAGGCCGAAGCCTGTACTGCCATTGCAGCTGCAACTACTGCTTGTACACAGTGAGGCAAAGATCGTGCCACTGGGTCTAATTGTGATGAATAATAGGCTATGGGGCGTTGCTTATCCCCATGTTGTTGCGTCATCACTGACATCATATATCCTTGCTTGCAATCTATGGTCTGAAAGAACCATTTGTGATAATTTGGGAGTCCTAAAACTAATGAAGAAGCTATCAACTGCTTCAACCTGCAGAAAGCCGTCTCTGCTTCAGGTGTCCATTGTAAAATATCTTGTGCTGCCATTGGTGTCTTATATATCAAGTCAGTCAGTGGAGCAGATTCCAAAGCATAATTTGGTATCCAGCTCCGACAGAAATTAGTTGTTCCCAAGAAGGACATCATTTCCTTCTTGGTTGCTGGTTTGGGTGCTTGCAAAATTGCTGTTTTTCTTTCTTCGTCTAATATTCTACCTTCATTGGATATCACATATCCTAGATATCTAACTTGTTTTTTCCAAAGTTGTAACTTATTTTTGTTTACTTTGTGTCCTTGTGCCACTAAAAATTTCAATAATGCTAAAGTATCCTCTCTGCATTGCTGCTGGGTGGGGGCTGCTAGCAAGATGTCATTTACGTAAAGTAGAATTTGACTACCTCTCGGTGGGGTAAACCCTGCCAGGTTGCTAGCCATTTCTTGTGCAAATATTGTTGGGCTTTCACAATATCCCTGTGGTAGTCGAGTGTAAATTCAAACCAATATTGACTATCAGGATGTATAGGTATTGAGAAGAAAGCATTACTGATATCTACCACAGAGAAATATTTTTGTTGTGGTTTTAAATCGTTCAACAAAGTATGTGGGTCTGGCACCGTGGGTGCTCTGGGTATCACTGCATTATTTACAGCTTGTAAATCTTGAACCATCCGCCATTCCCCGTTTGCTTTTTTAACAGGAAATAGGGGTGTATTACATGGTGAATCAGGAGATTCTACCAGTACTCCTTCTCTGAGTAATGCTGCTATTATAGGCTTGATTCCTATTTCTGCATCTTTTCTCAAAGGGTATTGTCTTTTCTGTGGTCTAAATGCTGATTTTGGTGTAATTACAACTGGTCCTGCTGTTCGAATAAGTCCTACATCTGACTTGCCTGTTGACCAAAGAGTCGTTGGAATTTCACATAAAGCTTTCTCTTCTTCTTCTAATAAAAATGCTAATCAGCTGTCCTCGCTAGATTGCAAGTGTACAGCCGGATGTGTCTGTGTCAACCAATTCAACTTTTGTTTCTGTATCCCTTGTTCTGACAATTCTAAGTCAGTCTGTTTTTCCCATCTTATTACCTTCTCTCCTAAGTCTGCCCATTTCACGCTTTTATTCTTTGTCAAACTGACATGTGGTAATCGATTTGATCTATATAATGCAAGGAATTCTTGAGGTAATGAACAGCTGACTACACTGTTCCCCTCAGTATCCCAATACAAAGTACGTAAAACCAATCTAGTTGCACGATTTCTGAACAATTCTTGCTCATACTCTCTATCAGGTCCTGGCGTAGTACAGTAGTATAGAGTACAGTGTAACAAATGCTGTCGATCAGTGTCAAGGGAGGGGGCTTTACTGATGGCTACGTTCATCAGTTCCTCGGTTACTGCCCCTGGACCAGTCGTGACTAGGTCCTGGCTGTACCAGTAAAAAGTTTCACCCTCCGATCGCACTACAAAAGTATCTATTTGTCTCTGCGCCTCCATACCCTGCACAGTTGGAACTACTGCTATGCCAAATATCTGCATAAGGTCCCTGCCCAATAGGTTCACTGGACACTTTGCAGAAACGACAATCTTACTTCTTTGGGTCATACCTGAAACAGGGTCAGTTATTGCTATATCATGGGAAAGTGGTTCCCTGTATAGCTGTCCATTTGCAGCTTTCACTAGTATATAATCAGGTGATTCAGAATGTCCTGGTAACTTGGAGGGGTGTATCAGGGTCCGTGACACTCCTGAGTCACACAGGAATTTGACTTCCCTTCCCTCCACCAGAAGTGTAACTTCCGGTTTCGTATCTGCTAAGTAGAGCTCTAGGCTCAATAATGCTAAATCCAAAATTTCACTTTCTTCATCTTCCATATCTACTTGCACTTTCTCTATTCCTTCTATCACATTTACATTTGTTTTCTGTTTATTAACTTCTCCTGATGATTTCTGATTTCTACATGATGTGTCTTCACTATCATATAGTCAGTCCTCATCTCCCTTATCTTCTGTAATTACCTTTTTGTTCTGTTTACAATCCCTCGCTAAATGTCCCTTTTTTCCGCACTTAAAGCACTCACCTCTCTTTTTCCTCTCTTCAAAATCTTCTGATCGTTTGTCAGATTGTTTATTTCCCTGGGCATTCTTCTTTCCCTTTTTACCTGACTGTAACACAAATACTTCAGCTCCGTCTTCAGCAGTGAAGACTTGCACCTTCTTTTTCTTCTTGCTATTAAAATGTCTTTCAGCATGTCTAGCGTATTCAAGTAAGGCTTGTAGCCTACCTGTTCGATGGTCTATCATATGCTTCATAATGAAGCTACTGATAGGTGCAATGCAACCTTTCAAAAATGCATTTTTTAATTGTTGTTCATACAGGGAATTATTCGTTTGGTTTTCAGGAACCGTCATACCGCTATGATTATTAAAACATTCCAATAATCTAGCATAGTATCCATCTATTGTCTCATTTTCCTGCTGTATGCATTGATTAATGCAAGTCCAGTCTGCTCTAGGTTTCCATTTCTCAGAGATTCGGTCTGTAAGACCTTTCACTCTGATGTCTAATTCTGCATCACTATGTGGGAGTGGTTTAAGCTCTGCATTACGAGGATTCCAGGTGCCACAAATCATGTGCCAATCTGGACCTATAATTTGTCTTACTACTTTCTCTACTTCTTACCCATTCAAGTGGTAACTCAACCTCATACCTTGTAGATCTTTTAAAAATTTCGTAAAATTAACTTTCGGATGGGGGATTCCCTCAGTAGCTTTCCGGATATCCTCCGGTGTCCATGGTCTATATACCAAGAGTGTTGGGTCCTGCCCTGCCTGCCCTGCCTGAGGATTTGGAACCTCTATAAGTGGGCATATGTCTACCTCACTCTCATCCTGTAGGTTTCTTTCTATTTGATATGATTCTGCATCCCTATGTATTTTACGTGTCCGGGACGTAGTTTCAATAGGATCTCTAATAAACGGTTGTGGTCTCGCTGAGACTTCAGGATAACGTGGAGGCGGACCAGCCTGTCCACTTGCTTCATATCCTGAAAAGTGTAAAGGAGGGGGCAAGGGAGGTGGAGGAGCTGTTGCTATTACTAAGTTATTATCTTCTTTGTCAAAAAATAATGTTTTTGAATTTTTAATCTTTTGTTCTCTACGATTTGCTTCCTCAATCCACCTGTGTGCCTGAGGAATGCCTAATTGGCGTTGTTTCTTTGCCTGACCTCCCACATTGGATTTAAGTTGCTTAAGGAGTTTAACCAGCGAAGATTTATCTAATTTACCATCAAATTCATATTTTTTAACCCATTTCGTATAATACCTAATGTTATCAGAACGTTGTGATCGCATGTATTTTGCGTCTTCGGTTAGGGGCAGATCTCTCGATGTTTTAGTGCACTTATTTCCCATGGTAAAAGAAAATGTTACATAACCCTTCTTATCACGTGATATCAAAAGTTCAGTTCCTTTTCACAGTTTATCTAGAATAACTGCCTACCTTATTCTGTTACCCTGATCTATGACCAAATAAACAGTACTTCCTTTTGTCCCTGATCTGCATAACAAATCTTGACAACAATATTTACTGTAACCTAGTCCCTGATCTAAAACAGAAAAAAGGAAAAATCTTCCTACCTGAGCCTCCGATATTGAGTCGTCCAGGATCTGCTCTTCGGCCACAGATCAGAAAGTGGCCAGCCTCTTTAAACGACAATTCAGTCAGAGGTCTTTTCACCCAAGAAGAACCATTTCGGTAACTTCTCCTGCGCAGTATTCGACCACCGGTAGACTCTGATCTGCAGCTGTCCGAGGGATTTCCGGTCCGAAGGACCAAACTGTTAAATAAAATCAAGAATTCAATACACAGGAGGTTTAGGTTCAAAAGTTTACTAGTGTACACCAGGAGGCAAAAAACGTACAAGTACAGAATTTTGTCTCACATGAAACAGGAAGTGTATAGATTTTATAGTCTTTACATTCAAGTTGTGCCCACCTTACTGACGTGATATGTCACAGGGCATCTACATCACTTTAGCTTACAGTCCTCTATTCATAAAAAACTGCTGATGCTGTATGTTTTAAAAAAGTTTTCCTCTGGTAACAATACGGCATTGCTATCCACCTGGTCAGACATAATGTCTTTCTGTAAAGTTACTTCTTCAAGGTTTCACATCAGTTCAAATACAATAGCAGATTCAATCTTCTAATACACATCTTTGTTCACTGTAACACTTTCCCACCAGCTGCATGCTATCTTAGTAACACATATACAAGGCCAAATCATCCCAGCAGGAAAGAGCAGAAGATTTCATTATTTCACATATTTAATTTCCTGACCCAGCAGATAATCACTTGTGAAAAGCATAAACATTAAAACTTGCTAAGCTAGCAACTGCCAGGGTCGGAGGTCAATTTGCTACAAGCCACACTGCAGTTTCAAAACTACTTGCATTTACACATGAATTTATCCTTTCTGTTATATGATTAATAGAATAAAATGCATTACATACTACTTTGTTTTTAAACTAGCATCAAATATATATTTTTCTAACACCATGGATGAGGCTCATGCCTCTTACTGTACAGATTTTTGCAGAGTGTCCAGATTTTTGCCTTATATTTTTGGTCCGTTCGTCATAAAATTTGTGATTTTTTCTGCATTTTTGTGGCAAATCAGTGAGGACTGAATTCACTAAATAATGGCAGTCATTTGAGTTTCAGACTTCATATCTTTCAGAAAATGCATGGTAACACAAGACCTTTTATTCTAGTAACTTTGTAAGTTTGTAAGATCAATATTTAAAACTTGTCCCTATTTTTGGGGTTTTGTCCCCCCATTATTTTTGTCTCTCTGTAGATTTTTTGTGATAAGAGGTTGAGAGCTATGATGAGGCTACTTTTTTAATGCTGCACAGTTTACATTTCTTGGTATGGGTTGACCTCTGTGGCAGTGTGATTCTGCTAAGCTCTCCTTTTCTTCTAGGTGTTTAACTCCTCCAGACCAGGATGACTGGCCTTCTACTTCAGATGATGAGAGGGTGCCATACCTCTCAACCTCATTGCAGAAGAAATCTGAACAAAGCCAAAACTAATGAAGGTACAAAAGCCCCAAAATAGGGACACATATTAAATATT
>NC_056742.1:515779244-515796300 GCF_019279795.1 Protopterus annectens | reverse complement strand
AGGGCTTTACTTTTATTTCCCCAACAGTACACATTCAATGAAATGTGATGGGAAATGAGATTTCATTGATTTGAGCTTCAGCTTTGTGTCAACTGATTCGGGGAAAAAAAAACTAAAAAAAAACAAATGCAAACTGCTGGCGGTGCAATTAGGGACTGTGAGCTGTCATGTGTAATACAGTATGTGAGGTAGGAGTTCTAATCTGACATCAGCCACTATGTGTGTATGTGTGTGTGTGTGTGTGTGTGTGTGTGTGTGTGTGTGTGTGTGTGTGTGTGTGTGTGTGTGTGTCTGTGTGTATGTGTATGTAGATATTACCCATACAGCAGTACAGACATGCCCAGCAGGCCTATGTCTGTGCAATGGTCAGTCATTTTATGGCTCTGTAAGAGTAGTGTGATCCAGAACAGTGGACTTCCTGGCAAAAGCTGATGATGTCCTCCACCTTAACAGCACTGCCAGATACTCCCAAAACACCTAATCTCCATGGTGACTGTGATAAGTAGTTAGTCCTTTAGTATATACTACAAGATAGGTAAGGGTTCTAATCTCAGAAAGGGCAACTCTGTGGATGTGTGTGTATCTGTATATATATATCCCCTTATAGCAGTGTGCCTGTCTCGCCTATCTGTGTGCAATTGTTATACATTCTGAGGCGCTGTCAACCCCTCATTGGCCTCCTTTACAGGGCCTGCTGATGTCATATACCTTAACAGCAGTGGCAAACATTCCCAAACCATGTAAGCTGTGCTGTGCATGTGATAAGTACTTAGTACTATAATATATACGACTAGATAGGTAGGGGTTCTAATCTCAGAAAGGGAGACTCTGTGAATGTGTGTTTGCATGTGTGAATATATCCTCTTGCAGCAGTGTGTCTGTCTTACCTATGTGTGTGCAATGGTTATACATTTCAAGGCCCTGTGAGTACCTGCTGCCCTTAAATACTCCACGTTTACCTAAGCATACATGCTATCTGTCCCCACCTATGTTTGTAGTTACACAACACCCAGGTGGCACATACCAAGGGTGGCATGCCCTGTCATGGGCTATGCAGGTAGGTAGGATTACACTGTATGCCGCATTGCCCTTGGCACACTGTTCTACACAGATGCCCATAGGTAACCATGTACATATAAAGCTTTACTTTGCTGATGTCATATTTCTGCTTTGCTACCATGCCATCCTGAGATGCTGTATTGCCACCAAGTCCCCAAAGCATAGCCACTCACACCCCCTGCATCAGAAACATAACAAAGTTTTGAGAGACACCTGTCAGTCTGTGACACCTCTGCCAAAATCATGCAGCAAAGGAAGAAACATGTTAATGTGTACTCATGACACATGCCAGCAGACAGCATCTGTCATGGCATAACAGAATCATGGCAAACATATTCATAGTCACCCTGTGCATCAAACACTTATTTGAATGTCCCTGCATCAATGTTATGAATGACAGTGGATGTGGCACAGGTATCATCACATGCACAGGGTGTGATGTGGGGTGCTAGAGGCCTAGGCTGTGCCAAACAGTTGACATTGTGTATGGGAGTCAGGAAGGTGTGGTGGTCAGCTGGGCCATAGAGAGGTGCCATATGTGTCTGTTGGTGACCTGCATGTGACACTAATGTATGTGTGCATATACACAGTCAAGCCATGTGCGAGCCCTACACATGGGTATGTTGGACAGCAGTGGACCATGCATGGCAGACTGGACAGTTCACTGTCTCTAGCCATGAACACAAGAACTGGCTCTGCCAGTAGTGGCACTGGTACCACCATGACCAGGGTCAGATGCAGTACTAGTCATTGATGGTGACTGGTGTCTGCTGGGCCCATGTCCCTCACGGGACCACCCAGGACCATGTGTCCATGGCCTACCACATTGTGGTGTGGACATCACCCTCCAATCTGTAGTGCTGGAGGTACTAACACTACGGCAGCATGAGTGTGCCTGGCCACATGGACTCTCAGCAGATGTTGTTGCTGACCTACAGCCACGTGTCTAATGCCCTACTCCCACCACATGTTCTAGCACAAGCAATGTGCAGCCAAGAACTGACAATGCCTCACCCCTTCATATGTCCACATCAGAGAAACAATGCATGGCATCACCAATGTTGTGAATGGTACAATAAAGAAAGGGTACCTCCTGATGCTAAAGTACAGCTATCAGTAACAAGTAAAAGCAGTATTCAAAATGAAATGTTGTACAACAATGGCCAATGAAGTAAAGTTCTCTTGGAGAATAGGCAGTGTGGTTAAATTATATAAAACTTAAAAGTGCAACATATATTGCAGCAACTTGCATACATTTAACTTAAAATGCACTTACAAGATATTCACACTGTGAATGCAGTTATACCATAGCAAAATGATGGCTCCAAAGTATCCAGTATTATGATGGCTTCAAAGTATCCAATCTTTTTGGTCTGATATACAAAGTATCCACACTGAAGATGTAGTAGCTGCTATGTGACTGTGATGAACTGTGATAACTGCTTAACCAGTCTAACAGATCAAATAAAAGCTTCTAGCTTTAATGGCAGTTAAAATCCTTTTTCCTCATCCACATGAGACTGGATACTTTGGAGCCATCATTTCTCTATGGTATAACTTCATTCACAGTGTGAATATCTTGTAAGTGCATTTAATTTAAGTACTGGAAATGTATGCAAGTTCTTTGCTATATATGTTGCACTTTTAAGTTTTATATAATTTAACCACACTGCCTATTCTCCAAGAGAACTTTACTTCATTGGCCATTGTTGTACAGCATTTCATTTTGAATAATGTTGTGAATGGAGTCACGGATGCCAGACAATGATGCATCCACGATCCTGAGCATCCATCTGGTGTTGCATTCAAAACATGCCTGTGACTCCATGACGGACTGAAACATGCATCAAGAGACTCCTGGTGTGACACCTGTGACAGGTGGTGGATGGGCAGCAGTTCTTCTTTGAGCACACCTGTCAATCTGACTGTGTAGGTTCTCACCAGCTGTATGGTTACGGCTAGTGTCTACAGTCATAGATGCCATAGTCCCCACAGTCTCCTGTCTGATGCCACCAAATTCTGACTGTCTAATATCTGTGGGTGCAGGGGACTGGATATGTGTGGGCATACTGACTGTGTGTGGGGGCATTGTGGAGGAAATGGGATGTCAACCCATGGGACAGATTCAGCCCCCAGCAACTCCACCTGTGCCTCACTATGGCCACCATCATCATCGTCATCATCAGAGTCCAATGAGACACTGACATCACGTTGTGAAGGAGACATACTCCAACCCCCATGGTCACCTGTGAAGAGGAAAACAACATACCTACATTAATACTGCACTATTATGTCTGCTGATACCCACACGCACACACACACACACACACACACACACACACACACACACACACACACACACACACACACACACACACACACACATACATATAGGTGAGGTGCCACAACTGCATTATACATACCACATCTTACTTCTGATCCCATGCACAACACACAAGCACTCTACAACATATACAGACATGACAGGCCCTTAATAATGAGCATTGCACCTACTTCTGGTTAATGTTGCCAATAGTATACACCTGTGAGATAAGTGATATGTCAGTGTTTATGATGGACCTACACCTAATACTGAACATACAAGTATTGTACTCTGGCTAACCATGTCTATGGCAAACTGGCAGACCTTAATATTCTTAGGGTATATGTGAGCCATACCAAAACAGTTTCACACTCACCTGCTACAGGATGTTGGACTGCGGCCACACCAGATGTACCTATGGAAATGTGAAGGAGAGGTATTGTTAGCAAACACAAATGTGGCATTCTATCAGGATAATATGTGTGTATATCAACAAGTACAATAGGAACTGTGATGCTGCCCACATTGCTGGCATTCTGAGTATGTATGAAAAAGTGTGCATTAAAAACAACTCCCATTCAAATGCAGATTTACTTGACATCTGTGTACTGGTATGCAGAGGCTGCCACAATGACTGCTACAGTATTATAGTGATGAATACAGGAGGCTTACCTGGATGCTCATCGTATGTGGAAGCTGTGCCACCCACCTCTACGATGTATGGGGTGATGGATGCCTGGGACCTGGTGGCTGATCCTAGGTTTGCCACGAGCTCCTCTGTGGCCAAGGGTGGTTGTTCTGCTGTAGGCCCTCCACTGGTGGCAGCACAGTCCCTGGCCACAGCAGTCTTTGCCATGCAGTATTTATCATGTTGGTAGATCAGTGTTGGACCTGTTCATAGCTTCTTTCATGTAGCCCTACTTGGTTTACTAATTCAACAAGGTCATCTCACAGTGCAACACATTGCTCCCAATTCTGGTGACTCCTGGACATCAGTATGTCATGATGCAGTCTGAGACGTCCAGAATCACATCATTTTCAGCAGAAGAAAAAGACAGGTGGCTCCATCTGTACATTGTTTCTGAAAGACAATAAGAGGGAAACACATCACAGAACCACATACATTGCTGTCCACTATGTACGCACCTTGCACATCAAAATTGGCCAGCACTACCCTCTGGTAACTCCCACATCATAGCCCGCCATCTATCAGCACAGTATGCATGTGGCTATCAGCAACAAAGTGTGCTTGTTCTCTGAAGTGTTCAACTGCATATTTTCTGTTGCATTTATTACTGCTTGTTTGCAGCCTGTCTAAATTGTTAAGTGTTATTCTAAGCCTAAGGGTATCAACACAATCACTACACCTCATACACCACCCACCCCTACACACACACACACCCACATATGTGGAGGTTCTCAACATAAACATACCCAAACAAGGGAGACCTCTGAGGCAAAAACACATGTGATCTGCACAGCCCTCCACACCACATACCACATATAGTCCACATACCTATGTCTCACAGCCATTAAGGCTTCACCATAAACCCAATATGTTAGTCATAGGAGACTCCATTGTGAGACACACAGATGTGCCTCTCACCAGACTGAATAAGAAGAAAGTTATGGTTACTTATCTCTCAGGTGCCACAATCTGCCATATCACATTCACAGTGAAGTCTCTCAACAGCAGGTACTGTTATGACTCTGTCATAGTCCATGTTGGCATGAATGAATTCAGACGTACCTCCCTGGACAACATGAAGAGAGACATGACTGAGGTTGCTGAATATGTGTCCTAGGCAGGTATGTCCCTAGCCTTAAGCAGCATTCTGCCATCACCCAGAATGATGCCTCAATACAAACAGAAAATGATTGACTTTAACAATTGGCTTAGTTTCTTGTGTCATTCCAGGAGGATCCAGTACCTGACAGCCTGAGAAGATGTGATCAACAGACCATGATGCTTTGCCAGAGATGGCCTCCATCTGTCTCACCTGAGCTTCAGGCTTCTGGCAAAGGTTCTTGCCTCCTCCATAGTGCCTTTTTTAGAAAATGTGATGAGGTTAAGACTGCCAACATAAAAATGTCTACAAAACACAAACTGAAGATCATGCTGCTGAACGCTAGGAATCTAACATGAATCTGCACTCATTGCAAGCATTCTTAAGCCTGGAAAATTCTGACATCTGTGCAATCACAGAAACATGGTTCAAAGCTGTGGAGACAACCCCAGCCTTACCTAGTTACCCATCATATCATGCATTCAAACCCCAAACTGTGGGCAGTAAAGCCAGAGGAGGTGGAGTTTCAATATACATCAAAGACATACACAGCTCCAGGCTGGTCAAACAGTATGATGCACAGGAGACACAACAGGTGCCATTAACCACTGACAAGACCCTTATTCAAATCATAGCTAGCTACCGACCCCCAAATTTGACTCAAGATGCCTATTTTGCCTATATGGACTTGTTCGACTCGATCAGGATTCAACCCTTTACCCTGATCCTGGGTGACTTTAACTACCCAAAAATAGATTGGAAGAACTACTCATGCCAGAACACAAATGCCCAACGAGTCATCGATTTTGTCAATGCAAACACCTTGGAACAGCTAGTTGATACCCCTATAAGAGGTGAAATTATCTTGCACTTAATATTTTGCAATGTGAGTAACCACTGCAGCATCCCTATGGTATCATCCTCCCCTGGTAAGATCTGATTATAAAGCAGTCACTTTCGAAGTCACCATCTCCCACAATACCCATCTAGCCCATCTGGGGTCAGACATAAAAACTTCTGCAAAGTTGATTACAGCCTCCTGAGGGATGGTATACACAGCTTCACATCCCCCTCCCCCTCTGTACAAACTGGCAGCAATATCCAAAACTACACCAAAGCACTATACAAGCATTTGTATAGATGCATGGAATCAGGAATACCTGCCAGGACTAAATCATCCTCTGCAAGGATAAGTAAACCTGTCTGCTGGACATCTGCAATAAATAAACTCTATAGCAAGAGGAAAAACATTGCCGTCCAAGACCAAGAAGGAGCAGGTGCCCAGTTTGAAGCAATGTCTCCTTAGACTAAACAAGCAAATAAGAGCACTATTTAAATCCTAAAAAGCAAACTTCGAGTCCAAACTGGCAACATCTACTACAGATAATCATAAGTACTTCTTCACATATGTCCACCACCTCAAAGTAAGCACCCAGAGTTGTTCAGAAGTGGTGGTCAAGGACACCACATATACAAATGCCGTAGATATTGCAAACTTGCTGGCTGACAGATTCAGTGAAAACATCACCCATCTGCCCCCCCCCCCCCCCCCATCAGTAGATCAGGACATCCACAGAACCTGCCCCATTCCACTTATATCTAGAGTACAAGTCATCACTGCCTTCTCAAAGTCAACAAATACATTTTATTTATTTATTTTACATTTGTTGACCGGGCTAGTCTAGCTGGATACATTTCCATTTTCAGTAGAGGCCCGGGGAGAAAAGCTCCACATAAATTTGACCAAAAAAACGTTACAATAGACAAGCAAATGGACAAAATCATCATAGATGAAAAGACAAATAAAAAATATAGTACCCAATAACAGATATATACAAAGAGAGGATCACATTTCTAAAAATAACATTAAGTAGCTGAAATAACATCAAGAACAAGGCACAAAACAGAGAGCAAAATTGATTAATAATATTATAAAGAACTAATCTTAGTAACAGAAGGAGAAAGAGAAGCACTAAAATAGGAGAGGAGGAAGGGAAGGAGTATAAGAAAGAAGGAAAGCTGTGAGAGATTAGCATAGAGGAAAGAAGAAACAAAATACTCTAAAAGGAGGTAGACTGAAGCAGATACAGTAAAGAGAGAGGGAAAGTAAAGTAGTAGGAAAGTGCAGAGTAGTAGGAAACAGAGGAGGTAAAGGATTAGTCAGGTTTTGAACAGGAACAGAGCCAGTGGCTTTGGAAGTAATCTTTGATTTTGTGTTTAAAGAGAGGAGAGATGTAGTAGCAAGTGTTGTCGTTAGGAAGCAGATTCCAGTTCCTTCCTAGAGTATTATTGAAGAGAGTCACCGCAGAATTATAAGTCTTTGTTATAGTAGCCATAAGTTTACTGGATGAGCAAATGGAGTTTAGGTTGTTATAAGGGATTAAAAGTTTAGTTAAATAGGGCTTTTGTTTGGTTGGTATAAGATTTTATGGGCAATAGTGAGTTGAGGGATTAACAGAAGGTTTTGTAGTTCAAGCCAGCCTAGAAGTTTCGTGTTAATACAGTGATGAGTTCTAAAAGGGTTACTAGTGGCAAACGGGCAATGTTGTTGTAGCAAGTAGCCAGTTTGTTAAGGTTGGCTTTCTTAAGGTTAGTAAAATTGGTGAGGCATAAAGAAGAGTAGACAAAAGATGAGAGTGGGCAATCTTGGCTCTGGATGATGATGTTAGGAAAGATTTAATTCTATATAGGCTTCCTATTTTTCTATTGACTGTTTTAATTGTGTTGTTGATATGCTGATCAAAGGAGAGGTTGTTATCAATTGTTATTCCTAATAATTTTGTTGTTGGATCAGGAGCAATGAGAGTGGCATTATTTGAGTGAGATGGTGAAGTCCAAGGGGTGGACCTAGTGCTAGGAGAGAAAAGGAGAAGTTTAGTTTTTTTGGCATTGAGGAGGAGGTTGGTCTGGTGAACCAAGTTTCTACAGTGTTGAAGACATTTTGAGTAATAGATGAAAGTTCATTAGAGATGAAGCAGAGCAGATAAGGGTGGAGTCATCTGCATATTGAATGGTAGATTGAGGAATTGCTAAGGAAGATAATTGATGAACAGGGAGAGGAGAAGAGGTCCTAGAATGGAGCCCTGAGGTACAATCGATGGAAACGGGTGAGTGAGGAAATTTGGTTTCCAACAAACTGCTTGCTGTCTATTGCCAAGATAGGATGTAAACCAGTTAATGGCAAGATTATCAAAGGAGAGGGATGTAAGAGTGTTAATTAAAATGGAGTGGTTGACCATATCAAAGCTTTAGAGAGGTCAATGAAGAGAGCAGAAGAGAAGGTTGTCACGGTTCCTGTTGATAGTATCTACAAATGATAGGAGAGCAGTGGTAGTACTGTGATGTGGTCTGAAACCGTGTTGACAGTTTGCTATTATGTTGTTTTGAGAGAGATGCTGTAAAAGTTGCTGGTGAATACATTTTTCCATTATTTTTGCTAAGGGAGAAAGGAGGGCAATTGGTCTATAGTTTGAGTACTCAATGGAGTTTCCACCTTTATGTAAAGGGATAATATGGGATATTTTCCAGATGTCTGGGATGGTTCCCTCTTCGATTGTCCTGTTTATAAGTATATATACTGGATATGCAATTTCTTTGGCAGCTTTTTGGAGAAAAAGTGAAGGGAGCTTGTCAGCAGAAGGGGTACAAGGCTTCAGTTTGTGGATAAGTCTAGAGATGAAAGATGTAGGAATAGGTTCTATTTTAAAGTTATTTGAAGGGTGTCTTTGGTTTATAGGTGGGCTGGAGTTATTAGTGCTAAGTTGTTTAGCTAGTGATAGAATAGTGTCAGTAAAAAAAGAGTTGAACGCATTTGCAATGAGGTGGGGAGTATCTGGGTCGGCATTGAGAGGGGTGGGAGTTTTGGATGTTTTGGGGCGAGGAGTCTATTTATAGATGACCAAAACTGTTTGGGGTTGTTATGATGAGTTTGTTGAAGTTTGCAGTAGTAGGTTTTTTTGTCAGTAATTATTGCTTTTTTAGTCGAGTTTCTAAGTTGGCGGAAATGAAGAAGGTCAAGGGAATTTATATAGTTTCTCCATTTCGTCCAGACTTTATTTCTGGAGAGAATTAGCTTTTTAGTTTCTTTAGAGAGCCATGGGGCAATATTGGGTTTCATTCTGATGGTGCGTTCAGGAGCATGTTTGTTGAGAATGGATAAAAAAGTGGTATTAAAGTATGATACTGCATTTTCAAGGGGAAGAGATTTCAGGGGGCTCCAGTTGCATTTGCTGAGTTCATTTTGAAATAGGTCTATGTTAAAATTTTTAGTAGAGCGTATTTTTTGAATGTTAGGGGGGTTTGGGAAATCAGTTCTTTCTCTAGTAATAAAGGTTAAAGCATGATCACTTATATCATCAGGCAGGGTTCCTGCTTTGTAGGCGTGTTTGATTTTGTTTATGAGTATCCAGTCTAAAATACTCTCTTTATTGTTAGAAGCGGTTGATTCTAGTGTGGTTGAAGTAATAGTCTGGGTGAAACCATATAGGTTCATATGAGAGGAAGGATTATCTGCATTGATAGTGTTCCAGTCAACATTGATGTCACCTAGAATTATAGTTTCTTGGGGGTAAGTAGTAGATACCCAGCTGAGAAAGGGTTCTAGTATGGGTATATTGTTTCCTGGTGGTAAGTAGATGCAGATAATGTAAACGGATTTCTTGGTGTTTATTTGGAGTTTTGTTATGATGGCTTCTACTTTGCAATCTGGGGTAGGATAGGCTGGAAGAGTAGAGATATTAAGTTGATTCTTAAAAAGAATTGCTACTCCACCACCTTTTACATTTTGGTCGGTCAAGTCTTATTATGCTATATCCTTGGGGTGTGATCTCAGTGTCTTTTGTTTCTGGTTTGAGCCAGGTCTCTGAGAGGCACAGAATGTCAAACGAATGAATATCAAGGAGGGCATGTAATTTAGTGGAGCTATTTTGTTATTTATACTATGAATGTTTAGGTGTCCAATAAGGAGGAGTCATAGATTTTAGGTGAATTAGTTTTGGGAGAGGGATAAGCTGGCCCAGGATTAGGTGGATGTCTCCATCTTGTAATGTAAGAAGATTAGGTTTAGTTATTAAATGGTTCTTTAGAAAGATTTAAAGTATTAGTTTCTTATTGGTAGGATATACATACTTAAGGTGGGAGAGTCTGTGGTATTTAGGTAAGAGATAGTTGGGTTAAAGGTAATGTTGGAGTGTAAAATGGGAGAAGTATTTGTAAGGGCAGATGTGTGTTTATTGGGGTAGATGGAGTGGGCAGAAAGAGGTTTTCAAAGAAGGTAAGAAGGTATGCAGAGAACAGGATGGTAAGGAGTGGAATTGTGAAGTGTGGGCTTAGTAGGGAAGTTGGGAGGTACATGGTTAGAGAGTATTATAGTAGGAGTTAAGGAAGATACTAGAAGTGGCTAAGATAGGAGAAATGATATAAAGCCTAATAGGAGGGAGGAGGAGAGAAAGAGGGACAGTAAGAGGTGTAGTAGAGATTGTAAAATGGTAGTGTAAGAGAAAAATAAAAATAAAAATGAAGTAGATGACAAAATATATAGAGCTGTGAGAGGTCAGATATAAGGGAAGGGATTTTGGAAGAATGAGGTAAGAGGGGAGGAGGTGGTAAGGTGTGGTTAATAGAGATGGAGCGGATAAAAGCAGGGTAAGATATTGGAAGAAAGAAGTAGGGGTGTGTTCAGAGAGGCATAAGAGTAGGACCCCTGGGGTGGGTGGGAATTGGGGGTAGGGAGGGGAGCCGGAGTGAGACTTGAGAGGCGCTTAATGGAGCGAGGAAGAAACAGGCTGAAGGAGAGATGGGAAAGGAGGCAACTCAAAAAATGCAGGTAAGTAAGGTGAGAGAGGTATATAGTGAGAAAGAAGGTAAAAGTAGAGGCCAGAGTTCAGGAGAAGATACAGAGCACAGATTTAGGTAAAAATCAGTATGTGAACATACAGTGAAAATAGAGGAAAATATATAGCAGGTCTAGGATTAACGAGGAAAGTGCAGGCAGCTTATTATGAATAGAGCAAAGCAGAGAGATAGGGGACAGATGGAGAGGGAGGTTAGGATAGAGGTGAAAAAGGAATAGGAAGCCAGAGTACTATTGTAAAATAGATGTAAGGGCTAGTTGGAGCCAGAAGGAACAGCATACGAAACAACAAGAAACAGAGGGAGGAGCTACCTATAAGATAGTGCTGAGATAAAAGAGAAAGAAACGGAGAAATAAAAAGAATAAGACCAAGAGGGGTGTGAGGAGAAGAGAAATAATTAAAAAGTAGGAGAGTAGAGCATACTGAGAATGGTGGAGGGGGGGGGTTAAGAAGGGCAGGTACTGGCTGCTAGAGACTCACACACAGGCAAACTATAAGATCCTTATAGGAATACCAGAACAGGAGAGCCTAATTTGCAAACAAATCTATGCCCAGAACCTACTTTCTCTACTTTTCTTTCCTTTTCTTTCCTTGGTAGAGTGTACAGTATAGGACAGGCAGTTTCAATCAGTCACAAGAGTGGGTTGGCAGGTTTCTTCCGGCACCAGGAGGATTACAAGAAGACTGGAAACAGTATAGTTCAGCTGGAACTTTGGGGATAGACAGGCAGGTAAGAAGAAGGAAAAAAGAACAGTGTTTACACAGGTATTAGCTTAGGCTGAGAGAAAAAGGTCCAACAAAAACGCAGTTGAAAAGAACAGAATAACTACCAATCTAATACTTATACTCTATTTAGTAGTTGAAGCCGAAAATAAGGTAGCCTATTGATAAGCTATTAGCTCATTGCATTAATACAGTGATGACAGTACATATAAAATAACAATATGCTGGAGAGTAAAATGTATAACATTTATAAACAGCTTCAGTTATCATTCATCATTAAAATAAACTCTAAGGTTTCAGTAAGTCAGTATTAGGGAAAAGGAAATAAAACAAAATTAGTGTAGTAGATAGTGTAATTACAAGTATATGCTGATATTGTATAATAAGACTAGCATAGATAATTGAGGATGAAATAAGGATTTACAGGGCATCAGCAGCAAATAAATAGCGTACCGCTTAGAAGCACGTTAAAAGACTAGGGTCTGCAGGCAAAATTTAAAACCACCAAGAGTTAAGGTGTTAAAGTCGCTTGTGGTTCCTGTTTCTACTACTACAGTGCCTAAGCGCAAGTAGTTGGTGAGCCGTAATTAACATACAGTTAGAGGTTTAGGGTACGCTAGATGATGGGGAATTATTTAAAACCCTGCAAGAGATAAGCTGTTGTTAGCGCTAAATCCCTGTTTCTTTACTGCATAGCTGTTTTTAGCTTCTGACAAACTATGATAAGCAGAGGATACCTCATAAAAAGAGAGGTCTTTAAGAAGCGATAAGATTTCAGGGTGCAGTTTCAGCTCAAAACCACATGTAAAGTGGTTAATAAAGGTATCTCAACAATGCAACTCTATAGTTACAGGGCTTTACGATGGTACCATGAGTGTCGGAGGTGAGGAAACGCTTCAGCCGAGCACGGCCAGGCTCTGCAGGGGTGGCATGGTGAAGGAAATCAAATGAAGCTACGATACAATTCATTTATACAGTAAGGAGGCAAGTAAACAAGCTAGATATCTAGCAAGTATATATTAATATATATAATATAAAAGTGGCAGAAGCCAAAGTAAAAGCACCAGGCAACAGAAGAAGAAATACAACTGTTACACTATGAGTAGCTACTCAATTCCCTACAGCGACATAGCCAGTTAGTATGTCCTAAAAGAAAAAACGCACTTAAAAACACATTAAAAACGCCATTAGCATACACTGAGAACAGCGAGAAAATACAAGCTAGTTGAAGCCTGCAATGAAGGCCTATCAGCAAGTGTTTAGGCAAGAAGGCAATAACATAGCTATACTAAACAGTATAATAAACAGTAAGCAAATGGGACCATGGGACCTGATAACGTCTCAGTCTGCATCCTACATGAGCTCAGGCATGAACCTGCAGCACTATTAGGCATCTATTCAACTAAAGCTTGAGTACTGGCTTTGTCCCAGCCAAGTGGAGGACAGCCACTGTCATCCCTTTACACTATGGTGGAGCGTCCACCGATCCAGGAAATTATAGATCCATCAGCCTAACTAGCCGGATCTGCAAGGCCATGGAACAGATTATCATGGTCCTCACTAACAAGGACATTGGCAACCTCCAAACACTCGATCCCATACAGTTTGGCTTTGTCAAGGGGAGATCATGTCTGATACGTTTGGTTGACTTCTTTGAAACAGTCATCAAAGCCATAGACAATGGGAAGACAGTGCACAACATCTACCTTGTCCTGGCCAAAGCCTTCGACAATATTCCCCACTCCGGCATTATAGATAAATTCTCTCAAGCAGGCATCAATCCATATGTTACCAGATGGATAGCAAACTGGTTCACTGATAGAACCCACCTAGTCAATATAGGGGATGCCACCTCAAGCAGTAGACCTGTAACAAGTGGTGTTCCCCAAGGTTCTGTCTTGGGGCCTCTGTTATTTGGGATATATTTTTCTAAGGTGCAGGGCAAAACCAGTGGGCTATGGCTGACCAAGTTTGCAGATGACTGCATTGTGGGTGCTGCCACCAAATCCCCTAGTGATGTAAACATCCTCCAAGAGGGTCTCACTAGAACAAATGACTGGTGCCAGTAACATGGCCTCAAGCTGAATACTACAAAATGCATCATCATCTCCTTTGGGGAGAGCGACGTCCCCACAAATTATCATATTAATAACAATGTCTGAAGCATGCACTCAGTCGTGAGGGATTTGGGCACACAGGTTGATAGCAGCCTGAATTTTGACCACCATGTTTCTTCTGTTGTATGAAAAGCCTTCTACATGGCTCACCTCATAAATAAGGGTATCTCATTATGGGACAAGGAGGTCATAACTTTTATCCCCTGTATTCTTCCCTAATAAGGCCCATTATTGAGTACAATGCCCCTTTTGGCATGTGTACCTTGCAAAGCACATGCAGCAGCTGGAGGGACCCACAGAGGTTCCTCACCATTGTGGAGAATCCAGGGCCTCAAACATCTAACATACACCGAGCAGTTCTATCCCTCTACTCAGTTTCACTTCTAGAAACTCCTCAGAGGTGCCCTCTCTCCTGGCATACAGGAGGGTGATCATCATGGACCGGGACCTTAGCAATGGGATTGCTGCCTTATCCACAGTCCAAGCTCCACTCGGTAACCCACACGTGGTCCCTCAACCTGCTCTCATGACATCAACAGGACTTGGTTGCAGGACAGATATGTCATCAATCCCACAGACTCCCACATCTATGGAATAGACCACTCCCTGTCCATGTCAAACAGAATACCTCTTTAACCCTTTTTAAGCACAACCTGGATAACTGGATGGAAAACAGAAAATAAAAACAGAAAATACATCCTTGGGATTCCACCTGTGTCCCTATTGTACTGGGGCATCGGGTGCTGACTTGTATAACCATGGGCTAACTTCTTGACTAGGCTTATAAGGGCTTCAGAGCCAATAGCCTAGTAACTTCCTATGATCCTATGAATACCAGTTATGGCCCTGTATGCTGTGATGGAGTGTGTCATTATGTCTCCACTTCCATCAGTGTCATCTACTGTGGTGTGTCCCCTATGGGCGACATCCCAGTACTGGCGTCATACAGCCCCCATCTGACAAATAGGTGAGTATTACTACAAGTATATGGGGAAAGTCCAGCAACATCCATGTGACAGAATGACTGACAGCACTGCAAATGTTCTGTAGGGTATCTTCCATGTAGATGTCCAACTTCTGCAGTACACAGATGTATCTGGAATGTTTACATGTGCCTGATATATGTGGACCCGCTGCCAGAAAGATGTGGATGTCTGGTGAGATAGTTGAACCAATGTAATGGTTGCTCAAATAGGAACAAAAACTCACAAATAGTAAGCATCTGCCGCTTCCCTCACAGTCCAAATGGTAAAACAGCAAAATCAGGTATCAGGAAATGAAACACAGCTGATAGTTTTAAAAACACGCAAGGCATGTGATTCATCAGGTATGAATTCTTTTGTATTTAGGTAAACAGATAAATCCAGTGAAGAAACAAGCAACAGGGCTTCATCAGACATAATGCATCATTGATAACAACTCCTTATATAGTAAAATATCAACCTGAATTCAAACATTTTTTAAAATGACAAGATATAGTTTTATCAAACATCTTATTCTAAAAGTTTAAATTTAAATCACCATCTAAAAAATATATAAAAATATATATAAAAAATATTTGAAAAAAATATAGAAAAAACATATAAAAAAACATAAAATATACACATTTTAATACAAATACATAAATACTGATAAGGATAAAACTCAACTAATAAATACCCCATTTCATAAGAACACAAATTTCATGTGCCTATTATACAATATATAATGGCCTTCACCAACGGGTGAAAATTGGTTCTTTCTAAGCCTTCTAGACTTAAAAAACAGTTTCGGGGATACCTTGTTGTTAAGACCTGGATGAAAGTCAGCCCTAAACTGAATTATCCCTTTAATCTCCTGAAAAATGGTTCCTAGTGTCACCACCTCTAGAAATAACATCTCAATGACTCTGAAGGTGAACAAAGTGTGTCACCTCTCCTTGTTTAGATAGTGCATTGACTGTGGACTTAATGAGATGAGATTGGGCCTGTCCCCCCCTACTGGCTCTTGAAATCCTGCTGTATGGGGTCACCAGGTATGCTGTAGATCTCAAGGTGAGATATGGATGTCAGTACCAAGGGGAATCAGGGGCAGTCAGGGACACCTGTTTTTTGAACTATTCCTGTGTGACATTTTCAGACTGAGAAAAGCTGAATGATAGGTTCAATAGGTACTAGGCTTGGCCCTACCTTTTAAAATAATAGAAACCCTGGCTTTGCTACCCCAAAAAAATTATTTTCCTGTCCCCAGCAGAGCCACAGAAGTGTTCCCCTGAATTTCCTATTCATCCAATCATCAAGATTTTTTTTGAAGAGTGCAAAAAGGAGCTTTTTTTTATAGATGGTAGTTTTTCAGAGTATGGAAGTCTCTGGGACAGGAATCTATCCATCCAGCATGTTCTGTTTATTTTGGGGTTTTGGTCTCTAGAGCATGTAGCTTGGGGGGATTTGGGGTTTTTAAGTGGAGCATGTCCAACAGCTCTGGGTTTGACATAGCTTTGTATGTTAGGCAGAGATCACCTCTGAGTAGACAATGAGAGAAAAGCTGGTGTTTTTTAAGGTCTTGGGCATTTGTTTGAGGCTGGTAATCCTTTTTTGAGGTATTTTTGCAGCCTTTCAGTTTTTGATGTCTTCTGAGATACATACCAAAAGGGTTTTTACTCATAATGGGTCTAATGAGTAAGAGTCAATGACCTCTTTTTCCTGGATGAGAAATCTTTTGATGAGGTGTGCCATGTAGAAGGATTTCCTGACTACTTTGGGAATGTGATTATTAAAGGGAGACTACTGTACAGTGTACCAAGATCTCATCACACTTTGGTGAGACTACCACCTATGTGGTAGTTCATGGTACAAGTTTTACCAAAAGGGGTGAAAATTCACTTTTGGATTGAGGGTTTAGGCTATGGCTTTGACACCAGGCATCTATCTCAGTGAGGCCCTTTGTAGGATGTCCACATTGTTAGGGTTTTGATTATGGCTCCTAGTTTGCAGTCATCTGCAAAATTTGTTAAAAAAACCCTTGTTAGTTTGTACTTCAGAGATGGAGATACCAAACAGGGAAAAGGGCCCAGGACTGAACCCTGTGGTACTCCCCTTTGGGCTGAAGTTGGATTTGGAGTCTGCTACTTTTAACAAATGGGGGGTTTTTTTTGGGTTTTTTTTAAATGGGAAAAACCAAATTGGTGAAAAATTCAAAAAAAACTTTTAAACCCCC
>NC_056742.1:515759456-515778744 GCF_019279795.1 Protopterus annectens | reverse complement strand
AATAAACACTGAAAATGTAATGTACTCATATACACCTATTCTTCTATCTAATAAACACTGAAAATGTAATGTACTCATACACACCTACTCCTCTACCTAACAAAGAATGAAAATGTAATGTACTCATACACACCTACTCCTCTATCTAATACACACTGAAAATGTAATGTACTCATACACACCTACTCCTCTATCCAATAAACAATGAGCAGCAGCAGATTCTGACCTGCACTAATACTGACTGGTGTGCTGATACGTTTTTGTATTTCTCTGCTTTTTATTCATTTATCTTGTGATATAGTGAAATACTCTCATCCCATCTGCCCATCTATTCTGAATTTTGTAAATTATTCTATGTCATTTGTGAATATTGATATGATTTATACAGAACTGTATGTTATGTACTGAGCTAAAATGTAACCACATCATACCCTGCTGACTTAGAACAGAAATGCATATAAACTATCCCCCGAATTCACTTTTCTTCCGTGCAGGACTAGCTTAGTCCTGCACAGAAGCAGCCGTTTAGGAGCGGCACAGCAGCATGCCATGCATATTAATGGAGGTGAGCTGCCTGAGCTCCTAAACGGACACAGAGCATCTACAAGTGCAGGGGAAGTGTCCGAGAGCAGAGCTCTTAGAATATACACACCCCTGCAATCAAGAACAGACATTTAGCAATAAGCATGAGTGAGACAACTCATAGGTGTTTGCATACCCCCAGCAATATCCCCCAAGTTTATAAGAACAATAGTTAAAATATAAACAAGTTAATTTTTTTTATCAAACAGATAAAATTTAACTGTAGGTGTGCCAGTTTGCCCATTGCTTAGCTATGTATACTGCAGCTTAAGTGGCACAAGAGGATAAATATCAAGATATATGCAAATGAAGCAGTACTTCAATAGTGTAGTGGGCAGAGCATTTGCCTTACGAACAGTCATTCCCAGTTCGAGTCTCACTCCAGTACATTCCATTTTCCATGTCAAATCACTTTATGAACAATATTTTTTGTTGCATAACCTACTATATAACATATATTTGTGAACTGGAGTACTGCATTAAATGCATATGTGAGGTGTCATTGTCATAATGATGTAAAATCCACAGATAAACACAAATGTCTCATACAGTATATGTACACATGAATCAGGGATACAAATTGAAGGTACAATGTGTAATGAATGATAAATCCATAGAGTGACCAAATCCACCACATTCCCAAGAACCATTTTACATTTCTGTCTAAATTAATGCAGGGGTAAGTGGGAGTAAGCACTATTAATCAGTAGTAAGCGGGAGTAAGCATATTTAAGCAGTAGTGAGTTTAAGCCTGTGTGCATGGGGGTAAGCAATGTGCATACAGGTTAAGCAATAGTGAAGCTAACTCTCTGTAAGCATATTTAACCAGAGGTTAGCATTGCTTACCTTTGCGCAAACCCACGCAAACCTGCTTACAATTTCTTAAAAGTGCCTTAATCACTCTGTATGCAACAGCCGCTGTCTGGCCAGAAACAAAATAAATAGCCATTGAACCCAGGATCCTGTATACTATAGGCACAGTAGTAAACCACTAAGCCATCACAGCAGTACATAAGACTGAGGTATCACCAAACAGATGCTCACTATAGGAAAATTAAACTTAACGTGAAAGGAATCTATATACAGTTTTATGTTGTATAACCTACTACATAGCATAAATATGTGAACTGGAGTACTAGATGTGCGGTGTCATTGCAATAAAGTGTTGAAATTCCCTAATAAACACAAGGACCCCATGCAGTGTACTTTCACATGAATCATGGATACCAAACACATATATAACATGTAATGAATAATAAATCAAAGCCAAACAGCAAATAGGATGCAAATTAAAAATTAAGAAACACTAAGCATTGCTAAGCCCAGCTTACTAGGTGTAAGCAATGTGTAGGCCAGCTAAATCAGTTTGCCCATTGGTATACCACTTTAAGCAATGCCAACCTTAGGTAAGCAGGTTTGCCCATAACTTAGCATTTTCAAAACCATTCAATCACAGCAAAGTGAGGGAAATTGGCCCTATTTAAACCCAACAGGTGGGAATACATCTCATAACTGGTTACAGATTCCTCCTGTAGGTACTATGACTGGTATGGGAGAGAGAGTGCACTTTCAGTTGCAGCGCTGGGGCATCCAGGAGTCCAAAGTCATGGCAGGACCCTTTGTTAAAGACCATGACCAGAGACTGTGACAGGACCAGTACCAGGGTTCCCAATATAAAGCAGAAGCCTGGTACCATCTCACCCATGACCGCGACAGGACCAGTACCAGGGTTCCCAATATAAAGCAGAAGCCTGGTACCATCTCGCCCATGACCTCACCAGTGCCACTGGTATACCTCAAACTGGTGAGCAGGTCAGGCATCACTATGCCCTCCTGAAGTGGAGAAAGAGGGATTTCTTGGATCTGTGGATCCAAGAGTTTAGGAGGACGGGGGATGTCCCAGCCGTGTGTATGTATCAGTCCACACCCTGTTTAATAATTGCCAGCTCATGTATATTATGGATAGGTATGGCTAAATATTCCTCATGTCTTTGACAGTGGCAGATGAGTGGACTGTGAACCAGGACCCATGCCTGTAGATTGCAGCAGTTGCATTCCGAGGCGGGTTAGTAATACTCTTGCATGTACTATCATAGGAAATAAATCTAAAAGTAGCAGTAAGTTAATTGCCTGTATAAAACCTGTATTGGTTAAGGCATGTACTGCATACACCAGAGAATATGGCAGGAAGAGTCTCATATAGGTTGTATGTAAATAAAAGGATAACAGCCTGACAATGAAGGTCTAACTGGTGTACTGCATGTGTTTACTCTGGTATCATATGGTAATGTAGAGTTGCAATCTCTTAATAGTACTGTTGTATTAAGCACTGTTACCCACACTGTGCTATATAAATAAAATGTGTAGGAATATCTGTATATGACTGTTGTAATCACAAGTGATCATATTGTACAACTGAGAAAGACTTAGACAGAAAACAGTGAAAAGACAGACAACATAATCCAAATAGCACACTTAACTGAGATGTGAACTGTTGTATTTTTAGCGCACACAGCCATGGTTCAAATCCTGGGAGTGGTAGTAAACTGTATGCAGAATCATACCCCACAACTGTACAGATATGTCCAGAATATTCAGTTAATTGGCCTATATCTGCTGGCTGTTACCCTGTCCCCCTGGCATATCAGCGTGCTAATCTCTGACATATAGGCAGCATTTCATGTCATACAACTGTCATGCCTGTACATATTTGGAAAATGTCAATGAAAACAAGCCTGTCATTGTGCAACTTACCAAAGTTTTAAGAGGACAATAGTCAAAATATGTCCCGGTTCACCTGCATGTGGTCAAGACATGCCCAGTGTGTGTGCAATAAGAGATGGACAGGTATGTGCATAACGTCAACCTGAAATCTAGGAATATGTGTAAAAACAGGTAGTGTTAACAAACAATAACTCCACATGTATACCAGGTAAGGGGTGTATACTGCAGGTAAAACTCAGTTCATGTATATAGTTGTCTACATCCATACCACTGTCCAAACTAAGGCCATAGGATAGTGTACTAATACCTGTAAGGTACAGATCACAGCACTGACTAGGAAATTAATGAGAACTGCAGGACTATGCTAGTTGTTAATTGACATCTTTCTCTCCCCCCACCATACCTGCAACAGTAAACTAAATACACAACTCAATCGTTATGTGCTCCATTAAATCTATTATTGTTTGATAAATATTTAAATTTGCCTCTATGTATGTGCCATGTTGAAATACTCCCACATTGGTGGCATGCTGTCATCAATGTGCCTGCATGCTGTTGTAATGGCCACTGTGGTTCAATATATGCATGTGTTCTGTTTCCTATGCAACTGTTCCATATCTGGTGTTTTGGGTTAATGGGAATATCTATGCATGCTGTTATACCTAATCCTAGAATGTGTTGACTATTACTAACCCACACATGTTGTAAAATTGTACCACCATAGCACATTTGGGAAGGCTGGTCCCAGCGGACCCACCTGTCCCACCTCATCTGGTTGAGCACTGGGAACCAGCACATCTGGGCCCCACCATGAGACCTCCTCATCCGCTGGTCCTGCACCACCTTCTGGTGGAACCGCCTCAGGGGATTGGGTTTGCCCCCTCTGGGAGCGGGTAGTGACAGGACACTGTCACCTGTCGCCAGGTCCGGGGCATGGTGTGTAGCGAGCTCAGCAGGGAGTTTGGAGATCTGCTACACCAGCTTGAGGGTCGTGTCTCACAACTAGAGGGTTGGGCTGGCCTTCCTACTCAGCCCCCTGCACAGCCACCTTCAGGGCTGTTAAGGTGCAGTGGTGACTGCCCATGGATGGGGACCTCAGTCCCACTGTCTCCACTAGGGGGTTCATGGGCTTCTGATTTCCAAACAACCCTCCTAATCTAAGGTGTTTACCCCCTACATGTGTCATATACTGCCCCTGTATGCTGTCTTTTCTGTCTTATCTGTTATTCTACCCAACCTACCTCCCCAAATATACCTACTATCCCCTCCCCAACATCCCACTCTCATCTGAAAAAAGGGCAATCTGTTCCCCCCAAAAAATCTCGCTCCATACATATCTGTCCATTTTGCATACATGTCCACTGGACACATGTAATCTGGTATAATTGGCTTCACAACATATTATTGTTGTCCTCACCCCTCTTTCAGGGGTATGAGTGTCCAAATCTACCTCCAAATGAATGTATATGCACAGCTGTTGCTGTAGAAGAAACGGGCAGCTATGGACCTTCCCTACACCCGTCCTGCATATCCATAGCTATTTTCCCTACTGCCTTTCCCTCTTTGTGCCCCTTTTCACCACTATCCTATCAACCCTTTTTAATTTCTTTTAAAGAAATTAGTGCTAGGGAACGCGTGAGTAAGCACTTTTAAGCAGCAGTAAACAGGTTTAAGCCTGTTTGCATGGGGGTAAGCAATGCCTACACAGGTTATGCAATTGAGAAGCTAAATCAGTATAAAGAAACTATAACCGGAAGTTCGCAGTGCTTACCTCTCCACAAACGCACGCAAACATGCTTACAACTGCTTAAAAGTGCCTTAATCACTCTGTATCCAATGGCCCTTGTTCTGCCCAGAAACAAAATAAACAGCCTCTGCAAGACTCGAACCCAGGACCCTACATACCATAGACAATGTGATTTACCACTAAGCCATATCAGATATACATAACCGTGATGTTTTCACAAACATGTTATCCAGCACAGACATTCAACAGTACAGGAAATGTATTTATACATGTAGCTGTATATGTGTGTGTGTGTGTATATTTATATATATATATATATATTTATATATATATATATATATATATATATATATATATATATATATATATATATATATATATATATATATATGTGTGTGTGTGTGTGTGTGTGTGTGTGTATTTTTTTATTTATTTATTCCGGATCCAGGGAGGTCCACTGGGCTAGGGGGCCCATTTTCAGTGGAGGCCTGGGGAGAAAAGCTCCACAGAACAAAGTTTATTAACATACACATTTTTCAAAGATAGTTTAAAATACATACAGTAGGTTTCATTCTACAAGAAATAAACAATCAATACAATTTCAATTTAGTTCATGAGATAAATGAGAATATAACATAATAGCTAGATTTTAATATTTAGTTATGAGTACAAATTAGCAATTGAGAGTGAAGTTAGGGAGGAAAGAAGGTTAGCCAGGAGTGAAGGGGGAGGAGTGTTTGGGAGGTAAGGGTGGAAGAGTGCAATTGCATTTCCTGTTTAGGTAGAGGTAGGAATGAAGTTGAGATTTGAAGTTATTATGGTTGTTACAGGTCCTTAGATAGGAGGGCATTGCATTCCATTTTTTTGCTAGGGTAAAGGATAAGAGAAGCTGGCCAGCTGGGTGCTTAGGTTTATGAATGGTGATCAGGTTTTGGTGAGAAGATCTAAGGGGTCTGAGGGGGGAATATGGTTGTAGTATATTGGATAGTGCAGGGCAGTTTGAGGGTTGGAATAATAATTTGTGGACTGTGGTTAATTAGTGAAAGGCTAGTAGGTTGGGGCGTTCAAGCCAGTTTATGGAGTGAAGGGAAATGCAATGGTGAGAGGAGGATTTGGCACTGGTGGCAAATCTGGAGATTTTGTTGTAGCATACTTTCAGTTTGGAGGTAAGTGTGGAAGATAAGTTAGTGAGCAGGGGAGAGCCATACATAAGAGAGGGAAGGAGATAGGTAGAGGTGAGAGTTAGTCTGGAGGAAGGAGAGAGGAAGTGGTTGTTTCTATAAAGTAGGCCGAGTTTTATGTGAGTTTTTTTGATGTTTAGCTGGATATGGGAGTTAAATTTTAGCTGACTGTCAATTGTGACACTGAGAAGTTTGGCAGAGGGTATGATTTCGATAGGGGAGTTGTTAATGCTGGTAATATGAAGAGAGTTTTCATCAAGAGGGGAGAATTTTGAGGGGGAGAATAGAAGGATCTTGGTTTTATTGGCGTTAAGAGAAAGGTGATTCAGGAGCATCCAGTTTTCAGTGGTTGAGAAGGCATTTTGAGTCAGAGATTGGAGCTCTGCTAGGTTAGTGGTGCAGCAAATCAAAGTGGAATCGTCAGCGTATTGTACATTTTTGGAGTTAGGAATGACTTTACGGAAGTCATTAATAAAGATATTGAGTAGCAAAGGGCCAAGTATGGAACTTTAGGGTACTCCAGTGGCAGTAGGAAGGAAAGAGGAGGTGGCTTGGCCCCATTTCACTGCTTGGGACCTGTTTGAAAGATAGCTGAAGAACCATGAAAGAGTTTTTTGGGAAAGGTTAAGATTAGAGAAATGATTTAGAAGGTGGGTATGAGAGATGGTATCAAAAGCTTTGGATAAGTCCAGCAGGATAGAAGATACCAAATTACCAGAGTCACGGGCTGAATTGACAGCATGTAAGAAGGAGAGAAGGGCGGAGTTAGTACTGTGTCCTGGGTGGAAGCCATGTTGGGTAGGGGAGAGTAGCTGGTATTTGATAAGGAATGGTAAGAGCTGTAGGTGGATACATTTTTCAAGAATTTTGGAGATAGGGGAGAGGATGGCTATGGGGCAGAAATTGGAGACATTACAATTTTTGCCACCCTTGTAGAGTGGAAGAATATATGCAGTACGCCATAGTTTGGGAACGTATGATTCAAGTAGAGATCTATTGATCAGGATGCTGATAGGCAGAGCAATAGCATCTGAAGCTATTTTTAAGAAGGAGGATAGAATGCTGTCAGGGGCATTGGAGCAGGGCTTTAGTTTATAAAGACATTTCTTTATTAAATTGGTGGAGATGGGTTTAAGTTCAAAATTAAGGTGAGGAGGGGAGGGAGGGGAAGACTGGGTAGGGGGGGAAGAGGGTTATTATTGGTAAAGGTCTTAGTAAGCTCAGCTATGGAGGAGGTGAAGAAGATATTGAATAGTGAGGCAATTTCTGAGTCAGATTTGCTGGTGTCAGGACAGGGGTTGTTTTTTGTTCCTGGCCTGAGGAGGGAATTAATAGAGTTCCAGAATTGTTTGGGATTTTTAGCATGATTTTCTTGTAGTCTGACGTAATAAGAATTTTTGTCTCTATTGACTTGTTTTTTGGCTAGGTTTCTCAACTGTCTATATTTTAGTAATGTTGCTGGTTGTTTATAGTGGAGGTAGATTTTACAGGTTTTATCCCTTTGTAGAATAATGTTTTTTGTATCTTTGGTGAGCCATTTAGTGGTTTTTGTTTTAACTCTTTTAGTTCTTGTTGGAGCTAGGGAGTTAAGGACTGTTAAGAATGTTGAATTAAAGTAGTCAACAGCTTTGTCTAAAGGTAGTATTTTTAGGGGGTTCCTGTTAATTAGCTTAAGGGAATCACAGAAAGTAGTAGGGTTAAAGTTAGATAGGTTACGAGTATGAATGTATTGGTGGGAGTGTGAGGAAGTGGGAGCAACTTGAATGGTGAAGGCAGGGAGGTGGCCACCTAGAGAGTCAGGAATGACTCCAGATTTTATGATTTTGTTAGGATGCGATACTAGGATCCAGTCAAGTATGGAGCCAGGGGGGTTGGTTTTATTAGGTCTAGTTATGGAGTTGGTAAGTTGAGTGAAGTTGAATAGGTTAATTGTTGACGTGGGATAAGGGTTATTGATTTTTCCCCAGTCAATATTTACATCTCCTAGGATGTAGGTTTCTAGCTTAATATTGGAGGAGGTCCAGGAGAGTATGTCTTCTAGGGTATTGGTGTTGTTACCAGGAGGAATGTAGAGGGAGATGATACAGATGCTTTTATGGATGTTTAGTTTTAGTAGGCCAATGACAAGTTCAGCATTTGAGAAAGAAGGGATGGGGTTAGGATATGGAGTGATGGACAAGGGCTGGAGTAGATTAAAGCTACACCACCACCTCTTCTACTTGGGTGGTCAGATCGGAGAGAGTGAAATCCGGGGGGAAGGAATTCAGAGTCACTTATATGAGGTTTTAGCCAGGTTTCAGAGATGACTATTATGTCTGGTAAGTTATGATTGAGTCAGGCATGGAAGAGGGTTAATTTATTTAGTAGGCTTTGGGCGTTGATGGTGAGGAATTTGAGGTTTTTATTTGGGGATTTGTTGTTGTAGCTAGGGAGGTTTGTTGGAGAGGAGTTGGGACCAGGATTGGGGTGGATGTCGCTGGCTAAGTTAAGGAAAGAGGGGTGGGGAGTAAGTTTATTATGCTTGGATTTGGATAGAGGAGTCTGGCAGAGTTTAGGTTTATGTTTGTAGTCATTAGTAGAGTTTGGGAAAAGTTTTACTTTTAGGAGAAGAATAGGCTGGGAGGGAACTAAAGAGGCTGAGATATTGTGATAGTGGGATGTAAGGAGGTTGTGTAGAGGAATAGGGGAAGGGTGCAAGTGAAAATCAGTATAGGAGGTTGCATGGTAAAGAGGTAGCAGAAGGAAGGGTAATGATAAGGAGATAAGGATTGTAGGAGGAGGGGAGGGCCTATTAGTTGGAGATAGAAGAGATGTAGAAGAGTTTAAAGTGATATTAGCTGGGTAGGGGGGAGTGGCAATGAGAGTCAGGTGGGTTGAAGGAAGGGGTGGGGGAGAGGAGTAAGAGGATCGGTTGGGGGGAGTGGGAGGGATTAGCAGGAGGGGGAATAAATGTAAGACCACTGGGGGCAGGTGGGAATTGGGGGCAGGGTAGGGGATCGGATTAAGCCCGCAGGGCGAACGCAGTGGGTAGAGCCAAGAAAGGTGAGTGTCAGGACAGGTTGGGTTGGGAACAATCAGCTGTGTAGATGGTTGGGCAAGTAGACCAGTGTGCACAGAGAGAGAATATAGGCAAAGAGTACTAAAGGAGGGGAAGTTGAATATGATTGTGGGGTGTGGGGTGTGGGGTGTGGGAGGGGTAGCAAGTAAAAGTGAAGAATAAGATGCCGTGGGCAGTCGATTAGGAGCTGATAGTAAGGCAGGGGGTAGTAGCTGGATACCATCCGCCCTCTAGTGGCCAAACTTTGTAAGTACAGCAAGGTACCTTACAGAGCCAGAGGCTGGGAAGCCTATGAACTGTGGTCTTATTGTGGCCTTGGGAAGGGCAGAAAACGTTAGATAAGTGGGTGTAGAGAAAGGGAAGGGTGGCTGCTGCAGAGTATGCATTGCAGAGAGTTCTAACCACCTGGTAGGGTTGTGGGAAATAGCTTTTAAGTTTAACACATCTCAAGAGTATACAGGCATACTTTGGAAAGGTTTTCCTTGAAGCTGTAGAGGTAATTCTTTCAGGGGGTAGGCTTTGTAGGACCTTGGCAGAGTAAACTTGGCTTCTGAACCACTTCCAGTAGGTTGAATTTATTGTCTGCGTTAGGCAGGGAGGCTAGAGAGAATGTGAAGAGGTGAGGCAATGAGGAAAAGGACAGTTACAGATACCAAGCAGGCAGTGTAGAAAATACTTTACAAGTAATGCTTTGTTGTACAGTGATTAGTAGCTACTGAACATATTTTAAACTGTTAATATTGTTTACAAAACTCTAGGCAGCATACAGACTACTGAAGAAATATGCAATTTAAGCAAGGATATTTATCCTTAAGAAGCACTGTTAAAAAAACTGTTACAAGGTTAAAACAATAGGCAGCGTACAACATATTTTTAGAAAATGTACAGCTTTAAACACAGATGTATAGCATTACAAACTGTATGAAAACAAGCGTCAGCATTGGGAGCAAAAAGTATAGTTAGCTAAAGAACTAATGCGCTTAGTTCTATGGTGAATTTACAGGTAGGAAATCTAATAGTAAATATGTTAGCAATAGTAAACACTACCATTTAGTACAGCAGCTAATTCTAAAGTCCAAATTAATGGTGGCTAGCGAGTAGCGCAGTTGTAGACATTACCTTTCAGTTCAGCAGCTTATTTCAATGTCCAAAATTAATGGTCATTAGTGTATAATGCAGCTATTTTCTTGCTCAGTTCATACTTTTCCAATATACAATGCCTCCTCTAAAACGTGCACGCTGATTGGCCAGCCCAACCAGCATGTCCATTGTAAATCCCTCACTATACTAACGGAAAAAGGTCCGGTCGCCCAGACTTTTTCCGTTAGTATAAAACACTGTCTCGCTATGTTAAAAGAGTTTAACATAGCGACACAGGTTTAAAAAAAGTAACGCAGATCTCCGTTGCTTTTTTTAAAGTTGTCTTGCTATGTTAAACTCCTTTAACATAGCGACACAGTGTGTAAAAAGCAACGGAGATCTTGCGATCTCCGTTGCTTTTAATCTCGCTATGTTAAATGAGTTTAACATAGCGAGACAGCTTTAAAATAAGCAACGGAGATCTCCGTTGCTTATGTTAAAGCTATCTCACTATGTTCAACCCATTTAACATAGCGAGACAGTAAAAAGCAATGGAGATCTTGCGTTCTCCGTTGCTTTTGCCCACAGCTCTGATGTACTGCGTAGGCATGCGCAGTACATCAGAACTGCCGCAGAACACCAGACAGCTGTGGAAGGGCAGCAAAGAGGCATTATACAATGCCATTATTTAAGAAAAGTAATTATTTCTTTTCTTAAATAATGTCATTATATACAATAACCACTTCTGGGTGTGGGTAATGCTGGATTTACCCACGGTTGTCTTTGTTTGGTCCCTCGGGCTTCGCCCTCAGGACCAAACCATGCCAACCATGGGTAAATCCAGCATTACCCACCCCAGGCGTGGGTTATTGCTATATTAGAACCTTCCTTTGGTCAGTATCAAGGTGGATTCACCCTAAGAGGCTGCCTTATCCTTACTACAATGTAGCAGTCACAAATACACTGTAACGTTAGATAATAGGTATCCTTGTTCAGTAAAATATCTGCTAACCGGTTTTGGGTGCGCTATTAAGTTAAACAGTATCTATATGTAACGCCAAGCCCACACGTGCCGTGCAGGTACAGCAGGGCCAGTGTTTTCTGTTTGCAGCCTGTGTAAGACAGGAATACTGATTATTCAGGCTTAATTGTTGAGGTATACCCTTTTTTCCTTGATATGAAAGTATATACCTTAGTAGCATGTTTAGGGACCACACACAAATCACTTAAGTAGAGCTAAAATAGGGAGGTATTCACTAGGATATAGTTGCAATTAGCCCAAAATGATAGTTACATTGTGCTAAGTTGCAATCCTGGGATGCTGGTGTGTTATAGAGTGATATGGGGCTCTAAAGAAAGGCGCCAACTTCGCACGAGTCCGAGCGAGTATTGTAGAGTCGGCATTTTCTATATGCAGTCGTTAGGTGACAGGGGATATTTTCACTACAGATTAATATTAGAAGAAAGCCCTCAAACTCCTCATAACTGTGACTAAATACAGCAGAAAAATCACAGAAACGCCAGTAATTTATTGAAGCTTTCGGGCTCTCAACCCTTCATCAGCATACACAATACCAAATACTTTACATTTAAATAGAGGTAACAGTTAAGAACTCATGACAAAACCAGCCAATAAAATTCACTCAATTAAATTCAAAAAACAATTACTTATTGAGAGAAATCATAAAAAACATTTAAAATGTGAAGAACAATATCATAACAGTTTATAACAAGTTAAAACATTTCATATCCTTAATAGCCTATTTATTAATTTAATCTATATATAACTATTATGTGTTATAAATTAACCATCTGTTGTCTTAATAAAATAGGTTTTATACTAATGCTATTTAAACCAGGAGCGTATCTGCATGCAACCTTATTATCCACTCTAGTTCCTTTTATTTCTAAAAATTGTTAATATCGCCACCTCATACCCACTTGTACAGTCTCAATACATCTAAACTTAAAGCTGTGCTTGCTATGTTGTGATATGTGCTTAAATAAGGCATTAGTCTGTACCTGTCTGTTAATTTCAGACTTGTGCTCTATAATGCGATCTTTAAGTCTACGCATAGTCTTGCCTACATAGAAGGCATCACATACCATGCACGTAGCGAGATACACTAACTTCGTAGTATTGCAGTTCACAGTACAGTTAAAATGAAACAGCTTAAAGGTAACAGGGTGCTTAAAATAAGAATCTGCTGTTAAAATATCACAACAACATGTACAGTTATAGCATTTCAATGTACCTTGCATCTTATGTACTGAGACTGGTTGCTTTACAAAATCCTTGTAGCATAACATGCTCTTTAGAGCCTGGTGATTTCTATAAGCAAATCGTGGTTTGATACCTGCTAACTCCCTTAGTTCTGGCATAGCCATCAAAATTGGCCAGTTCTTTTCAATTATTTTACTTATCTGTTTAGTGTGGGCAGAGTATGTAGTCACATACCTCAACAATACATTATCACTATATGTAGGGGTGTATAGCTCATCGCTATTATTTGCCTTATCTCTTAAAAATATTGGTTTATATTCCTTTTTTCTGCCCCGTGTTACTAATTCAATATTGGTATTGATAATGTATTCCGCATATCCACTTTTCTTAAATTCTGTTTTCATTACTTCTACTTCTTCTTTATAAACTTGTTCATCCGTAGTTAGTCTGCTCAGTCTTATAAATTGAGACTTCATAATACCTTTAAATACATGTGGTGCATACTAGAGCTTTGCAAATATCTTATTGTATGAACATCCTTCTTATGCACCCTAGTTTGTATTATTTCATCTTGCTTGTATAGCATAACATCTAAAAATACCATTTCATTTGATGAAGAACACATTTTGAACTTAAAAAAACTTGTTGTACTATTGATATATCTAACAAACTCATCCAATTCTCCTGTTGTGCCTTCCCATATGAAAAAACAATCGTCCACAAATCTAACATAACTTTTTACGTATTTACATAATACGTTTTTAGACTCCAGTATATACTCTTTCTCCCAATTAAATAAGTAATTGTTTTTTGAATTTAATTGAGTGAATTTTATTGGCTGGTTTTGTCATGAGTTCTTAACTGTTACCTCTATTTAAATGTAAAGTATTTGGTATTGTGTATGCTGATGAAGGGTTGAGAGCCCAAAAGCTTCAATAAATTACTGGCGTTTCTGTGATTTTTCGTTGTTTTTGAGAACTTCTTGCTCTATCTTAGTGTTTTAACTTCATTTTTGTTGGTGTAGCAGATAACGTTTTAGGAGGAGACCAAACCAGCCTGTTTACTACTAGTAAGCTACGTATCTTACAAAATGACTTCATCTATTAAGAGACTTCTTATGAAGGTAAATAATCCATTATTGCAGAATCAAAGGCCCATCAATGATGGTCAAGATATTATTGTAGCTGAAGATATGACTGATTTGAACAAGGCATTGACTGTATTAGAAAAGAAAGTTAACAACTACAAGCACTTACAGTGGCAAAGACTTAGTGCTTACCTCTCCACAAAAGGCATATATGAAACATGCTTACAACTGTAAAAGTGCCTTAATCACTCTGTATCCAATAGCCCTTATTCCACCCAGAAACAAAATAAACATACTCTGAGACTTCGAACTGGGACCACCACATACCATAGACAATGTGATTTACCACTAAGCCGCCTCAGATATACATAACTTGAAGTGATGTTTTCCTGAAACATATTTATCCAGCACAGACATTCAACAGTACAGGAATGTATTTATACATGTAGCTGTATATGTGTGTGTGTGTGTATTTATATTATATATATATATATATATATATATATATATATATATATATATATATATATGTTATATATATATATATATATATATATATATATATATATATGTGTAATATTAATAATAATGTGTGTGTGTATAAATTTATTTATTTTATTCCAGTTTGATTACCAGGGAGGTCCACTGGAGCTGGGGGCCCGGTACTGGTGGAGGCCGGGAGAAAAGCTCCCACAGAACAAAGTTTATTAACATACACATTTTCAAGATAGTTCAAAATACATACAGTAGGTTTCATTCTAGGGAAATAAACTTAATCAACCACAATTTCAATTTTAGTTCATGAGATAAATGAGAATATAACATAATAAGCGAATTTTATGTTTAGTTGCAGATACAAATTAGCAATTGAGAGTGATGAAGTTGAGGAGGAGGGAAAGGAAAAGGTTAAGCCAGGAGTGAAGGGAGAGTGTTTGGGAGGTAAGAAGTGAAGAGTGCAATTGCATTTCCTGTTTAGGTAGAGGTAAAGGAATGAAGTTGAGATTTGAAGTATTATGGTTGTACAGGTCATAGATAGGAGGGGCATTGCATTCCATTTTGCTAAGGGTGAGATAAGAGAAGCTGACCAGCTGGGTTGTAGGTTTATGAATAGTGATCAGGTTTTGGTGAAAGATCTAAAGGGGTCTGAGAATATGGTTGTAGTATATTGGATAGTGCAGAGACAGTTTGAGGTTGGAATAATATTTGTGGACTGTAGTTAATTAGTGAAGGCTAGTAGGTTTGGGCGTTCAAGCAGTTTATGGAGTGAAATGCAATGATGAGAGGAGGTTGGCTGGTGGCAAATCTGGAGATTGTTATACTCAGTTTGGAGGTAAGTGTGGAAGATAAGTTAGTGAGCAGAGGCCATACATAAGAGAGGAAGGAGATGGGTGAGGTGAGAGTTAGTCTGGAGAGGAGAGTGGTTGTTTTCTATAAAGTAGGCCAGTTTATGTGAGTTTTTGATGTTTGGCTGGATATGGGGAGTTAAATTTTTAGCTGACTGTCAATTGTGACAGTGAGAAGTTTGGCAGAGAGTATATGTTGATTGCGATAGGGAGTTGTTAGTGCTGGTAATATGAGAGAGTTTTCATCAGAGGGAGGAATTTGAGGGGAGAATAGAAGGATCTTGTTTTGTTGGCGTTAGAAGGTGATTCAAGGAGCATCCAGTTTTCAGTGGTTGAGGAGGCATTTTGGAGTCAGAGATTGGAGCTCTAGGTTAGTGGTGCAACAAATCAAAGTGGGATAATCTGCGTATTGTAAAAGTACGAATATTAGGAATATTTCACAGGAGTCATTAATAAAGATATTGAGTAGCAAAGGGCCAAGTATGGAACTTTGGGGTTACTCAGTGGGGTGGAAAGGAAAGGAGGTGGCTTGGCCCCACATTCACTGTGGGACCTGTTTGAAAGATGACTGAGAACCATGAAGAAAAGAGTTTTTGGGAAGGTTAAGATTAGAGATGATTTAGAAGGTGGGTAGAGAGATGGTATCAAAAGCTTTGGATAAGTCCAACAGAACAGAAGATACAAATTACAAGAGTCAAGGGCTGAATTGACAGCATGTAAGAAGGAGAGAGGGCAGAATAGTGCACTGTGTCTTGGAGGTGGAAGCAGTGTTGGGTAGGGAAGAGTAAGCTGGTATTTGTGGGAATGGTAGGCTGTAGGTGGATAAATTTTTCAAAATTTTGGAGATGAGAGGGATGGCTATGGAGGCAGAAGTGGAACATTACAATTTTGCCACCCTTGTAAGTGAAGAATATATGCAGTCGCCACCATGGTTTGGGGGCATTATGATTCAAGTAGAGATCTATTGATCAGGATGCTGATAGAGCGAGCAATAGCATCTGAAGCTATTTTTAAGAAGGAGGATAGAATGTATCCAGGGCATTTAGACGAGACTTTGAATTTTACGAAGACATTTCTTTATTAAATTGGTGAGATGGTTTAAGTTCAAAATTAAGGTGAGGAGGGAGGAGGAGGAGCTGGGTGGGGAAAGGGTTGTGGTAAAAGGTCTTGTAAAGCTCCAGCTGTGGAGGAGGTGAAGAAGATATTGAATAGTGAGGCAATTTCTGGAGTCAAGATTTGCTGGTGTCAGGACGAGGGTTGTTTTTTGTTTACAGCTGAGGGAGGGTCTAATAGAGTTCCAAGGAATTATTTTGGGATTTTAAGCATGATTTCTTTATAGTCTGACGTAATAAGTTTTGTCTCTATTGACTTGTTTTTGGCTAGGTTTTCTCATGTCTATATTTTAGTAATGTTGCTGGTTGTTTATAGTGGGTAGATTTTGGGTTTTTGTCCCTTTGTAGAATAATGTTTTGTATCTTTGGTGAGCCATTTTAGTGGTTTTATTTTAAAACTCTTTTAGTTCTTGTTGGAGCTAGGGGTGGGACTGTAAGAATGTTGAATAAAGTAGTCAACAGCTTTGTCTAAAGTGTAGTATTTTGAGGTTCCTGTTAATTGGCTTAAGAGGAATCACAGAAAGTAGTAGGTTAAATTAGATAGGTTACATTATATGAATGTATTGGTGGGGAGGTGGCAGGGAAAGTGGGAGCCAGCAGATAGGTAGAAGGCGGGAGGTGGCCACCTAGTGAGGTCAGGAATGACTCAGATTTTGTAATTTTGTTAGAGATGAGATGCTAGGATCCCAGTCAAGTATGTGGAGCCAGGGGGGTTGGTTTAATGCGTTACAGATTATGGAGTTGGTAAGTTGGAGTGAAGTTGAATAGGTTGGTGACGTGGGATTAGGGTTGTGGTGCACCACAGTCTCAATGACACACCTCTCTAGGATGTGGTTTTCTAGCTTAATATTGGAGGAGGTCAGGAGAGTATGTCTTCTAGGAAGGTATTGGTGTTGTTACCAGGAGGGAATGTAGGAGATGATACTGAATGCTTTTATGGATGTTTGATTTTAGTAGGCCAGCCAGCAAGTTCAGCAGCATTTGAGAAAAGAAGGGATGGGGTTAGGATATGGAGTGATGGACAAGGGCTGGAGTAGATTAAAGCTTCCACCACCACCTCTTTAGCAGGTGGTCAGATCGGAGAGTGAAATCAGGGAAGAGGTCAAGTCACTTGTATGAGGTTTTAGCCAGGTTTTCAGAGATGACTATTATGTCTGGTAAGTTATGATTAGGTCAGGCATGGAAGAGGGTTAATTTATTTAGTAAGGCATTTGGGCGTTGATGGTGAGATTTACGGAGTTTTATTTGAGGTTGTTGTTGGAGCTAGGGAGGTTTGTTGGAGAGGAGTTGGGACCAGGATTGGGGTGGATGTAGCTGGTAATTTGAGGGAAGAGGGGTGGGGTAAGTTTGTTATGCTTGGATTTACGGAATAGGGTCTGTGAGTTTAGGTTTATGTTTATGATCGATAGTAGAGTTTGGGAAAAGTTTGCATAGGAAGAATAGGCTGGGAGGGAACTAAAAGAGGCTGAGATATTGTGATAGTGGGATGTAAGGAGGTTGTGTAGAGGAATGAGGGAAGGGTGCAAGTGAAAATCAGTATGGAGGGTTACATGGTAAAGGTAGCAGAAGGAAGGGTAATGATGAGGAGATAAGGATTGTGGGAGGAGGAGGGCCTATTAGTTGGAGATAGAGATGTAGAAGGTTTAAGTGATATTATTTGGGTAGTTTAAGAAGGATGTAAAGAGTGTAAGTGATAATAGCTGGGTAGGGGAGTGGCAATGAGAGTCAGAGTGGGTTGAAGGAAGGGTGGGGAGAGGGTAAGAAGAGGATTGGTTACAGGGGGGTGAGAAGGGATTAGCAGGAGGGGCAATGTAGGACCACTGGGGCAGGAAGGAGTGGGGTGGGGGGCAGTGGGGATGGGATTAAGCCCACACTTGATGCGAAACTGCCAGTGAGTAGAGCAAGAAAGGTGAGTGAGTGTCAGGACAGGTTGGGTTGAGGGAACAATCAGCTGTGTGGATGGTTGAAACCGTCAGACAGTGTGCACAGAGAGAGAATATAGAGCAAGAGTACTAAGGAGATTGAATATATGATTGTGGGAATTGTGGGGTGTGGGGTGTGGGAGGGAGTAGCAAGTAAAGTGAAGAATAAGATGCAAGTGGGCAGTCGATTAGGAGCTGATAGTAAAGGCAGGGGGAGTAGTAGCTGGATACCATCAAGCCTCTAGTGGCCAAACTTTGTAATTACAACCAAAAGGTGCCTGGAGCCAGAGCTAGAGCCCTGGACACAATGGTCTTGTTAGCCTTGGGAAGGGCAGGCACGTTAGATAAGTGGGTGTAAGAGAAGGGAAGGAAGAATTGGCTGGGTGTGCATTGCGGAGGGTTCCACAACCACCTGGTGGGTTTGTGGAAATAAGCACCAAGTTTAACACATCTCAGAGTATACAAGCATGCTGAAGGGTTTCCTTGAAGCTATGAAGTGTGAACTGCTTTCAGGTGGGCTTTGTAGGACCTTGGCAGGAAGTAAACTTGGCTTCTGGTCTTCATGATAGGTTGAATTTATTGTGTCTGTGTTGAGCAGGGGAGGCTAGAGAATGTGAAGGGTGGGAGCAGTGAGGAAGGACAGTTACGGATACCAAACAGGCCGGTGTAAATAGCACACAAGTAATGCTTTGTTGTACGGTGATTAGTAACTACTGAACATATTTCCGGCTTTATTAATATTGTTTACAAAACTCTAGGCAACATACAATTACAGAAGAAATATGTAATTTAAGCAAGGATAATATTTATCCGTAAAACGCACTATTAAAAAACTGTTACAAGGTTAAAACAATGAGCGAAAGCGTACAACATATTTTTAAATGTACAGCTTTAAACACAGATGTATGGCATTACAGGCTGTGTGTGAAAACAAGCGTCAGCACTAGGGAGCAAAAGTACAGTTAGCTAAGAACTGATAAGCTTAGTTCTATGAGTAGTTACAGGTAGGAAATCTAATAGTAGATATATTGTAATAGTAAACACTACATTTAATTACAGCAGCAGCTAATTCTAAAGAGTCCAAATTAATAATTTAGCTGGCAGTAGTGCAGTTGTAGACATTACCTTTCAGTTCAGCTTATTTCGCGTCTCCAAAAATTATGGTCGTGGGCTAACGCTAATACTGGCTATTTTCTTTGCTTCATTTCATACTTTCCATTACCGGCCT
>NC_056742.1:515659456-515751956 GCF_019279795.1 Protopterus annectens | reverse complement strand
GGACTGATGGCAGGAATGGCAGCATGACATAATCACAGGCCACTACATAACAACCCCTGACTGCAAGTCATATGGACAAAGCCTGGTATGTAGGTGGAGAATAGAGGCCGAAACACAGGCCCATATATGAAATAGTGTTGTCATACACTGAGTAAGATGCTGGTGTTACAGGATAGTCTGCAACATACCCTTAGTCAGGAATATGAAGTCAGAAACACACATGGATGTAGCCATGTACTGATAGCACTCAGCACACACACTGACAGTGATATATCTGACACAAGACCTGTCAGGCACACCTCTGGCCATCATGTGGATAGGCCCACAGTTGAGAGCTATGCAGACAGACTGCATTCCATGTTAAACTAGTATGTACACACACCCTGTAACACTGGTGCTATACAATGCATATAACAACACTACTCACTCTCTGTCTGTAGTTCTGGAACCATATACAAATAGGTAGCTGCTCTGAGTCTGCAAGTCCTCTTGTAAGATTTATTGCTGCCTGCTGTCTGTAACACTGCTGCCCACACACAGGATGTAGCCATGTACTGATAGCACTCAGCACACACACTGACAGTGATATATCTGACACAAGACCTGTCAGGCACACCTCTGGCCATCATGTGGACAGGCCCACAGTTGAGAGCTATGCAGACAGACTGCATTCCATGTTAAACTAGTATGTACACACACCCTGTAACACTGGTGCTATACAATGCATATAACAACACTACTCACTCTCTGTCTGTAGTTCTGGAACCATATACAAATAGGTAGCTGCTCTGAGTCTGCAAGTCCTCTTGTAAGATTTATTGCTGCCTGCTGTCTGTAACACTGCTGCCCACACACAGGAAGGATGTCCACCATACAGGAAAGGTAAAGGGACCACGCCCACATGATGTAGGGATTTATAGTAATGGGTTGCCATGACAGTGGTAATTGGAAGTACTACACAGCATGCTGCATGCAGGTAGCAAGTGGAGGACACTAACTGGTGCAGAGGCCATCACCTGATCATGTGCATCACCTACAAAAATCCATGCTGCAATCTGTTCAAAGCATCTTGATCCATTTACTGGCAAGAGATTGAGAAAGAGAGAGAGAGTGAAAGAAAGCTAAAGGCAAAGCCAAAGGCAAAGCAAAAAAAAAAAAAAAAAAAAAACACACATAAAAAAAAAACGTCCAGCAAACTGTCCAGAACAGGCATCATTCCCACAACAGGTATGTGAAGTATATATACATGTAACTAACTGTAGTAATTGGTCCATAATAATGGGATAGATTATGTGGAATGATTTATATGTGCCATCAGGTGTTGTTGTTGTAATGATGTCCAGCTGAACAACTGCTATGGACAATAGTGTCTGTCCCTGTGGGTAATGAGGCATAGCCGTCAACTGTGCAGAGCAGCACTGACATGACACAATGTAAGCCATCATAGTGTGTGTTGTATAATGGAAAACATGTATATTACTGTGGCCAATAGCTGATGGCAGAAGTAATACCATTATGATGGACACGTGGGTTCCTGAGCCTACCACTTGCAGGACACTCACATTAACATGTAATGTAGCATGCTGAAATGCCATAGGTGTGTAATAAGCTTACCTGAAATCTGCCCCTATATATACTCCCTAATGTTAGGCTGTGTCCACATTGGCACCTGTCTGTGTTGTAGCAAGACATAACAGTACAGTTATGCAAGGAGAGTTAGAGAGTGTGGATCTGATGTCTGAATGTACCCCATATGCATATAGGTATGTATGTATGTGTGTGTGTGTGTGTGTGTGTGTGTGTGTGTGTATATATATATATATATATATATATATATATATATATATATATATATAAATATATATATATATATATATATATATATATATATATATATATATATATATCTGTATGTCTACAGATATTCCATCACCTATAAGTATATATATATATATATATATATATATATATATATATATATATATATATATATATATATATATATATATAGAAATATAGAAACAAATATATACAACTCATAATATATATCTACACATATATATAGATATATATATATGTGTATGTCTACATATATACAAACACTCACACACATATGTATGTAAATACATGCCCCCTAATTTCACATCACAGTGCTACATGCTATGTGTGAGGGAACATCACACATATCAATACACACACACACACACACACACACACACACACACACACACACACACATATATATATGTATATATATATATATATATATATATATATACAGCAGTAAGTGCATGCAACATGGATGGTTATGTTATGTGTGAACCCCTTTTTGGGACCACATTGCCCTTGTCTGTGAAGTTGGGATTGGGAATTTGGGGAAGGATAGCAGGTATATTTGTGGAGGTGGGTTTGGTTGGTAGATAGAGAAGACAGCCTACAGGGGCAGTATATGACACATGTGGTGGGTAAACACCCTGGATGGTGAGTGTCATCTGCGATGTGGAAGCCCCTTGAGACCCCATTTGGAAACAATGGGAACAAGGCCCCCACCCATTGCCAGTTAAACCATCAGCTTTATGGCCCTGAAGGTGCCTGGGCTAGAGGATGAGCAGGAGGAGCATGTGGACCCTGTGAGTGTGTACTGAGGGCCTCAAGGTGCTGTAGAACATTCTCCAAGTCTCTGTGGAGTTCCCTATGCACCAGACCCTGGACCTGACTTCGGGTGACAGGATCATGTCTCTGTGTGCCCCAAAGAGGGGACACCATCCCCTGAGGAGGTTCCCCCTGAATGTAGTACAGGACAAGTAGATGAGGAGGTCCCAGGGTGGTTCCCACATGTGATGTGGCCTGGTAACATGGCCAGATGAGTTGAGAGAGGTGTGTCTGCTGGCAACTGTTCCCTAAACATGCTATTGTGTCACTGTTATAGAACATATGTGGGTAGTAATAGTCCACACATTTCTGGATCATGTCCAACAGCATGCGTAGATATCCCCAATAACACATAGCAACAGATGTGCAGCAATCCCATAGCAAACAGACCACATGCATATATGGAACAATACTGGCCCTTACAATGGCATGCAGGTGACATAGGTTCATAGGTAAGTACTAGGCTATCTGCCCAAAGGCATTTATAAGCCTAGCCACAGAGTGATGGCTTTTGCCTCCCCATTAGATTAGTAACTTGGGCCTCTATCTCACAGGGCTCCTGAAGTGATCCCAGGGTAGAACTTGTGATTACCCATCCACTCTTCAAGATTTCTCTTGAAGAGGGTCAGAGAGGAGCTCTGTCAAATATGGATTGGGATTCTATTCCAGAGTGAGGGGAGTCGCTGAGACAGGAATCTATCCCTCCAGTATGTCCTGTTTATTGTTGTGCATAGGTTCAAGTCGCTAGAATGAGTGGTTCTGAGGGATCTCGTATTTTTGAGGTGAAGCATGTCCATTAGTTCAGGGTTTGACATGGCCCTATAGGTCAGGCATAGGTCACCTCTGAGCAGACGGTAAGCGACTGAGAAGAGCTGGAGCTTTCTTAGTTGTGCTTCATAGGGTAGTTGTTTAAGGCCCTTAAACCTCTTAGTGAGGTACTTCTGTGGTCTTTCTAGTTGTTGCAGGTGTCTAGTGAGGTACATCCCAAATGGGGCATTGTACTCTATTATAGGCCTAATGAGTGAGGAGTAAAGGGGCACAATCACCTCCTTGGATCTGGATGAGAAACCCTTTGTGATCAGGTGTGCCTCATAGAAGAATTTCCTGACCGTTTTGCCTATGTGGTTCTCAAAGGAGAGCATGCTATCTACTTGGGTACCTAGGTCCCTAATTACTTCTTCTGTACTTAGTGGATTCCCATCTATGTGATAGTTTGTAGGTACTTTGTTTTTCCCAAATGGGATTACTATGCATTTTTTGGCATTTAGCTTGAGGCCGTGACTTTGACACCAGGTGTTTGTCTCTGAGAGACCCTTTTGCAGGATGTCTGTGTCAGCCGGAGAGTCAATTATTGCACCCAATTTACAGTCATCTGCGAACTTGGTTAGCCACAGTCCCTCCGCATTTGCCTGTACTTCAGAGAAATATATACCAAACAGGAGGGCTCCCAGGACTGACCCCTGTGGGACTCCACTTGTGACTGGTTTAGAGTCAGACGTAGTGCCTGCCACTCTTACCATGTGGGTTCTGTCTGATAGCCAATTGGCAACCCATCTCATGACATGGGGGTTGATATTTAAGCTGGTGAGTTTGTCTATGATTCCTGAGTGTGGGATGGTGTCGAATGCCTTAGCGATGTCCAGATATGCTGTGTGGACCACCTTCCCTTTATCTATGGCCTTGATGACTGTTTCGAAGAAGTCAACCAAGTTCAGGAGGCAAGATCTGCCTTTAACAAAGCCGAACTGGGTGGGCCCAGTGTCTGGAGGTTCCCAATGTCCCTGTTAATGAGCTCCATGACAATGCGTTCCATGGCTTTGCAGACCAAGCTAGTCAAGCTTATAGGGTGATAGTTCCCAGGGTCAGTTGTGGCACCACCTTTGTGGAGTGGTATGACTGTTGCTGTACGCCATTCTTTGGGTACATAGCCTGTAGAGACCCTGAGTTTGAATAGTGTTTTGAGATGGGGGGTTAGTTCATTTTGAAGCTCGTGTAAGACACAACCTGGGATACCATCTGGTCACATTGATGCTGTGTTTTTGGCTTTTGCAAGGGCTGTCTTTACTTGTGTATCTGAGATATCTGGAGCTCCACATTCTTCTGGGATGGGTGCTAGCCCCTTTGGTGGACAGGGGGGGGGGTGAAGTTTGCACTGAACTTGTCAGCCAGGATGTTGGCAATGTCGGTTGGTTCAGTGTATTTATGGCCATTATGCACTAGCTCGGAGCATATCTGAGAGTTTGCTCCTAGACTCTTGACATAGTTAAAGAAGGCCTTGTGGTTATCCTTAGAGTCATTGGCTATTTTTCTTTCGAAGTTGGTCTTGGATGATTTAATGAGGGAGTGCAGTTTTTTACTGATGTTAATCAGAGATGCCTTCTTATGTTGGGATTTTGTTCTATCTTGCAGGAGTTTCCTCCTTCTGTTGTAAAGTTTATTTATGGCCGGTGTCCACCAGACTGGCTTCCTCTTTTTTGAGGAGATGGTCTTAGTTTTACTTGGGATAGCTCAGTCCATGCATTCTTGAAGGTGTTCATAGAATACACTTGTAAAGGATTCTGCCAATGGGTCATCATTTTCCATGTGATTGGGAGCTTTGAAACTTCCCACCTCGGTCTTGAGGAGTGTGAAGTTGGCTTTAGAGAAGTTTTTTACCTTGATTTCCTTGTCTGAAACAGGCCAGCAATGATCGTGTCACCACAGGGAACATGGCTACAAATACATAGATACAAGTGTAGTACAACACGATATATGTCCCAATAGTAGGTATGCTGTAGCCATACCTACTGAGTTGTGTGATCAGATTGTTGTCGCAGATGTGAGGGGGAGACAGAGATATGTATTAAGAACTATGGTAACCTTGCTGTATGAGTTGCACAGACCTGTTTCCATCTTTATATCTTTCAGGCAAGATGTCACATGGCAGACTGCCTATTCAGCAGATGAAAATGAGGTCATCATCACACACCTGGTACAGCACTACCAGGTGTTGTTCGACAGAACAGCCCATGAGCAGCAGGAGTGGTCCACCCTGTGAAACGATCTTGTCCGCAGGGTCAATGATGTCGGCCTGCATAACCGCAGTTATGAGCAGGGCCAGCATCATCCAGTAACTGACTTTGCAATGCCTGTCGGCATGCTGCTGCAGTCCAGGGGGATCAACTAGCAATGGGGGGGTCATGCCATCCATCCCCCCCGACATGTGTTGAGGAGCTCCTTGCCAGCCTTGTGGCACCTGCCTGCCCGCACACACAATAACTGGTGCAGGGTATAGTGGAGGTGGGTGCTACCCACACGCCGGCAGAGGAGCATGCAGGTAAGGCCACAGGGCACATAAGTAGACCACTGTTGTGTATCCATCTGCATCTGTACAGGTAGATCATGCATATGTGACATGACATATATAGTCTGTTGCTGCATTGTAGTAATAAACAGATGTGCATAAGCTGTAGTATTGTGGACTTGTGCTGTTGATGTACTGTAATGCTGCACCCACCATGTTAGAATGCCATAGCTGTGGCTACTGTCATCACATCTCTCACACACTTATGTAGGTCCCTCTGGTATACCTCCAAGGCAGCAGCCTGTAGCTGGTGAGTATGTTTTTTGTTCAGGCTTGCCAATACACAAGTCATGTTATGGCTATGGTATATTCCATGCACACATCTAACACACCCACCCATAATGCATGCAGCACATGTTCACGTATTGTTGCTGTTAACTGCACTGCATCACAGTGGTGACCATGATGGTGTATCTGAAGGGTATCAGGAAATTAGTAAAAAACCAGTAAACAAAGAGGAAAAAGAGATTTACACTGACGGTACTGTGCTGTGGATATTTCAGCTGTTTGGTTCACTCTACGGTTCCTCTTTTTGTTTTATCTGAAGGGTATGTCAGACTCCTGCAATATAACTAAAATCCTGTCATTGCAAAATGTTTCCACAGAGATGAACATAATGGTGGGACAAATGGCCTACAGTAGGGACATGTGTGAAACATCTTTCTTATACAGTGCTACAACAGTGCATATACCAGTATTACAATGGCAACTGTTACAGACCTACACTACAGCATATCATAATACTGTGGTCCACAACCCTTAAAACCTGCAATGTTGTGCCAACATGAGCAATGAATGTGTAATATGGAATCGTAGGTCAGGGCAGCAAATATGGGGAATACATACCTTCATAAACACTGGAAGCATATGTGTGCATACACTCCATATAAAATATAGTGGAAGCAGCTGTTGAGGTACTGACTGCATGCATTTGTCATGGAAATGCACCTACCAGCAAGTACACATCCCCAATGTCACACCAAGTATTGGTCTGCTGTCCAAGACGTTTGGCCATCAAATGTGCACACTTACCTGCAACAGAGACAGCCATGGCTTGCACACATCCTACATGAGATGGTGTGGGCCCCATACCTAACAGATAGTACCCATGAGCAGGACATGTAGCCATACCCCACCATTGCATATACCATTGCAAACAGTGCAGACAGTCATTTATGTGGCAAGGATGTATGGGACAGGAATGATGTAGGAAATAAACAGATGGCCATCCAAGACAGATGATGTCACATGTAGCAAACTGGTCATGCGGGCTGCCTAGTAACATGCCACAACACTGAGGGGGTTGCAGGAATGTTTAGCAAGTACTGGCTGTGCAGTACCAGTGTCAGCAATTGCCTGGGTTCTGCAAACATGTGGCCAATGGGTTAGGGTAATCAGGTGTGACAGTTGTACCACAGGAAACATCAGCCAGGCCTCTCTACAGGTAATGTATGCATAACAGAAGAGGTCCCCAAAAGTCATGTGTTGCAATGTGTACTGGTGTACCATGACCACAATGGAAACCTACAGATAGTATCACGTAAGATACATGTGCTGCACAACCAGTGACTCACCCCACCTCAGGCCCATCATCCCCATCTGTACTGTGTCAGTGCCAGTGTACACCTGTACATTTGTCATTCATTAGCTGGGACTAGGCTGTTACACATAGTGTTCAGTGTTTGGGACACTGCAAACTGACACACATGTGTAGGCCATAGTTGTCAAGCATCTGCAAAAGGCTGAAGGTGGGGAGGGGGTGTCATCATGACACACCAGTGCACTGAAGCAGGGATCCACAGGAGGCTACGGATGGCTGTATCTGCACAGAGTCAGGGTCAGGAACTATGGCAGATGTAACCCTGACTCCACAGCAATAGTGACAGCAGTGTGTGAACTCCAAGGGATGTGCACATGAGTTGACCTTGCAATCATGCAGAGTTGGGGACATGTGTAGGACAGACTGACCATATATTGGCAAATGCAGATGGCCTATGCTAGTATACCCCTGCCAGGAATAGTGACTGCTGTAGTACACATAACAGTAGGTGCAACAAACCGTCATGATAAGGGCGTGCACACATATGCACCCACGAAGTGTATGCATCTCAGTCAGCATCAGCACAACTAACACATTTGTTAGACACTGCATTTGATTGTACAGGACATATGTCACATATCAGGCTCATGTAATGTTAACATATGCAGTAATGTGGTCCCATGGCATATCAAGGAAGAGAGAGTCATATCAATAAGAGTGTGTACACTCCCCATAGCCATTGTAAGGTTTGATGGTTGTCAATGTAATAGTATCGTATTGGTCATACATGCACTGCTGATGATGACATCTGTAAATCAGACATCAGGCATTCACAAATTACATCTGTCCATATATCATCCCAGGTATGTGTCGGACAAACACATAGGGGCTGTGAGCATTAGAGCAGATATAACTGACACAGTAATACACATTCAATGGTGTGTACACCTGTGATGTATGGTGCACAGTACATGGCAGGGTGCAGAACAGGTGCACAGCAATACTGTGTACATGGGTGCAGTTTTTTCCAGGGGAAGGGGCAACACCTACTAACACAGCCGATGCATCACACACATGTATACTGTTGCTAGCATGGATTGACTATAGCTGCACTGAATGCTGTTGAGTATCATATGTTATGCATTTTGACAGATGAGTAATGGGAGGTTTGTGTGTACTATCTTTGTGCAACGTCACCTATAGGTGTGTCTTTGTGGGGGGTGGGGGGTTATTTTGTCTGTAAGTGAATTCTGGTGAAGTGGAGGGGGGGTTGATGTATGTAGGATGTGTGTGTGTGTGTGTGTGTGTGTGTGTGTGTGTGTGTGTGTGTGTGTGTGTGTGTGTGGGTGTCCATGTATGCACATGTGTGATTGTGGGGTTGTTCATACATCAGTACTTCCCTGACTGACACATGAGACACCAGGAATACTTGTCTGATATGTAATCTTAGGACAGCTGATAGTATAATAAGGTCTGTAGCAATGAACATGCACTGGGAGGGAAACTAGACACCAGGTATACTGTTAAAATTGCAATCGGCAGAAAGATGAAAGACTACCCATGTATGCAGCACTACAGATGCATTGGGGAATTACTAGACAACACAAGGGAGTGTATCCATATATTACTCTTGTCCACATAATAAGTTGATTGAGCAACAGATCTTGCATCTACTGAGCAATAGTTACGTATGACACTCCAGTGCGTGACATTATTGAGTGACTGTAGTAACCCCTAACATATGGGGGCCATGCTCACAATGTCCGGACATACCCAGGGTGAACACTGGATGACAGCAGCAAGTCCTTGTAAAACCTACTCCAATCAAGTCAAAGAGGTAATGGAGTAACAGGTCATGTTTTGCAATCACTTGTCTAGGCAATTAGAAGAATGATACGTTAATGATTGGTATTAATGAGTGTATGTTTCCAAGTGTGATGCAGAATGGGGAACTTATGTGAATAAACTTGGGACAATCTGTAATCTCAGGGACAGGTAGGTATTATGGTGGAATGTCAGGGTGTGTGTGTGTGTGTGTGTGTGTGTGTGTGTGTGTGTGTGTGTGTGTGTGTGTGTGTGTGTGTGTGTGTGTGTGTGTGTATATGTCTGTACTGTTAAGCAATGCTGTACAGGTCTTAAAGTGCATTTCTTGTTTTCCCTCACAGGTGGCGAGGTGGGTCAGGGTCCCTCCTCCATGCAATCTGATGTTGGTGTCGATACAGACACTGAAAATGATGATAGGTGTGTTGAGGAACAGGTGGGGTTGTCAGAGGCCGAAACTGCACCATCGTTTGACATTGCCCTGGTATCAACCCCATCTCTGCACATAGTCATAGTGCCTATAGATACCCCATCACCAGTGGCCATAGCAGAGGGACAGTTGGTGGTTGATGGCAATGCACAGGACAGTGTGGTTTCTATGGCTGCTGTGTCTGGTCACAGCAGGCATAGCTGGATGTCCGGCGGGGCACCACATAGGCAGATGTGCCAGGGTGCTCGTGGCAGGGTCACTGGTCATCGTGCCCCTGGCAGAAGTGCCACATCTGGTACCAGCAGATGCATGTTTCAGGCTGTCATGGGGGCACAAGCACATGAAACTGTACACCAGACAGGGTCTGAGGCTGCAGAGGGCTGCTTTTTCCATCTGTAAATGACAATATCCATGATCTTGCAGGTGCCCTCCATGATTATACAGAGGTTATGGATAGACGGCTGGGTGAGATGGTGGGCCTCATCGACAGTGGATTGTCCATGCTAGATCATGTGGTGGGAGTGGACTGATGGTCACATGGATGTAGGCCAGCAATACCAACATCTGGAGGTCGACGTGGATGTGCAAGGACACCAAGCCTCTTCTGTAGTGGCAGTGCCAGCCACAGCACTGCAGGGGGGTACTGTCCACACCATACCACAGCAGGGCACATGCACTTGGCCCTGGCCAGTCCCAGGTGGGACCTTGTTCCAGCGGACATATGTCATCATCAGTGGAGAGTAGCATATCGATGCCTGCACCTGGACATGCCCGTGGAACCCCTGCCAGGCACAGTCTGCATGTCAGTGGCTTGAGGCGATGAACTGCACACCCTGCCAGGTATGGTCTGCAGCTGTCCAAGAATCACCTATATAGGGCAGCCACGTGGCAGAACTGTGTGCATGCATACCCACACACTATACAAACACACCTAGGGCAACCCCATACCTACACACACCACATCACCATGCCCATATCAGTAACTTACACTCCTCACTTACACACATGGTGTCAAAGGTATGGCCCATCCTAGGTCTCTGGCAAACCAATAACACACCCTGTGCATATGATGATACCTGTGCCACATCCCAGTCATCCATAACATCGATGCAGGGGCAGGGTAATATGGTTCTGATGCACATGGTGACTGTACTACAGTGTACCAATGTACTACTGTGTAACATGTTGTCAGCAGTAATGCTTAATAATTGCATGGCAAGTAGTGTAGCTGCCCAGCCATAATGCATTATAGCTGTTAGTAACACTAAGTGATTGTGGTCTCCATAATGTTATCCATTTGTGTTGTAGGTGTACATGTGTCAGCAGGAGGATGGTCTGCTGTCATATCTCACAAGGGGTATGGCACTGTGGTGCCACCATGACTGTGCCATGTCCTGGGTACAGTTGAACTGATGTCAAAGGTCTGTATAACAGTTACTGCCTGTGCCACATGGACAGATGACCTCCTGGGACATGTATATTCAGCAACCTGACATAGATCCCACCACATACAGGCACACTCTTGCTTGGCAACACTGGGACTACTGATGTGTGTGGCTTTAATTGCACACAACAAACAGTGTTTAGGATGAGGTGTGTTCCAGGTTATATGTTATATGCAGAACATCCCCAGGCATGTACAGTATGGTAATGGGGGATGTAATGGTTGCATATGGACAATACATAGTGTGACATACCATCATATACACATTAACAAACACATAACAGGCAGACACACTTCCGAGTGACCTGGGCCTATCAGTGCTAACTAGCTTGTCAGTGTGTCCAGTGTGTTACAGGTAGGCTGCACACAGCACATGTATAACTTGGCTGGATAATGTTATCAGTTACCTGTATGGTTGATGGTGACAGTGGTCACCATACAGTGGTACATGAGACATGTACTGGGGGTACCATGGTGTAATGACAGTATACCCAGCACCCACACCCCACTGTGGATATTGTATGCACTGGAAACCATGATGACACTCAGACATACCCACCATCACACATTGACCAGGACTGCAATACAACCCCTTGTCCATCCCAAGAGTGCTACTACAGGGATATGCATCTAATGCACATGCCACGGGCATAGTAGGGTGATGCATTGTCATGCCTCTCTTATGGGCAGCAACATCACTATCCCTAATACTGTGTGGCAATGCATATTGTAATAGGAGTATGTGGCCTTGGAATGCTGTATCCTACATATATACACACATGCACACATACACACACTTGCCAGAACTCAGTGGGTATCCCATGCCTATCAACCCATTTGTACAACAGTGTTGTGCTGGTACTGCAAAGCTCAGGTAGCCTTTAGGGAGAGGAGCGTAACAAGGTACATGTAATGTCCGGTACAGCAGCAGCCACATCTAACTATGGCAATGGGTGTTGCGGTGGGTGCAAAGGGCCTCAGAGTATTCCCAGTTACAGGTGTACTGATATCCTCAGTAATGCACACGTACAATTTGTCAGCACTGGGGTGCATCGCTGCAGGTGGTCATAGGTGTGTACCTGGCTATTGTGCATGGAGAGATGGGAAGTGTAGGGGATGTGTGTACAGTGGTATCATGCCACCTGCCATGTGCCAGCAGGCAATCTACCTACAGACACCACTATGGTGACCCTCAGGGTGAGAGTGACATGCATCAGCCAATCCTCTAGGTGCCTCCTGCAAATGGCCAGTGAGGTGCTCCAGTTGACATGTATGTAACATGAATTACAAAACATGGTTAGTGTCTGTGGTGGAGACCTGTACCCAAGCATGTTCTGTTGACTATGGTAGTGTAGTGGAGGTACTCGTGGCATATGGTGTGTACAGGGTGTTGTATCCTATCTGTGCCAGTTATAACACAGCTGCGTAGACATGTCAGTGTCAGTCAAGCATAGGTTGCCTGTACATATCCAAGCTGGATACCTGACATCTGCACATCTGTACAGGGACTGACAGACATCAGCTTGCCAACTAGCTATGCAGTAGGATGAATGTGTTGACAGACGTCTGACACCAATATATATGCCATTACTACATGTTGGCAGCCCTCACTGACATGTGCTATACAGACAGTAGTCTACAGTTAATTTCCACATGTCAGATCATTATCCAGTAGGAAATATATAATGTGACACAGCTCACACACCAGGAACATGAAAGTGAGGACTCAGAGTCCATCTATGCATGCAGGGGTGTTTGTTGCCAGTACTACAATTAGCAATCTACTCTTGCTTGGGAAAGCATTGTCAACAGTAGTAACATAATGATACACTATATGGCAGTGTGACTGCACATAACCTGGGATACTACCTTTGTATGTAAAACATTCACATGGATAAGAGTGCTGTACAGATCATATATACTCAAGTGTCACAGACAGGAGACTCACACCCCTTGCTACTGTACTGTCAGCACATAGACACATGTTATGTACATGGCATTACATACACCTATTACAGATGTCATTACCCTGCTATGTTATCAGACTGGAATGCGAGCACAGGTTACCAGGGCTGAGCCATGCATAGCAGGTATAACAGCTAAGTACATTTGTGCACAGGTAAGTGCAAGCGCCTGTACATTTAATTGCATCTTAGCACAGCTTAGCTTCACTCAAACCCACGCAAATGTGCTTAAAACTGCTCAAAACTGCCTTAACCGCTCTGTATCCATTAGCCCTTGTTCTGCCCAGCAACAAAATAAACAGCCCTTGCAGGTCATGAACCCAGGACCCTGTAAACTATAGTCACAACAGTTAACCACTATACCATGACAGCTGAGAAGACAGTTATTGTTTTTCCAATACATCTGTCAATAGACATATTGAATAGTATTGAACAATTACTGTGACTTTTACAATTGTATAGTACATGCTACTGATATTACTGTTGCATCACATATGTTGTTATATCTAAATATACACATATCAGATACATATGGTGTGATGCACCTGGGAAGGTATACACAACAGTAATGTTTACACATGACAAGGATATGGATATATACATATACATATGTAGATATATGTCTACATGTACATACACATATATATTCATATATATGTATTTATACACATCTCTATAGTGCATCATATATATATGTCCATTTATAGATATCTCTGTATATATCTGTATATACATATATATATATATATATATATATATATATATATATATATATATATATATGTATATCATATATGTACAGATGTACAGATGTATCTATTTATGTCGATATAGATGTAGATATCTATAACTATATGTGCATATATATATATATCTGTATATGTGTAGACATATATAGACGTGTATATATATATATATATATATATATATATATATATATATATACATATATGTATGTAGATTTGAATATGTCTATATAACTAGTTAGATATATGGATATATATCTATATATATATATATATATATATATATATATATATATATATATATATATATATATATATATATATATATACACACACATATATATACATATATATATATATATATATATATATATATATATATATATATATAAAATATATATATGTATACAGATTCACTTGAGAAGCTTGAAATACTGAAATCTCGAATTTCAGTATTTCGAGCCCAAGAAGCCAAATCCACAAAACAGCGAAACCTGAAAACCCTGAAATTCAAATCCTCGAATGCCGGAGGTTTTGAATTTCATGGTACTACCACATACACACACACACACACACACACACACACACACACACACACACACACACACACACACACACCATTCTCCACAGAAACACAATCTCTCTTCTACATGAAAGCAGTGGGGCAAACCCCCCTGCACCTCCAATGTAAGGGGCTGTGCACCCCACACCCCCCTACTTAAATATTCTCACTCCGAGGTCGCACTACATATAAACACACACAAAACATCACCACACAAGCTACATTCTCCTTGCACACACACACATCACAGCAACAAAACACACTGACACACACCACAGCCCCTACCCAAACCCCTTAACACACACACATACTTACCTGAAGACATGAGTGCAGCGGAAGTTTAGAAGCGAGAAATTCAAAACCTCGAGTATTCGAGGTTTCGAATTCCATACTTCTGAACATTCGCTGTTCTGTGGATTTGCCTTCTTGGGCTTGAAATACTGAAATTTGAGATTTCAGTATTTCGAGCGTTTGAAGGGAACCCAAATATACATATACATATATGTTTACCATATGTGCAGAACTTGGAGTGGAGTCCTACCTCACCACCAGTAGTCACAACCTCTTAGTGCAAGGGGATGTCATATATATATTTCAGGTATATATGTAGACTGTTGCTACTATAACAGGGATTGTCTTAACAGACATCTTGTGTGTGGGAGGTCACATCTGCTATTGACATGTCCGCCATCGGTTACTGACAGACATCCTAAGGACATCATAGCACAGTACCACTGGTAGTACAGTAAGTATCCTGTGGACTACAGTAGAGATATGACCAATATATCTGAACAGTCTGGCACTCTCTGGTCACTCCAGAGGTATACACAGATCCCCTTAGTGCGAGACATGTGGACCAAGCCTGACAACGTGAATGTTAACAGCCATGTACATGGGTATATCACTTAAATACTGGACTACATATGCCCACACAGTTTATGCATTCACACACTCCTGTCTATCCTGACACATAATAACTGGTGGTGCAGAGGTCACATGGCCACATACTACCCAGTAATTAGTGGCATACATCTGTTCAGCATCCCACTGCCTTGTCAGAAATACATAACAGTTATGGAGGCCAGGCAGCAGTACTTCTTGCAAATATCTGGACATAACATCGCACTGGGTAATTACACTAAGCTGCTAGGCATGTAAGAAAGCACTGTGCAAACTACAGGCAGAGTTCCCCAACACTGGCCTACATTTCACATGTACCTGCAAATATAGCAGGCTCTACAGGCATGTCACAGCACAGAGTAAAAGACATCTCTGTGAAAGTGCATACCCACAACCAATGTGAAATATGGTACACAAGCTTAATATTACACTATATGGACTGTCAACACCATCCTCATATGTGCCACTCACACACCAACCCTACATATACTGGGTCACGAGACAGTGTGGTCCAATGCCTGTTTGTGGTATGGGACACATGTGTGTTTGGCACCACAAACATGTGAGTCAATAGGGTACAATACACTGGAGCAGCATGTAACATCAGATAGAACAGGAACAAGAACAATGACATCTACCACAGTCTGTACACAGGCCAAGGTATGTATTCGCAATACACATACTGTCGACAGTCACCATAAGTACACAGACCCCACTACTGTACACATAACCACAGAATGCCCAGGTTATGTCCTCAGAAATAACCCCTACTATACATAAGAAGTCTAGCAGTATGATATCTGACTGGCTTGTTATCAAGTATGATGTCAATAAATAATTGTTTACCAAACATATGCACCTCTTACTGCATGACATATGTATAATGGTTGACAGACTTGTGGCTGGAGCCACAAACACTGGGCCAATATTGGCATGTTGTTGTGATACCCTCATACATTTACTGTTGTAACAGGGCTTGTTGTGACATATGTCCTATGAGTGATATGAAGTCAGTAACTCTCATGGCTGTCACCATGTACTGACTGTAATCTTCAGACTATGCTTTTGCAGTTCTAAGATAGGTGATCTGTGGGTAACACAAGAAACATAAGACTCCAAACACTGGCCAATCTTCAGATAACCCTACAGGTGGGAGTTTCCTCAAACACATAACACTGTCATGACAGGTATTAAATCATGTAGACCAGCCATACAAACCCTGTTAAACCAACATTACTCCAAATGCAGAAGAGCAACACTTACATTCTGTAGTCATGTCTAGAACATCCCCCTCCTGTGTGTTGGCCTGTCTCCACAGTGTGTGTTGTTAGAGGTACATCTCACTACCTTCTGTGATGCTGTTTGCCAAACACTGACATGAGGTCCTGCTCACAGTGAATGAGAAAGGCCAACGCCCACATGATGTTCCTAGTTATAGGAGTGTGTTTCCATGCAATTGGCTATGGGAATGTCACCACATGCAGTCAGCTAGTGTGGGACTGCAATTCATGCAGAGGCCATCAGCTGATCATGAGCATCACTTACAAAATGCAAGCTGCTGCCTAAGCAAAGCAGGTGTACTTCTCCACATCCACCAGAGAGGGACTGAGAGAGACAGACAGAGACAAAGCAAGACAGGGCGGGGGTGGGAGAGTAAAACCTAAGCATGTTTGTGTCACACAGTTACCAGTACGAGGTTTCAAACCCCTGCCTGACTATGTATTGCTATTAGATTTCTATGCAGTTATTGCATGCACCACAGAGTGAAGAACTGTCCAAAAGTATATTTGATGGTGAGTGACATCTGCAACAGTGATAAAGGAGGGATAAGGTAGGTGTAGTACACGTGCCTGTCCACATAAACAGGTGTCAATGCCAACACAGCCACACTCTCTCAGGGACTCACACACATTAACACAGTTAGCAAGGTCAGGCTTAGACTTCCTAACTAGCTAGTTTGACACAATACAGTAAAATGCAGGTATCACATGCACCACAGGGGTTATCAGGATGATATATGGGCAAAGGGTATGCCAGGGAGTCTGACATCAGAAGGCATGCTTCAGTAGGCCAGTGGGAGGTGTAGCAAGTGTGTATGGTATCCAAATCATTATACTACACACACACACACACACACACACACACACACACACACACACACACACACACACACACACACACACACACAGGTTTGAGAGTACTGACATGCACTAGTCCATTGTTTCACAGGTGTGTATAGGCTGACTGTGCCAGAAGGCTCTACAAGGCTAGGTAAAGAGTATACCTTTACATCAGGCCACATGGAAATGGTATGCAGTGTGGCTCAGGGATGTAGTGTCTGGATTGGGCCACACAGGTGGGTACTGTATTCACCATCCAGTCATCTGGGTTACTATTGTGGGTGGCCAGAGCTGTGCAATGCTTGCCATGTATGTGTTCTATAGTCCATGACATGGAGGGTGTCTGGGATGTGCACACGTCCAACATCCATGTTCTGTGACATGTGGAAGAGTACCTGGGTTGTCTGGGGCATGTTGTGTAGACAGATTGTTATCTTCAGATGTGCTATTCCTGGCCTCATGTGGAGAGAACTGGCAATGGACACCAGGATGACCCTGCACCTACATCAACAGCATGATACAGGTATTCCCTGGTGTCAGTGGCATCTGTCCATACAGGGCATGTGTATATGGCATGGTATGTCCTTTGTTGGGTACATTTGCTGGCACAACAGTTGTTGCAGGTGTCCAATGTGGAATATAGTGAAGGAGCACTGTATGCAATTATGTGCCTAGTGTAGGGGTGGGACAGGGTGTCATGTCCTCTGTAGTCTGCGGCAATCACATCATGGTTACTATCTGTGGGCAATATGCAGGGAACAACCAACATAGTGGTTGTTGCCTAGCCGAGTGTGTTTGTGTATGAGACATGGGTTGAGAGTGTTCTCTGGGTAATACAAGGCTTGCCTAAATTGTTCACCAGGCCTTGATGTCACATGTAGGGGTATGGATTGTCTACCCCAGCCTCTCTGTTGTTTTGCATCTGTTATCCTTGTAAGGTGGACATTGTGACATATAATAGGCCCACCATATAAGAAATTTGTAAAACCCACACCACAATGAGTCCAGTTGTTACACACTCACAGCCACTTCCACACAGGATACAAATGACAAACACCAAGTCTCACAGTTACCATGCCTGGGATTCAAACTCCTACCTAACTAGTAGATTACACTACAGCATTATGCAGTTATAGCACGTGCCACAGAGATTACTGGATTATGCCTTCCCCAAAGGTATTTTTCAAATTGAATGACATCAGCAGGCATGCCAAAGAAAGGCAATGGAGGTTGTAGTGAATGTGAATGGCCTCAAAAGCATTGCTCCCTACACAGAAAAACAAACACACATGCAAACATCCACACTTGCCATGTCCTGGAATAGAACTTCTACCAAACTAGTATATCACACTACAGCATTATGCAGCTATAGGACGCACCACGGAGATTACTTGGCTACTCCTGCCCCAAAGGTCTATGTCAGAATGAATGACATCAGCAGGCTTGCCAAAGAAGGGCAATGGATGTTGTAGTGACTGTGAATGACCTCAAAAGCATTGCTCTCTACACAACAATGTATTAACTATGTGTTTTAAAGGTGTGTTTTTAACAAAATGGTATACTTAATATTCATGAACAGTGCTTTATATTCATGAACTAGGGTTATTTTCATCAAACCATTGGTGGAAGATTTAGATTTAACCAACTACAATTGTATTATTTTATTTAATTTTTTGTTTTTTTTTTTTGAGTGTTCTGTTGAGGTGAAACTGGTATGGATGAATTTTATTTTGGAATTTAATTATTACTGAGGACTCACAATGCTTAGTGCTCTTTTTTCCCTTTTTCCTCCCTACACAGACACACAGACAAAACCTTGCCTTGTCCACTGGCCTTGTAACTAGTATAAATTCCTACCTATACTACATGAGCATTACATAGTTATAGGATGTGCCATGAGCTACTACATCCACACTTGCCATGTCTGGGAATAGAACGCCTACCTAGCTAGTGTATTACACTACAGCATTATACAGTTATAGGACACACCACAGAGATTACTGGTCTACTCCTTCCCCAAAGGTTTATTTCAAAGTGAATGACATCAGCAACTTTTCCAAGGTTGGGCAATGGACAGTGTAGTTCATATGTTCATGGGGTCATACATTGATACTAGGCTATTGGCCCTAGGACTTATATATGCCTAGACATGACAATTCCCTGGCTATGACTTCCCACAATATTTCCTTCCCTGCACCCCTGTCTAGAAGGGCAGCTGACATGATCCCCAGGGTAAATTTCCTATCTCTCATCCAATTGTTCAGGTTCCTTTTGAAGAGGGCCAAAGAGGCACTCTGCTTGACATCTATAGGTGGTCTGTTCCAGAGTCTGGGAAGCCTCTGGGTCAGGAACACATCCCTCCTGCATGTATTGTTCATTGTGACGACAGGATTTGGATCCCTGGAGCATGTGGCTGTGAGGGTTTGGAATTCTCTATGTGTAGCATGTCGAGCAGATGTGGGTTTGACATGGCATGGTATGTTAAGCAGAGATCACCTCTGAGAACACAATACGTGACAAGAGTATAGCTGGATGATTTTCAGATAGTCAGCATAGGGCATCTGGTTTAGGCCTGTGGTCATTTCATGAGGTATTTCTGCAGCATCTCTACTTGTTGCAGATGTCTTGTGAGGTACATACAAAATGGGCCATTGTAGTCTGTACTTGGTGTTCTGAGAGGTGACTACAGTGGGACAATGGCCTCCTTTTCCTGGATGTAAATCCCTTAGTGGGAGGTGTGCCACATAGGTGGGTTTCCTGACTGTTGTGACGATGTGGTTATCAAAGGTGAGACCAATGTCCACCTGTGTCCCTAAGTCTGTTATCACACTTTAGCTGTTTAGTGTACTGCCACCTATGTGGTACTTCACCAGTGCATGTCCCTTCCCAATGGGGAAAACTATATGTTTCTTGGCACTGATCTTGAGGCCATGGCTCAGGCACCAAGCATGTCTTTCTGTAAGTCCCTTCTGTAGAATATCCACATCATGTGGGGATTCAATATTGGCTCTGTGTGTGCAGTCATCTGCGAACTTTGTTTGCCGGTGTCCCTTACAGTTGGACTGTACTTCAAAGCAGTAGATGCCAAACAAGGGCGGTACCAGGACTGAATCCTAAGGTGCTCCAACTGTCACTTGCCTGGGGCTCAGGTTGGTGTCACCTACATTTACAGTGTGGGTTCTGTCAGTATAGCAGGTGGCAGCCCATCGGGTGACATAGAGGTTAATGGCCAGCTTGATACATTAATCTATGATTCCAGACTGGGGGACGGTGTCGAACGGGCTTGGTGAGGTCCAGATAGGCTGTGTGAACCACCTTACCCTCGTCCACAGCTCTGGAGACAGATTCATAGTTGTCATTCAGGTTGAGGTGACATGATCGGCCCTTCACAAACCCAACCTGGTTAGGGTCCAGTGTTTTCAGGTTGCCAATGCCTTTGTTTTAATTTCCATGATAATACATTCCATGGCCTTGCAGATCAGGCATGTCATACTGCTGGGGCTGTAGTTCCCAGGATCCGTGGTGGATCCCCCCTTGTGGACTGAGATAACTGTCTCTTTGTGCCACACAGTGGGCACAAAGCCTGAGGTGTGTCTGTGATTAGACATGGCACATAGGTGAGATGCCAGTCCAGTATGTAGCTCATGCAGTACACAGCCCGGGATGTTGACTGGTCCCATGGCTGCTGTTGTCATAGCTCTGTAAAGTGTGTTTTTTACCTATGTGACTGTTATTACTGGAATATGGCAAGCTATCCATGTTGAGATGGGCCCTTTGGGGGTTGGGAGGGGGGTACATTTGGCACTGAATCGATCTGCCAGGATATTGGCAATATCCCTGGGAGCAGTATATTTAATACCATCCTGTTGTAGCTCACAGCAGTTCTGAGCATTGCCATTTAGATTCCTCATTAGCAATGGAATGGCTTGCAGCTGTCTTTGGCATCTTTGTCTATATTATATTCATAACTAGCTTTGGTGAATGTTATGAGGGATCTCTGCCTCTTACTGTAGCTGGAAAGGGAGTATTTGGCATCCTCAAAATTCCCCCATTTCTGCAACAGTTTCCTCCTTTTGTTGTACAGTGTATTTATGGCAGGGGGCCACCACATTGGCTTCTTTTTCTTGGTGGGGAGCATTTTGGTTCAATATTGGATGGCACAATTCATGCATGAGTGGATGTGCTCGTACAGTACCTTCATGTATGATACAGCAGTCGTCCTTTCAGTTCCCATCTGCATGGGTGTCATGACATTAGTCACATCTGACATGTGTAGCATGACATTGGCTTTGGAGATGTGTGTTATGGAGATTACCTTAACTGGGTGTGGGGGAGGGATGTTGATGTTAAGGGTGATTAGCTCATGGGCAGACCTGACCACCGATGGGGTGTCCATAGGTGTGGAGCATTGATTTCCCATGTTGGTAATGACCAGGTCTAGGATATTTGAGCCCCTGGTGAGACTATGGGTTACTTGATCCAGGGCATTGGGAATTATGACTTCCAAGAACCATTGGGCACACGTGTTGGTACACAAGTAGTTTCCCAGTTAATGGCAGGGTAGTGTAAGTCACCCAGTATTAGGGAGTTTGCTTGTATCATATTTCACAGTATGTTTCAAAAGCTGTAGTGGGTATCATGGGGCATGTGGGGGATTTGTAGCAAGCTATACAATTTGTAATGCAGTCTGACCTACTGTTAATTGCACCAGGGGTATTTCAGACATATTCTGTTGGGAAAGTAGCCTGGTGGTGTGAATATCATTGGTGAATATGGACACTCCTCCAGCTTTATTGTTTTGGTCCTGGTTTGGTGACCAACAGGTGTGGTGAGAGCTGTACCTGGTATTGCAGTGGTGCTCTCTGGAGGCTTGGATTGGGTCTCTGTTACTGCACAGTTATCGATGTTCTCCATTTTTAGGTGTGCGTCATGACTGTAAATGGCCAAAAAAACATTGATCCCTACACACACAGAGTTTCACAGTGGCCATGTCTGGGAATAGAATTCCTACCTAACTAGTAAATCACACTGCAGCATTACACAGTTAAAGGATGCGCCACAGAGATTATTGGGCTACTACTTCCCCAAAGGTGTATTTCAAGGTGAAGACATCAGCAGGCTTGCCATATTAGGGCAATGGGGAGTGCAGTGTGTGTGCATGGGCCATAACCCATTCATCTAGAGGCAGACACACAACACTCAGGCACACACAGGTTTATGTTCCACAGGAACGTGTATACACCTGCTAGATGGCTACTGACTTGTACACTCATGTTACACAGTTAGCACAAGCACCACACACACTATAGTGCTGAGGAATACCAGAGGCAAATGTCTATGGTGATTGACATTTGCACATCATGTGGTTTTAGCCAATTGGATGTGTGCTGGGTGGGACAGGCATCATGACTGAAGGCTCTTTTTCACTGTCACTCTCTTCCACACATCTATGTATGTATATTTTTGGCCTATTATAGTGTGTTGTCCTTGGATATATGTGTGTATTCCTATCCAATGTGTGTGCAAAGCATGGCTGGTGTGTACTGAGGAGTGTATGCACTAACATCTGCGACTGTCAGATATGTATGGTCTACTGTTGTTGCCAGACATGGGCTTTATTTCTATGGGTGAGCATGCCCAGTATGACCTTTCAGTATTGTTGTCTGACATGGCCTTCATTTCTCTAAGTGTGGGAGCATGCCCAGTATGACCTTCTGTAGTGAATGTGTGAATCCATTCCAGGTAGATTGTACTCCAGTGCAGACGTTTGTGTTCTACACCTGCAGATAGCAAACTGTTTCTGCAGAATATCTGTAGATTGGTTGACAATATAGAGTCAAAATGGGCAAAGGATATTGGGTTACTGTAGGTAATTGTGTCTGTGCTGCTTCTGCTACATGGTCCTGGTGTTAGCAGAGATATTCAGACACATGTACTGTTTTACACTGTGATGTTTTATGTCATCAAGTAATGTCAGGTATACATATTTGCTTGCAGTGATGTCCTGGGGAACACAGGGTGAATGCAGCTGTGTCCAGTATTGTGATCAGCAACCTACATATTCTTGCACAATCATGCCATTCTGGAGGGGAAGCTGCAGACACTTGCTGCTGGGTCTGTGTAAATGGTTCAGCACCTTGGTACAGTGGTGGCAGAGGATCCCATGATTGTACATTCATCCACGTGACAGTATGGCCATACCCTGCTGTGGCAATACCTCACAGCTGTACATATTCACACAGGTTACCCAGAGGCAGGGGTCATAATTCTGGACATTACCCCTTTACATTGTGGTTTATGAGCAGGTTTGTAGCCACCCATTCTTGTGTTTACAGCCAGGGGTAGTATCTGCACACGGCTGAGTTTCGGACTTTGCACACTCCATGCTACTCATGCTAGCACCCCCCCTCCATTATTTTATCCTCTTCCATATATTATGCAAACATTATCTGATAGGTTCCCGATAGTTATCACCTCATTCCAGCAGTAATTTAGTGTTAGTCCACAGTTCATGCAGTAGGACATGATGGATATGTTACTGTGATTTGTCCACATGGCCTTGCATTTGGGTTCTGTGGATTGTGTTATGTTGTTATTTGGGAGTCCATGACATAACATACATTGGCAGTATGGGTGAGACACAGGCATTTGGCAGAGGACTGTAGGCCATTTGGTAGTAATGCAGGCCAGCTGTAGCAGGCCGTTGCATTCTTTCACTCCTACAGTCCCAAACTGCAATACACTATATTCCCCTGGGGTGAAAGGGTAGGTGTGAAATGTGTTCATGCCAATACTTTCTGCCATTATTGATTCAGTGGTGTGGATGCTGGCAGGGTGCTGCTTACAGCTAGGGACACACCTGCATGGGGCACTTGTTCTGCATGCTGCATTCTTTCGTTATTGCCATACACAGGTGGGGGTCATATTGTACTCATTCCCAACAGCAGGGATAAGACTGGAGAGGTACCTGTGGGTGGTGGTGGGGTGAGCTGGGTGCATGTGTGCTTTGGACACTACTTGCATCTGACCCACAAATATGCATGGGGCATTCCACTTATGCTGGCTTGTGCAGGGACATCAACTGTTTCTCAATACTTCAATCCTAGGACCATTGTGGTCTGCCGGTGTTTGGCCAGACAACATTGGTATTCTCTACTATAAGCCCAAATAATGTGCTGCAAACCTGTATGTACAATTCCACGGGTGTGTCCATTTGACAGTTACATATTATACACTGTCTGTCTTGGGTACTTCCCCCTGTGTACTGCTTGTATGTCTGGGCCAACATTCATGCCATGTCCATCTTTCAAATGGTGACACATATTACTTCCAAACATTTACTATGGCTTACTGCTGGAATGTGTTTTGCTGGGAAGCATTGTGTTTGACACTGCAGTTGTGAGAACTTGGCCCTGTCAGCGGCAGTACTGGGCAATGGCCACCAGGACAAACTGCACCATGCATACATACTGACCACTCTCACAAAATATACGACACATACCAACCTAATACACACAGACCTGCATATTGCACACATGCTACAATCTATCCTGCTACCTTGGCCAGCTCAGGTAATCTGTGCTCCACTGTTATTATACCTACACATACGTTTTACTACATTTCTACAGAGGATTGAGTGGGGGGGGCACACCTGACTGTTACTACCTGTCTACATAGGATTGGGTGGGCACACCTGACTGTTACTACCTTTCTACATAGGATTGGGGGGCACACCTGACTGTTACTACATTTCTACATAGGAATGGGGGGGTGCACCTGACTGTTACTACATTTCTATATAGGATTGGGGAGCAGACCTGACTGTTACTGCATTTCTACATAGGACTGGGGGGAACACCTGACTGTTACTACATTTATACATAGGATTGGGGGCACACCTGACTGTTACTACATTTCTACATAGGACTGGGGGGCACACCTGACTGTTACAACATTTCTACATGGGATTGGGGGGGGGCACACCTGTCTGTTACTACATTTCTACTTAGGACTGGGGGCACACCTGACTGCTACTACATTTCTACATAGTATTGGGGGGCACACCTGACTGTTACTACATTTTTATATAGGATTGGGGGGGGGTACACCCGACTGTTACTACATTTCTACATGGGATTGGGGGGCACACCTGACTGTTACTACATTCCTACATAGGATTGGGGGGGCACACCTGACACTTGTACACATTTGCTGTGACTGTACTGGTATTTCAGATACTCTATTTCATTCTGTATTCTAACCTATAATGCTGACTAGAGACATATCAGTGTACTACAGGTCTTAGGTTTGATTGACCTACATTTCAGTTTCTGACTTCTTACCCTTCAGAACTAACATCCCTCTGCCTGACCTGTTGTAGTCTGTCTGTGTATGTCTGGGGGGGATGTTCTCCATAGCCATCAATCAGAGGCCTTAGCACAGCCTTTGCTTGTGCTTGTCTACACATGTCCTGCTGTCTGAGACTGTTGTTGGGTATGTGAGCCTCCCTGACTGGCATGTGTGTGTCCTATGGTCACACATGTGGCCCAGCACATTTCCTGCAGTGTGTTTTGTCACCTTATCTAGTATTGGCTATGATGGTGACATCAGTATTTGTTATAGATGTCATGCTGCCACTATAGGTGTCTGCTATCTGCTGGCATCCCACTCAGCCACCCAGTTCCCTTGCATGCTCACATCCATACCATGGATACAAGTAACAACACATACTACTCCATTTGGCAATTGGTGGGAAGAGTGACTTACCTTGTGGCTTTGCCAGTATTGAGGATGGTGCTGGAGGGCTGACTATGTCGGATGCACATAGTACACTCCCTATACATGGTTAAGCTCAGGTAGTGTCTTGTTTGGCATCCCTTTTACTGTATGTGCGAGTCAGAGAGAGGTGTCATTCCCTGGGTCCCTACCGTGTCAGTGTATGTGCTATGTGTTGCCTCTTTGCCAAGGCCTAGGCATACTGGGCATGCCTCCTTCTACCTACAGGGGCAGGCTCAGGTTGTTCCTCCTCTGAGTCACTCTGTGCCTGTGCAGGCCTTGGCAATGGGGGGGATGTGTGGCCCTGCCCCGTGCTGTTCCTGCTGCAGCTGTTTCCGCAGGATCATATTGTATAGTATGGCACATACGATAACAGATTGGGTACATGTAGCTGGTGAGTACTGCAAGGCTCCACCGGATGTGTCCAGGCACCAGAACCATGACTTGAGCATCCAAAACACATGCTCTGTTATGATTCTGGTCTCTGCGTGTGCCTCATTATGGAGTTCTTGTTTGGGTGTGTGTGCATTTCTGATGGGTGTCATCAGCCACGACTCCAGTGCATAACCAGCATCCCCCATTAGCTGACTGTAAGGGATGTCCCCATAGGCAAATCTCTGGTACAGCTGCGTCAGATGCCAGATGTGGGAGTCATGATAGCTTCCAGGGCAGCCAGCACACACATTCATTATAACGCCCTGGGCATCACACATGACCTGGAAGTTGATGGAGGGGAATCCCTTGCAGTTGATGTAGACCCTACCCCTCTCACCTGGTGGTGCTTTGATACATATGTGCATGCAGTATATAGCACCCACTACCTCAAGGTATTCTGCTATTTGGTGGAAGAGATGCATATTGCTGGCCAACACCTCATGGGTGTTGTGGAAATATACGTGCTCATCGGCATGTGCTGACATAGCATCCAATAATTGGTGGAGTACCCTGGATGCTGATGCCTGTGAGATCCCCATGATATCCCCAGTTGGCTTTTGGAATGTACCTGTGGCTAGTATTCTTAGGCCTACACATACCTTGGTATCCACTGGGTTGGGTTCCTTTCTGTTGGTTCTGTGTGTGAGGCGTGGCCGGCACAGCTCAACAATTTGCTGTAGGAGGTCCCTGTCCACCCTGTAGCACTCCACTATCTCCAGCTCATGTAGCCCCTGGTAGGTTACTCTGGGTCTGTACACTCTTCTCCGTCTCCTCACTGTGGGTTGGTCATCAGCATTCACATCCTCGCCACCATCAGCCTCTTCCGCATGTGGATTTATGATAGCTGCTGCAGCCCCTATAATTTTTTTGCTTTTGTTTGGTAAAATTTCCCTGCTTGTGTACACCGATGGTATAGAGTACGTGGGAAAAAAACAGATGGAAAGGTATTTGCATAGTTTATAGTGGTGTGCTGGGCGGGGCTGATCTGCTGCCTGTGTAATTGGCTGATTCTGATACATTTCACATGTCAGCTATGCTAGTCCTACTTGATTACCTTCCTACATCTGTTTTTCCCTTCCAATTGCCTTCCTGTTTAAGCCCAGGGGCACGCCGTGCAAACACAGTATTCAGATGTGCACAGAGCTGCTATTTCCTGGTTCACTTTTTTTTCCCATTAAAACCGGGTGCGTGGCACGCACACCCACTTAGGCAATGTAAAGAGTGCTAGGCAGCCTCAGACACACCCTCTTGCTTAGCTCTGATAAGCTCAGGGCAAACCCGAGCCACAGGGCTCCAATAGGCTTACAGTATGCCTGACACACCCCTCTATGATGTCAGCTAGCTCTTAGGCTTGCACTATACTCTTCCTGTACTGACACGGTTGGGTGCAGGCTAGCCATGAGGGATAATCTGGGATTCAGTATAATTCCCCTCATTTGCATAGGATTGCTTGCTAATGCATAGTTACAAGTCCCACACTGAGCCTTCCCCTTAGCAACCACTATTCACTGGCCATGTTGTCTTCTGCCTGCCATTGGGTATAATGGCAAAATAGTGATTGGATACAATGCTTATTTCAGGTTTTTTTTTTATTTTCAGCCTGATCCCATTTGCGAGTCGCTGCCCTATGCTTAAACAGCCTAAATCGGCTAAAAAAAAAAAGTTTTTTTTTTATTTTGGCAACTGTTTTCCATGCCAATGGCCATATATTTGGCCATTGGCATTATTTCAACATAATATACACCCTTTATTTGCAGCTGTCATGTATCCATTTAGTAGTTTGCGGAAATGTACTTGGTTACTAACCGAGTACATTTCTGCAGACTACACTAGTTTTACACGGCCAGCTGCCAGCTTCCTGGATTGCAAATTCACCTCATTTGAATGGTTTTCACCTGCAAATTGGGTAATTTGCATACAGGAGTTGTGCCCGTGCAGGAATAGTGCAAGAGCGCTCATGCATGTCCCTGGAGCTTATTCCTGGATCGCACAGTTGCCATATTGCCTCCAGCAGCTCCTGCACTATTCCTGCATGCTGTGCAGAGCTTTCTGTATCCGTGGGTATATGTACTTGTGCAAATGTATGTTTTAACAGGAGAAACTAGAGCATAAAAGGGTTAAATTGCAAAATTTGAAGAAAATAAGTTGAAATGAAATTACTTTACGATTGTGCTATAAACGTTTTCTCTCGGTTTCAGTGTAGCAAATACAATGTCTAGAGCTAGACGTTTTTGTATTGTCTTGAAAGAGAAGTAATTTCTAGGTTTAAAATGTAAAAGTGTTTTATTGTTTTATGACTTCCAGGATCTGCAAACATCTGAGAGATATGCATTTTTAGTTTTTGTTTTAGCCTAGGAACTAAAGTCAGGTGACAAAAAATTGATGTCACCCAAATAACCCAGCAGTAATATTTGATATTAATTTAAGAACTCTCTTAGAGAGAGACTGTGCATTTTGTATTTTGTCCTGGACCTAGCAAGAACATCCACTCATCATCACCATCTGCACTGGCCTTGCTATAAGCAAGATTTAGGGTATAGTATCTATTTTAGATATAAAATGAAAAATTGTAATGATTAGTTTTGATGTTTTCTGTATTTATTTCAGATGTCTTGAATTATTGTTTTAAATATTTCTTGTGATTTTGAACTCTGAAGTTGCTGTGTTTGTTTACTGAGTATTGTATTGCTCTTTATTTATTTATTATTAAATATATTTAAACCTATCTTTGTGGCTGATATTTCTGAGACATACTTAGGCTGTGAGAGAGTTTTGGAGAACTTGGCTTGGAAACCCGGCTAAGATGTCAACCCTATAGCTGTGCCAGTGAGGAGTCTTATTTGGGATCTGGAGATAGAGGGAGAAACCAGCACCAGACTGCATGTGATGTCTGTGTGCTCTTAAGGGAAATTGCTCTTTACTGTGTGTGTACTTGTCATCCTCACACTGTGTACATCCCCCACTGTTACCAGTGATAGAATTGAGGCTCCTTGATTACTGGACCAGTGTTAGGATGTCACATATCTATTTGCATTTTTTAGTTTGTTCTGGGACCTCAGTTTTGTAGCTTTTAGTTGTGAGAAGATTGTGTATTACTGCAAGATTTTAGGACTGTTTATACAGTATCTTGCACTTCTATTTTCATAAGCAGAATTACTTTAAAAGGTAACTTTTTTGTATTTTGAACACAGTCTTGACAATGTTGCAGCTGCTATCACAGTTGTCACAGGACTGTGATCCGCTGCCAGATCTGAGCTTCATTTAATCATTTGTTATAGCATTACTGGTACATTTCTGCATGGTCTGGTGCCTTAGTCTGTGGTAGGTTTGCTGTAGTAGCAGTATTGTGAACTCTGCCCCAGTATTTCTTCTTCATTACTTTTTACAGCTGTATATACCTGATTAAAGTTGCATCACAGTGTGTTTGTGCTTACCTTGCTACTGTTTCTCCCCATGCTTTGAGTCTGTCTCATCCCCCACTGAGGAATTAAGCTAAATATTTCTAAAATTCTAACCACGGGACTTGGTCATCAGTTTGATTTTTTTCCTGAACCCTCTCATCCTTTCCTTGTTATGGTTTTAAAAGGCTGTGTCTCTGGCTTCCACCCCTTATGACAATCTGACTTCCAAAGTCCTTCCGTCCCCTGTCATTTCTGTTGTTTGTTGTGTAAACTATTTAAATAGTTTCACACATACTGTTTTTCATATATCCATAATTCTAAATGCCCACCCAGCAAAGTAGAGTTGCCCTTCAGTAAACCTCCCTTACTACAAACTGTCTCCTGCTTATTTTCACAGAGGTCCTATCTGCTTGGCACCCTCACCACACATTTAGGTGATCCTGAGTTAAACCTGCTCCATCCTTGGTAGATAAAATATTAATTTTATTGTTTGCACTTCATTTAACTCTTTAGAATGCTACTGCTGTATTTTTGCTTTATTTGTTGATTTTGCCTTTAAATAATTCTAAAGGTACCTAATACTTAAATTACCTTGCCAAGGTAATTGTTGTAGCATTACATTCGCAAACAGTCTTTCTTGGTGTTATTATATCAAAATGTTATCAATGCCCTGTATAGACAGAAATGCCCAGAAAGTAAAGTTTCCCTATGCAATCTCCCTAAGAACTGAAACATGTAAGTTGGTGTGGCTAAAACAAACCTATTGTGCGGAGACAAGCTTAGAACAGCAAGTTTGCACATTAAACAGCAATATTATCAAATATTAGCACAATCCAAAATAGTGCAGTGCCAGCCACCAGAGACCTCTCATGGAGATGTCTGTATAACCCAGTCCACGACTTTCAGTAGCCCACCCAAATACTTGTCAAGACAACAAGAATATGCAATTTTCAAATGTCTCCATAGCCAGCTTGGTAGATATGTCCTTAAAAAAACAAATAGAATAGTGAGAAATGCACACACACACACACACACACACACACACACACACACACACACACACACACACACACACACACACACACACACACACTTTCAATGGAGGCAAAAATCTTACATATAAATAAGGTTGTCAAGAACACACTGCATCCACCACATATAGTACCCACCACACACACACACACACACACGCGCACACACACACACACACACACACACACACACACACACACACACACACACACACACACACACACACACACACACACACACAAACTGGCACAGTTATGGAAGTTACTGCAGAAGTAAAACAAGAACCATCAAATAAAAAAGAACAGTAACAGAGAGAGTGAAAGACATACCCCTCGATCTGCATACACTGAAAATAGGAACAAATCCCCATGAAAAATAGGAATATTCAGATAAAATGTGGATGTCTAATTAGCATAAAATTTGAATACTAAATAGCAAATTACTCTTCCCACTTCCATTAGTAATGTGGGATACTAAACTCAGAACACATTACAAAAGACTAACAAAAATGATGAAAAATATAAGTACATTACTAAACAATGTAAAATCTGGGCACTTTAATAAACCATATCAGATCATTTTACCACACCAGGTCATGTGTGTCCTCTTTCTTTAAATTATTGGTGCCGCTAGTATGTTACTTGTGTAGTGAGGTTTTATATGTAATAGACAGCTTCAAAAATTACATGTGATGAGGAAACTCCAAAAATTGTGTGAAGGGGTAAATTAATCCAGAAAATAGGGACATCGTAAAATCAGGCCTTTGAATAGGAATGTTCCTCCAAAATAGGGACAGTTGAGCGGTCTGGGTAGAGTAAGAGATACAACAAAATGACATGAGTACTATGAATTTTTTAGATGACCACTGAAAATTCAAGTTACTGTTGCACTACATAGCTGCTGAACATGCTACTAAGCCAGCTCACATAATTTTGTTTTGGCGCAGATACTCAAATGTCAGCAGTGTAGGATATGCAGTCAGGTGTTTAGTGTCACTGTCCACATAGGCAGGATGGAGTGTAGAAAGGTGAAGGCTATAGAGGTTAGATGGAGATGTTTGATGTAATACACCATAGGACGGAGGGTTAGTGGGCCTGTGGAAATGCTGGAAGGTGCTTGTTCAAAAACATGCCATGTGTTGTTACACAATGGTGAATTCTATGTAACACAACATCCTTATGAGGACATTTTGTTGTACTACAGGTAGAAAAGTAATCATGTCCAATGGAAAGAACTATGAGCAGGGTGCATAAGGTAATTAGCTATGCATCAGGGCACATAACATTGATGTTGCACAAAAGTCAAGGGTATGCTAGAAGGTGTCACAGATGGGGGTCATATGGTGGATTGATGCTATCAAGGGCCACTCCCACCCCATCTGTGACAGACCCTTATGAAACACCCCTCATGAGGTCTCCCATAATACTCCCAACATGGCTTCCCCAACATCCATCTGACAAAGTCATCCTCTGCAGCCAACTCCTCTACTTAATTCTCATTGGGTGCCACCTTCTCCAATGACTCTGAGACCTCCCTCCTTCTGAATGCCCGTGCCCTACTGTAAGTGTTTTATACTGATATATAATGTCAGAAACACCCAGAGAGACCCTTTTGGTGTGTATCTGTCCAAACACTTGCCATAATTGTAACAACCACAATAACAATACTTTCTCATTATAAAATCAATAGTGTAAATCATATAAAATATATACAAACCATCTCAAAGCCTTGTCCTTCTTCTCACTATCACACTGACCAAAGAGATATGACTTCTGCTTGCATGTAGAGTTTCAGCAGATCCTATTCTGTCAGACCTATTACATATTCACAAGTCCAGTGGTATCATAACACCTGATCAAGGGATTTCAATCAATGTTATGTAATAAATAGAACATGTTGAATGGATGGGTATGTATGACAGGGTATCACTTCTATGGAACCATCTCCCGCTCTGGTTAAAGCAAAGTACTTCTCCTACTCCATCTAAATGTCATTTTTATGAATGGAAGGACAACTCGAAATCCACCCCTGTTTTAACACTACTGTCCCTCATGGACAGGGAAATTATATACATTTTTCAGCCTATCCTTGTATGGACCATCTCTGGGTTCTTTGTATGTAAAATATAAGGGTTAAAAACTGCCATGAGAATGTAAGGTTAGACTTCTTAAGACCCTTACATATCAATAACCTAGTAAGTACCTTTGAACATATGAAAGTAAGGCATGAGATGGAATATGAAGAGAAAAGGCAGATATTTCAAACAATGATAAAATATGCGGTAAAGTAGGCATGTACACATGGCCATTCTTAGGATCACAGGATATCAGGAATATAATAAGACAAAGGATAAAGAGAAGGAGGGAGTAAAGGATATGGACTATGAGACAGTGCATGTTTATTTGCTTAATGTCAAATGAGGAAGAGACATCTCCAAACATCAATGAAACAGGCAACTATAATCCAGTATGCCCGCAGTATGCTCAACAAGGACTTAGAGTCTTCCACAGGATTTTAGGGAGAACTTCATACAGTCATCTGCAAAAAATAAAAAAACAGGGTCTCAATATCCAGCAAATTCCAACCCTGAAGTGTCCCAGGGATAGTTTAGATTCTATGCAGGGGTTCAACTGCTAGAAAAAAACAATGCAGAGGATAATTAACAGCCTTGACATGTGCAGCACTGGAGAAGAAAGGGGGCAGAGAATAAATTAATTGCACAGAAGCAGTAGGAGTTGAATGTACTGTAGGACCTTCATGTACTGTTGCTAGTTCAGTAACTTGTATTATCTCTGTTCACTCTACCATGGTAAAAATGGCTCCAAAAAGAAATTGAACTCACCCTTAGTTCATGAGACTTTGCCTGAGTATTGTGTTGATTAACTTTTGGGCTAGTTTCTCTTTCCCTTTTCTAATAAATGTTTCTATTTCAACTGGTTTATAATTATTCCTGACTTGTGACATTTCAAGGGCATTGCTGTCATCCATTGCTTCTTCAGGGTCTTCCTCCATTTCACTCCAGGGTCTCACATTCTCTTTACTGTTCTGGATGTCTTGTAGATAAAAGAAGTGGTTGCTGACTTCTGAGGCATTTTGAGCAAAGAGAGACTTACCTGCTGATTTGGGGGATTTTTTCCTCATTCTGAAATCAGGGCTAGTCCAGGGAAACTGGATGGCTGATTCGGAGTCTGTACCTAGCTGTGCCTCTGGTCCATATTTAATGTGCATTTTGGAGACTGTGGCATACTTCCCTAGCCCCACTGGGACCCTTATGTGGTCAGAAATATCACCCTCTACATTGCTATTCACCATAGTATGGTTGTTTGATGGTATACAGTCATTTGACTGTTGCTAACAGCAAGCAGTCCCTAAGAAACTCCATAGCTACTTCAGAAGTTTCAAAAGTATAATTGTCTTGGTTAAATTTTATGCACAGAGTGTCTAAATTTTTAAAATAAGTGGGTGTTCCATTTTTATAACAAAGACTCCTAAATGTAGCAAAGGCTGTTCTATGTTGTATGATCTGTGATGACCTGTTTTTTGCAGTTATAGAACCTTCTCTCTATGTGTATGTGATGATGTGAGGTAGTGCCAGCTATGCCAGAGAGAGTAGGGCAGTGCATGTGTAACACATGCCAGCATAACTAGTTTGTGATTTGTAAAGAATTATATGTCAGTATATCAAACTGATTTGTACAGGTGCTTGTGTTGAAAATGTATTTGTAAAGTTGCTTCTGCTAAAAATGTATCAACAGCAGGTCCTGCTGGACAGAAAAGAAATATACATTTGTATCAGACTGTACTGTTACAACTGAGGAAATGTATATATGTTAACAGAGGATTCTGGAAGGGAATTAGTTAAGATCAGCTCAGATTACCTTAAGAGAAAATAGTCAGAAATTTATTTTTGTTTAAAAACTTGGTTTAGGCCATATAGATTTTATCTCACAGGCCGGAATGCAGCCAGAGACACAATGCCTGGGAAAGGCCTGGACTCTTACTGTCCTTAGTGGTGAATTAATTGCTACCCTGGGGTGCCAGAGAATGGCTGGTTAATCTCTCCAGGAAGTCTAAAAGGGTTGGAATTGTTTTAGTGTCTCCAGATGCTGGAAGAAGCATTAGAAAAATCCTAGGTGTGTATTGTGACACATCTGTTTTAAATCCTCATTCAGCTTCTTGTCAGGGGAACAATGTGGAAACCACAGAATCAGGTGACCAGATGTGATATCATTCTAGACCCAGCACTGAAATTATTTTAGATATTAGGGAGAGATGTGCTAGTGACACTCAGCACTCTGTTTTTGGGAACCTGACAACAAAGACCACTCACCAATTTCATCTTGCCTTGCTCTAGTAAGTAGTTAGGGAACAATAATTCTTCAGTCAGTTAGGAAAATATAGTGAGGATATTTAAATATTGTTTTTCTGAATCTGTCTTTCTATCTGTGTTGTTTCTATATTTCCTGTGAATTGAAACTCTGGTGTTTATTGCACATAGATATTAAGTATTTTCATGTTTTTTATTTTATTATTTATTATTAAATATATCTGTACATTTCAGTGTAGCTGGTCTTTTAGAAAATAGCATAATCTTTGAGACTAATCACATTTATTTAGTGCCACTGGAGGCTTCATGTTCCTGAAAGTCTTGCTGCTTGGTTAGCATTATCATTTGTATAAGTATTAATTTTACTAAGAGTAATTGGGTACACTGGTAAGAGTCTTAAAGTAACTGACCGGTAGCAGTGAATCTACTTTACAGTCTGGGCAGAGGTGAAATAGCTAGTAAATCTGTGCCAGCCTTTCCAGGTGTGTGTGTGTGTGTGTGTGTGTGTGTGTGTGTGTGTGTGTGTGTGTGTGTGTGTGTGTGTGTGTGTGTGTGTGTGTGTGTGTGTAAATAAAATCTCAAAGAGTGTGTGTGTGTGTGTGTGTGTGTGTGTGTGTGTGTGTGTGTGTGTGTGTGTGTGTGTGTGTGTGTGTGTGTGTGTGTCAGCTATTTGGAACATGGACACAGAGCACTGATTTCTGCAGAAAGTATTATTTGGGGCCTGGACAGGAAAATCCAGCCCCAGGTCTGGAGTGTGCTCCCTGTGTGCTCTTAAGGGAAATTGTGCTTGGTGCAGAGATCTGCATCTAAAAATAGTGTGTGTCCATTTTTGTTTAAGTGAACATTCCCCACCAATACCAGTGGTGAGGAATGGGGCTTCATTACTGGCCCAGAGGAAGGACATCACATATTGGTGCCAGTGGTGTGATATTACTTAAACTTCTGTAGCCTGTAAACAGTTGTCACTAAAGGTGTGTGTACTCTCAGCAGCCACAAGGTAAACATATAGTGTTTCATTTTTCACAACAGTTTTATTTATTTTTGTTAGTGCAGTTTAGTCAAGGAAAGCAGGCAAAGATGTGAGCAGAGGATTCTGGCAAGCTGATAGTGAACCAGTTGGCTAAGGTGTGCAAATTTAAAGGACTGTTGCATGCCAACCTAACTAAAGAGGAAATATTTCAGCCTTAATAACAGCAGCAGCATGGACCAGCAACCAGGAAGACAACCAGTCTGGTAATGGTGATGTGCAGCCCTCAGAAACGGGATAATTCACCTTTTCTTCAAAGGATTTAAAAACCTGTCTAAAGTTAAAGAGACTTGAACTGGAGGCCAAATGTTTGGAATTAGAAGTGGCAGACAAACTCTGGCATTTGGAGACTGAAGAAAATGAGAGACTGTGACAGTTGGAAGCTGAAGAAAATGAGAAGCCATGTCAACACGAGAGGGACATGCTGACTTTTTGACAGGAACATGGAGGTAATGGGGAAGGGAGTAACCAAATCTCAGAAGCAACAGAGATCAGTAAATTTCTTCCACAGTATAAAGAAGGTGGTAATTTTGATAGTTTTATTCATATATTTGAAATTATGTAGACAATGTGATATTGACGAAGGGCTCTGCGTACAGTTGCTGACCACCTTACTCCATGATAAATCTGTAACTGCTGCTTCTAAATTGTCTGATATTGATTGTTTAAATTATGACAAGGTTCAACAATGTCTATAAGAATCTTTTAAGTTGTTAACACCTGAAGCTTACAGAAAAAAGTTTTGTGAGTATAGATGTAAGGCAGATGAAAGTGTATGTGATTATATTGCTGAGCTAAGCACTTATTTTCATAAGTGGGTGAGGGGGTGTCAGGTCACCACATTTGAAAGGCTGCTACACCATTTGGTGAGGGAACTTATCACTTTGCCACAGGACATGAGAATCTGGTTGGCAGACTGGGAGTGTAACTCTGCAAATGAGCTGGGGAGAAAAGGGATCTATTCTTGGCAAGAAGGGCACCACGGCACAAGAAGGGGATACCCAGTGCTGCACATGGGGTATAAGGGAACCTGTGGTGGGCAGCATAAACCACCCCAACAGAGTCCACCAGTAACAGGGGGAGCCACTAGCTCAGGTACATGGCCAGGATCACGGTTTAGATGTTTTCAATGCAACCAGAGGGACCATGTAGCATACAAATGTCCACCGAAACAAGGTGGGGAACAAACGGTGGCGAGACAAAAAATGGGAATAACAGTATGCCAGAGGTATGTTGTCTGGAGACAACAATGGTACCAAACTATCACCAAAGTTTGTAGCCTATATTTGTGGGTGGAAAACAGGCTACTGCTAAGAGAGACACAACCTCTGACATAACCATTGTGAAGCCTGTAGTGGTTAAAGAGGAGCTGTACTTGCTTGGGCAGTCCACTCCAGTCAGAGCTTTAGGAGGGATCCCATTGCAAATGCCTTTAGCTAGAGTTCACTTTAACTGGGAGGTTGGAAAAGGAAGCAAGCAAGTATGTGTGTTTGAGGATATCCCTGCAGATGTCTTAATAGGAAATGAGTTTGATAATGCAGTACCTTGTGTGCATGCAGTTACACGCAGTCAGGCTTGCAACAGGCATGTGGGTCACATAGCATGAAGGAGACCCAGACAGACTGCACACTTGCAGCCAGAATTGGTGAGGTGGTTATTTCAGGGAGGGAGCTACCCTGCAGCAGTGAGTCTGAAGGTGAGCCACAGCTGCTTGTGGGTGCTGATGTTCCCTTGGACAGAGTGACTGTAAGGGCAGAGGTGAGTGGTAGTACTCAGGCCGACAGTGAGGCACCACTGTCAGAAGCTATGGCCAAATGGGAGAATGATACTTTCTTAGGGACCCATAGATTTGAACGTGCTGAGTTTTATAGGTGGTTTGTTGATGACCTGTTCCTCTTATGGGATGGGACTGAACATGATTTATCTGCTTTTTTCTCAATTATTTGAATGATAGCACAACTGTTTTTAAAGTTTGACATGAACTTTCTGTGGAATGAAATTAATTTTCTTGCTGTTAAAATATATAAGAAACCTGATAATTCCATCTGCACTATGATTTATAGGAAAGAATGCTATTGGAACAAATTATTATATAGAACTAGCATCCTAATTATATTTTCAAGAAAGTACTGAAAGGACAAGGATTTAGAATACGGAGATTAAATCCTGATGATGAGAAATGTGATGATGCTTTAAATGATTTAAGAAGCAGGTTAAGAAAAAAGGGTTACAAGAAATGTGGTACAGAAGACCCATTATCTGATATGAATGTTCATAGGTCCACTATAGCCAGACCATATTTCTTGGAAGTAGAAAGATGTTTAAATAGCTCAGTTAAGCCTATTTCTGATACAGTACATATACCCATGTTTTTGGGAACAGTATTACTGTTATAAGAGACATTGAGAAGAAAAACTGGCCCATATTAGCCAGTGATTTGGCCATTAGGAAAATTGTGGGGGACAAACCAAATTTTTCATTGAAGAACAAGAACAGTTTGAAACAAATGCTCTGTTATCCCAAGAATGAGATTTTAGATCAACAGAGAGGGCGCCCATTGCTTACATTGTCCTGCAATAAATGTAATTTTTGCAGGTACATTGATTCCTCTGGTGAATTTATACATCCTGGTTCTGACAAAGTTTTTAAATTTAATGTGAAAGCTACCTGTGATACCCCTAATGTAGTCTATTTAGCTGTCTGTTCTTGCAAAATGTTTTATTTAGGCAAGACAAATAGACAGTTCAGGGATAGAATAAGTGAATATATATATATATATATATATATATATATATATATATATATATATATATATATATTAATATAAAATATAAAGAGAGTGTGTCTTACCAATGCACAGGCAGTTCAGGGATAGAATAAGGGAATATAAACACGTATGTTTAAGCGTTTAGTTATTGAGAAAGTCACAAGAGGTCTTAGAGGGGGGGTATAGAGAAGAGAATCGAGGTTTCAGAGGCTAAATGGATAATTAGGCTGGGGCCTGATGCTGACTATGGTCTTAATTACAAGGTTCCACTAAAACCTCTTTTGAATAACAGGCCATTAAGTAAACTGAAATAACTGTAGTATCGTTTTATGATGATGTTGCTTTAAATCTATATGAAAGGAGATGGTTGAGAGGTGTGGACCTTTGTAATTGGTTGCGATTGTATATTTAAATCATATGTGTGAGTTTTCAAACATCTGATGAAGCAGTTTTCAACTGCAAAAGCACTTATGTTTTAGATCTGAATAAAGCTTTTATACTTCCCCATTGTTTGATTCACCTTTATGGGGGTTTTTTGGATATATTCGTTGGTTTTGAGTGAATCATTTATCCTGAGTGCCACAATTCTTGCTGTCTGTCAGAAGATACCAGACTTCCTGTGGAAGGGGAGCTGGAAAGGGTCACGAAGGTAGAGCTGAGGCAGGTTCAGCTCTCAGACCCTACAATAGGAGACTTGAGGGAGGTACCTAAGGAGGCACCTGATTTGCAATGAAAAGGGGAATCTATATACTGGAACAAAGGGTTGCTGTATATTGAGTGGACCCCCAAAGGAGGGCTAGAGGGTGAGGTAATACAGCAGTTGGTGGTGCCCAGATCCTACCATCTGGGACTTCTAGCCATAGCCTATGATATTCCTTTTTTAGTTCATATGGGCATAAAGTGCACCAAGAGCCATTTTATGCAGAACCTTTATTGGCCTGAGATTGCAAGTGATGTAACAGGGTACTGCAGTGCAGAACCTGTGAGCAGTGCGAAAAGTAGGCAAGGCAGGAGACAAGTTCAAAGCTCATTTGCTGCCTTTGCTTGTGATTGAGTAGCCATTTCAGAGGGTAGCTGGAAATTGTGGGGCCTCTGAATACCGTAGGTTACACAGGGAAGAAAGATATTCTAGTGGTAGTAGATTATGCTACTGTATACCCTGAGGTGGTGGCTCTGTCCTCTATTGAGGCAGAAAAGGTGGCAAGTGCTTTGTTAAAGATTTTCATCAGGGTAGGTTTCCCAAGAAAAATACTGACTGACAAAGGTGCCAATTTCATGCCAGACCTTCTGGCTTGTCTGCGGGAGCTCTCTGGGGTGAGAAAACCACACACGCCACAAATCCAGTCTCACATAGACCTATCGCATCAGCAAACCAAACACATAAACACACAAAAACATACTCGGAGGCTCTAAATAAAAATCTGCCTAAGCAGCAGAGACCTCCAAAGCAGACATCCAAGCAACACCTACCACGAAACAATATCCACGTAGCACATAGCTCACAAAGTCAGTGTGCCACACAGTCACAGCCCATAAGGCTAAACAACACACATAATACACTTGTAATAGGTGACTCTATTGTCAGACACACTGATGTCCCACTCACCAGGCTGAACAAGGAGAAGGTCACTGTAAGCTGCCTGTCAGGTGCCAGGATCCGCCACATAACACAAGCACTCGGGTCACAACAAAGCAAGTACAAGTATGACTCCATCATTGTCCATGCTGGTGTGAATGACCTGAGACGTACCTCCCTGGACTACATGAAAAAAGATGTACAGGAGCTCTTTGATCATGTAGCCCAGGCCGGTATGACCCTGACCTTGAGTAGCATCTTACCCTCACCAAGAATGTTGCCACAGTATAAAGACAAAATGATCAGTTTTAACAAATGGCTAAAGTATTGGTGTCATTCAAAGGGGATCCAGTGTCTGTCAGCCTGGGATGACATGCTCGACAAGCCATGTTGCTTCGCTAGGGACGGCTTGCACCTGTCACCCCTGGGTTTTCAAATACTGGCTAAGGCTCTTGCCTCCCCCATAGTGCCTTTTTTAGGCAAGGCTCAAAAGACAAACCCACCCCCATAGACAACACAAAGAAAAAAACATTAAGGGTAATGCTGCTCAATGCCAGAAGTCTAAACCTCAAGATTCACACACTCCAGACTCTCCTCAGTATGGAGAATATCGATATCTGTGCAGTAACAGAAACCTGGTTCAAGGCTCCCGAGAGCACCCCAGCACTACCAGGCTATACTTCATACCATGCTTTCCGGCCCCAAAACTCAGACTGAACCACAAAAAGAGGGGAAGTATCCAAATTTATCAAAGATACCCACACCTCCAGGCTAGTGGCACTGCATGAAGCTTCGAAGACCATCCATGTGCAACTAACAGTGGGCAAAACTGCCTTTCAGTTTGTAGCCTGCTACAGACTCCCCTCCCAAACACAGGAACCTCACTCAGCTTTCCTGAGAACACTGGAGAATATGAAGGTCTCTCCAAACACTATTATATTGGGTGACTTCAACTACCCAAACATCGATTGGGAAAACTACTCAAGCCCAAACACCCTCGCCCAACGGTTCCTAGAATTTATAAACTCAAATGCTATGGAACAACTGGTCACCACTCCCACAAGAGGGAAAAACATACTGGATCTGGCCATCACAAACATGGGGTCTCTTTGTTCCACACCAGAGGTATACCCCTCATTGGTAAGATCAGACCATAAACAAATCTCACTGGACATCCATATTCTGTCCCCACCCCTAGCCAAGGAAACCACCGTGAAAAACTTCTCAAAAGCAAACTTCACACTTCTCAAAACTGAGGTGGAATCCTTCAAAGCCCCTGGGCCAGTGGACAATATGGCCCAAAATGCAGAATCCTTTACAAAAGCATTCTATGGACACCTACAGGAATGCATGGAGCATGCTCTCCCAAATAAAACCAAGACTCACTCCTCCAAAGGCAGGAGACCTGTCTGGTGGACCCCGGTCATAAATAAGCTATACAACAGAAGGAGAAAGCTACTACATGACAGAGCAAAATCCCAAAAAGGGAAGGCATCACTGATCAGTACTAGCAAGAAACTACGATCTCTCATAAAATCTTCTAAGGCCAGCTTTGAAAGAAAAATTGCACAAGACACTAAAGATAATCACAAGGCCTTCTTTAGATATGTCAGAAACCTGGGAGGCAACTCCCAGATATGCTCTGAGTAAGTGCAAAATGACAACAAATTCACTGAACCCACAGACATTGCCAACATCCTGGCAGAAAGGTTCAGTGCAAACTTCTCCCCCCCTTCCCCCCCAAAAGAGCAAATGTCTATCCCAACAGAGTGTAGCCTTCCTGAGATCACAGATGCACAGGTGAGAGCTGCCCTCTCCAAAGCTAAAAACACAGCATCAATGGGACCAGACGGTGTCCCGGGCTGCGTCTTACACAAGCTTCAAGAAGAACTAAACCCTCATATAAAGTCACTGTTCAATCTCAGCCTTACTACGGGATATGTTCCCAAGGAATGGCATACAGCAACAGTGGTCCCACTCCACAAAGGTGATGCCACAACAGACCCCAGAAACTATCATCCTATAAGCCTGACTAGCCTGGTCTGCAAAGCTATGGAACATATCATCATGGAAATCATAAACAAAGACATTGGGAACCTCCAGACACTGGATCCTACCCAATTCGGCTTCATTAAGGGCAGATCTTGCCTCTTGAACCTGGTTGACTTCTTTGAAACAGTTACCAAAGCCATAGATGAAGGGAAGGTAGTCCACACAGCCTACCTGGACTCTCAAAGGCCTTTGACACAATACCTCACTCGGGCATCATAAATAAGCTCAACAGCTTAAATATCAACCCCTATGTCACAAGATGGGTTGCAAACTGGCTCAGGGATAGAAGCCACATGGTCAGAATAGCAGGTGCCATGTCAGACTCTAAACCAGTTACAAGTGATGTCCCACAAGGCTCAGTCCTGTGACCTCTCTTGTTCGGTATATATTTCTCCGAGGTACAGGCTAACATGGGTGGACAATGGCTGACCAAGTTCACAGATGATTGCAAACTGGGTGCTATAATCAACTCTCCGACTGACTCAAGCATCTTCCAAAAGGGTCTCACAGAGATGGATAACTGGTGCCAGAGCCATGGCCTAAAGCTAAATGCCAAAAAGTGCATAGTCATCCCCTTTGGAAAAAACAAAGTGCCCACAAATTACCACATAGGTGGTAATCCATTAAGTACGGAAGAAGTAATTAGGGACTTGGGGACCCAAGTAGATAGCAATCTCTCCTTTGACAATCACATTGCCAAAGTGGGTAGAAACACCTTCTATATAGCCCACCTTATCATGAAAGGGTTCACATCTAGATCAAGAGAGGTCATTGTGCCACTCTACTCATCACTTATCAGGCCCATAATTGAGTACAATGCCCCATTTGGGATGTACCTTACCCAACACCTTCAGCAACAGGAAAGACCCCAAAAGTATCTCACCAAGAGGATCAAGGGGCTCAAACAAATGCCCTATGCAGTTCAGCTAAAGAAACTCCAGCTCTTCTCAGTTACGTACCGCCTACTCAGAGGCGATCTGTGTCTGACGTATAAAGCCATGTCCAACCCAGAATTAATGGACATGCTTCACCTCAGGAAATCTAAATCTCTTAGAGCTACACGCTCCAGGGACCTGAACCTCAGCACAGAAATAAATAGGACATGCTGGAGGGACAGATTCATATCCCAGAGACTCCCCTCACTCTGGAACAAAATCCCAATCCATGTCAGGCAGAACCCCTCACTGACCCTCTTCAAGAGAAATCTTGACGAATGGATGGGAGATAAGTTTACCCCGGGATCTCTTCTGTGTCGTTGCTTGACAGAGGTACAGTAAACAAACCTTAAAAGGGCTACCTTCTGTGACCTACTATACAGAAGCACATTCAACTAATCTAAAAGAGTGGCAAAAGCCAAACATACTTTGGCTAGGCTTATAAATGCCCTAGGACAGATAGCCTAGTATCCACCTATGAATCTATGAACCTATGAAGCACCTAAAGACCACCCCCTCCCACCCCCAAACTAATGGTCTTGTGGAAAGGTTAAACTCTACACTAAAGACCATGCTAAGGACATTTGCAGACCAGTTTAAGAGAGAGTGGGACAAATATTTGCCCCATCTGGTGTTTGCATACTGAGAGGTACCCGAGGAATCCACAGTGTTTTCACCATTTGAGTTGCCATATGGGCATATGGTAAGGGGGCCGTTGGATTTGATTCATAGTGAGTGGAAGGGAGAGTATGAATCCCACAAGGAGTCTGTTGTAGCATATGTCCTAAACCTCAGGATAAGGCTTATGGAGCTCATGGGCTTGGCCCATGAAAACCTGGCAGGAACCAAATAGCAGAAAAAGGTCTGGTATGAATGGAGTGCTTGAGCCCAAAAGTATGCTATAAGACAGCAAGTTATGGTGCTCATTCTGGTCAAACAGAATAAGCTGCAGGCAGCTTGGGAAGGACTCTTCAGAGTGGTAAGGAAGGTCAGTAATGTTAACTACATGGCAGAACTGCTAGGCAGGAGGCAGGGGCACAAACTGTACCATGTTAACATGATGAAACCTTACCTTGATAGGGAGGCCCTTGTGCTGAGTATTTGAAGTGGATGACAGGAGGAGTTTGAGGGGGATCTGGTGACTCATCTCTTCAGGAAAGCTTGGACTGACACCTCAATGAAAGGTTTAGCAATGTCCCAATGGCTATCCCCTACCCAAGTTTGAGAAATCTGAGCAGTGTTACAGGAGCTTGGGAGCATGTTCACTATGAAATCTGGGTGCAACCACCTGGTACAGCACCATATTGGTGTCAACAATGCCAGTACAGATGGAATCTCGTGACAGGTATCGGTTAATGTATTTCAATACAAGCTCATTTTTCTCACGCAACATTTCTCCAGTGTCATTTGAAAAGCAAGCTTAAGTCTTCAAAGGGGGTAGAGATGTGATGATGTGAGAAAATACAGGCTATGTCAGAGAGACTAGGGCAGTGCATGTGTCATATATGCCAGCATAGCTAGTTGGAGTTTTGTAAAGAATTTTATGTCATTTGTATATCAAACTGATTTGTACAGGGCTTGTGTTAAAAAAAATATTTATAAAGTTGCTTCTGGTAAAAATGTATCCACAGCAGGTCCTGCTGGACAGAAAAGAAATAAAAATGTATATCAGACTGTACTGTTGCAACTGATGAAATGCATGTACATTAACAGAATATGCTGAAAGGGAAGGGTTTAAGGAAAGCTCAACCCACCTTAAGTCTTCAGTTAAATGACTTGGTTTAGGCCATAAAGATTTTATCTCACTGGCCTGAATGCAGCCCAAGATGCAATGCCTGGGAAAGGCCTGTGCTCTTGTGTGCTCTTGTTATCATTAGTGGTGAACTAATTGCTACCCTGGGGTGCCAGAGAATGTCTAGTTAATCTCTCCAGGAACTAGTGTCTCCAGATGTTGGAAAAAGCATTAGGAAAATCCTTGGTGTGTATTGTGACACATCTGTGCTAGATCCTGGTTCAGCTTCTAGTCAGGGGTAGTGTGGGAACCACAGAATCGGTTGACCAGATGTGATGTCATTCTAGAGGCCTCACTGAAATCATTTCAGATGTTGTTGAAAGATATGGTAATGACACTCAGCACTCTGTTTTTGGGAGCCTGACAAAAGGACCATGCACCCATTTTATCTTGCCTTGCTCTAGCAAGTATTAATTCTTCAGTCAGTTAGGAATTATAGTGAGAATAGTTTAATATTGTTCTTCTGTATCTGTCTGAATCTTTCCATCTGTGTTGTTTTTATATTTCCTGTGAATTGAAACTCTGGTGTTTATTGTAAATATATATTTAGTATTTTCATGTTTTCTATTGTATTATTTATTATTAGATATATACATACCTTTCACTGTGACTGGTCTTTTAGAAAATAGTTTAACCTTTGAAAATAACTGAATTATTTTGGTGGCACTGTGCACTTCATGCTCCTGAAAGTCTTGCTGATTGTTTAGCATTACCATTTATATAAGTATTATTTCATAAGAGCAATTGGGTACCCTGGCAAGAACCTTAAAGTAGCTTGCTGGTGGCAGTGAATCTAACTTACAGCCTGGGAGGAGGTGCAGAGCTAGTTAATCTGTGCCAGCCTTTTCCAGGTGTGTGTGTGTGTGTGTGTGTGTGTGTGTGTGTGTGTGTGTGTGTGTGTGTGTGTGTGTGTGTGTGTGTGTGTGTGTGTGTAAATCAAATGTCAAAGAGTGTGCTTGTCAGCTACTTGCAACAGGGACACAGAGCACTGATTTCTGCAAAGAGAAAGGTGAAGTCTTATTTGGTGCCTGGAGAGGAAAACCCAGCCCCAGGTCAGGAGTGTGCTCCCTGTCTGCTCTTAAAGGAAATTGCACTTGGTGCAGAGAGCTGCATCTGTAAATACTGTGTGTATCCATTTTTCTTTTATGTGAACTTTCCCCACCAGTGTCAGTGCTGAGGATTGAGACACCTTGATTACTGACCCAGAGGAGGGGCATCACACTGCATAATTGAGAAACTGAAAGATAATTTGCCTCAGTGGTTTCCCAATTGCTGCATTAGGATGAAAGGCTCTGTGTGCTTTGTAGTTCATGACGAGGTATGCTGCGGACAAGTTGAGTGCTTTACTGAGTTGTTCTTCTGTGACGATAGACAAGTTCTCCATCTCTAGTCCACTGGGAAGACCTATGAGCCACAAATTATTCCTGCTGTTTCTATTTTCAAGGTCTTCCACTTTTCTCAGTATTGAGAGGACAGCCATGTCACAGTTCAGGAGTTGACTGGCCTGGGAGTGCATTTGTATGGCATGAAGCCACAGTGTAGCTTCCAAAGACTGTATTTGATTGTTGCACTTCTCAAGCAAAGCTTTTGGGGACATAGTTATCTCCTTCCACTCTATTGTATCTGTTAGTATCCTGGTCAACAGCAGTGTTAGGCTATCCATTTTGGATCCCAGTTCCACAGCTAATGAGGTTGAAAAAGGCCCAGAAAGGAAGTTCTCGGTCAAGCATGACATCACTACAGGAATAAAAGAGTGAGAGAGAAAATAAGCAAACCTTCTCATGGCACTGTAGCAGATAAAGATTTGGCAAAGATGATTAGAGCAAGTTTGCTTGAGGCAGAGCTAAATTTTTATGTAAAATAATTATTCCCAGAGTGCTCAGTGTGAGCTGTTCAGTCCATTGCTGTATGCCTCACAACCCAGCCACCATTTCCTTTGTTCCTGTGTGGTTTGTTGTGGTGGTAAAACTGAAAAAAAAAGTTGTAGTAGTGCTGTGATGTGGGTGGAAAATCATGTTGAGAGGGGGGTTAGTAAATTATTTACAGTGATGTCAATAAGCAACTGGGATTAATACATTTCTCTAGAACGTTTGATAGTGGAGATAGAATAGGTCTTTTTTTAGCATTTAGTATTGCAGCACATTTAAAGTGTGTCTTTACAATTGTCACATGAAAAAATATAAAATGATTACAGCTTGAGGTAAAGATGTAAGAAACCACTGCCCTTATAAAAAAATAGGGATTAGAACAGTGCATTTCAAATGGGCTGGTACAAAAGGGTAGGATTTCAAATGGGGTGGTACAAAAGGGTAGGATTTCAAATGGGGTGGTACAAAAGGGTAGGATCTCAAATAGGGTGGTACAAAAGGGTAGTTAAACATAACCTTTAGAAAATACAAATGAAGAAACGAGGCAGAATACAGAGATTATGCTGACTAAAACAAAGGAAGCAGGAAAGACAGTCAAAAAGCAAAGGCCCGAACTGAGGAAATGAGTGCCAATTCAGTCAGGAGGGAAGGTACTACATATAAAAGTAAATAAGACAAAGGGAAGGAAAATGAAGGATGGTGAGGTGACAGAACAGGATACTGACAAACTAGTGCTGCTAAATGAACATTGCTGCCGAGATTCCACAGATAAAAAGGTAGGTTTGTGAAAGTCATCATGTATAGCTTTGCATGATAAGGAAGCCCAGAAGTTCCTCTTTGAACACTCCCGGTAGTTTTGTACAAGGAATGGCCTCAATGAGAGTGTTACTTTGTGAGAGTGCAGTGAACTGGACTTTGTCAAAGGTGATGGTGTTTTTGGCATGAAGAAGATTACTTTTGTTTTGGTAGGGCTAGGGAAGGTGGTTGGTATGCATTCATATCTCAGTAATGGTGAATGCTGACTGAGTTTGTTGTTGTAGATCAGTTATGGAATTGGAGGTGCATATTATTGTTAAATTGCCTGCATATTTGATAGGTGAGCCATGATCTAAACAAGAGTGAAAACTATTGATAAAAATGCTGAATAGCAGGGTCCTGATATTGAACCTTGGGGAACTCCAGTAGGGGCATTGAGATATGGGGAGAAGGAATCCTGCCATTTGACAGCCTGTTGTCTATCAGTTAAACAACCTGAGAGCCAGTTAAGAGTGGAGAGAGAAAGGCCAGTTTTAAAGAGTTGGTTCAATATTTTTTAATTTCGTCAAATCTTTCGGTTTCTAATACCATGACGAGAATGAACCCCATTCCTAAGTCAAAGTACAATTAATGTTCATGAAATTAGTATTGTTTCAATATTTTTCAGGCAGAAGTGCTCTTCGCAGCACCTGCAATGTGTCCCTAACTTTCTCTGCCTGCTTTAACAAGAGGAGAAAAGATGCATATAAACTACTATACTATCAAAAAAGAAAGGTTGTTAACATTTCTGTTTAACTGAGTTGAATGTATCTGGAGTGACTGTAAAAGGTAGGCTGTCTCAACAGAGAAAAATACAAAAAAGGCTTCTGAAATCGATAAATGGTTAGATACATCTGATTTATGAAGACAGGCTGAAAACTCTAGATAATTATATTGCATTTAATTTGCTCAGTACCAGGAGACGATGTATTTATTTAGTCTGCTCCTTGAAAAGCCTAACATTCTATCTTGTCTCTTATCCTTTTTTAACCTGTTCCATTCGTACTTGAATTCCTGTGTTGGTACTTTCTCAACCACTAGTTCTGGAAGTCTTTTCCATAAGAACACTGCCTTCACAATGAAACATTTGTTTTTGAGATTCAGGGTGTATTGAACCCTTACAGTCTGTTGTCTGTGCCCCATCCTTCCCTGTCCAACCCTTCTGTTTAGGATCACACCATTATTATATGTTCTCTGTCTCTTCTGGTCTCTGGTGAGAAGTTCTATCTTTATTTGCCTCAGGTCATACTCTTTCTTCCACATCCATTGGATCATTCTAGTAGCTTTTCTCTGCATTCTTTCCAGCATTTTGATGTCCTCCAGACCTTCACATATTACTGAGGGTGTGGTCAGACTGAGTCCTTGCAGAGTGGAAGCATTACCTCTTTGTTTCTAGAATCTTCCCCCTGGATATACCTCATTACTATGTTCAATACTGAAGTTACTGCCTTACTCTGACAGCGGTGGTCTCATCTAGGTGTGGTCAGCACTCCTAGGCCGTCTTCTTGCTCCGGCACCATGCATTCTGCTCCCCATAGCTGATATCTCACCAGTGTTGTTATGGTCTGCATGTATTTGTTTGATGTAAAACTCAAATTCCACTTTTCTGACCACTTGATCATCCTTTACAAACCCTTCCCATATACTCCGCACTTGTCTTTGTGCCAACAGTGAAGACATTGACCTTTTTCTCAGTTCTGTGAGATATGTCTGCGACAAATACATTGAAGAGTGCTACACTGTGGACAGGCCCTTGTGGCACTCCACTAGTCACTTCCCTAATTCCTGTCATCATCCTTCTTATCACAAACCTCACAGCTATTTATTTCTTCAGCCTTAGTCATGTCCCAGCCCTCATCATCATATTGGTTTCCTGTATGGGACTGAAGGAAAGGCCTTGCTAAAATCCAGGTCGACAGTCTGTATTGGCACTTAGCTATCAAGTTGGTCTAGAACCCAGTCATAAAGTTGATCTGTTTGATTGACATCTTCTTCTGTCAGTGAACTCATGTTGGTCATTATCTAGAGAAAAGGTGCCAGCCTTCCCTTAAATATTGTATTTTCATTTGTTCTCTGCCTCCGTTATTAAGGTATTTGGCCTGTCAAAATTAATTATTAAAAAAAAAAACTCAGGAAAGATCAGTTTCAACTTAAAATATATTTAAAGAGGATTCTGTTTTGCATCCTTATTCTGGAAGCAAAAGCAATTATCATCAAATCTCGAAAGACTATAGAAAAACATCAGTTTTTTACTCCTTTGACATAATTGTCAAAAGAGCAGTATAAAATGGAATGAAGGAGCAAATTAACTAATTAAACCATGAAACAATAAGCAACTACAAGAACGAGCAGCACCCAAATTAACTAAAAATGGTTTATTGAAAATACCTCTAGGCACTCGGCAAGAAATGCCTTCAAAGGAGTTAAAATCACACTAACACACAAACATTTTATAACTAGCTTGGTGAAGGATGTCAGATATTTAGAGAGTTTCAGATTTTCTTTATATAATTAAAAATGAGAAAAATATAAACTCTCGCTGTATTTGTGGGCTATAAATCGATGTTACACATTTCATAAGTAGTAAGTATGTATGCATGTAAGCATACCTATAATGTCTTATCAGTAGATGGGTACAGTAGTGATGGATATTAGAAAGGAAAGCTACAAACAGAAGGAAAAGTCATGAACACAGGTTGTACGTTACCCTGATTAACGAAATATAAATGTAAAAATGTCTAAAACCTACTCATTCAGAGATAATGTTGTTGGAGTGACTGTGCAGATTTGGGAGAGTCTCCTTTCTTCACTGCTGTGTAACTGTGGAGTTAGTGTATATACGTTAGGGGGATTTGGGGGCATGTTCCCTATGGGCCGGGTGCAGGACATCTTTCCATTTTGCAAAAATATGTATGTTGATCATTGAGCATAGGTTGTAAGTGCATTGTGGTGTCTGTGTTTTCAATCAGTTGTGATCAAGCAACTATTTTTAGCAACTGCATTTAGTCCTTCATAAGAGAAATAATTTTAGCTTACTGCAAGACCCAAACAACATAAACCAAATGTAGATTTATTGTATGGCTTCTTCCTTTCAGTTACTTCAGATATTAATAATTATAAATTAGTTGATTTAACAAAATAATCTATCTGTCCATTTTCTTTTATTATTCAGCAAAATCCTTGTACAATGTTATTACAGGCATTTGAGATGAAACTTGTTATTCATTGGGTTGAATTTCTTCACTGGCACACTAGACTGATTCTCAAAAAAAACTGTTTTAATGGTTTTAAAAAGAGAACATTAATATATTCAGCCCTAAGATGCTTGCACACTTAAATATTTGTGCACATGTTGCACACTTAAGCTTTTCTCCAGGCATCAGAAAGCAAGAATCTGTGATACTTAATTTCAGTAACACAGAATGATGTTCAGAAAAACTCAGCTCCATAGCAATAATAGCTCTGCACTGTTAAACTCACAAAGTGTTATGGAGCTAACTAGTAACTTTGAGGGCTCCCTGTTGAATTCTTGAGACTTGCATTGCCAAGTTATGAAGGACAGAAAAAAAGACCAATAATACAGGAGAAGGGTGAATATTGAGCAACATTTTATGTAGGGGCCAAGGCCCTTACACCCATTAAACTTATATTTAACAACTCTGAGAATCCCATACCTCAGAGAAAAGAGAATATTCTGAGAAATGGGAACCTCAGATGATTTTCAGCTCTTTGATCTCCACATTTGATAACTCTGCAATGAGTGTCCTGAGGTTTGAAATGGTTACTGATTAAGAAATATGCAACAGTCACATGGAGCAAAATCATATTAGCAACACCTTTGCATTTCTCTGAAAGAAACACACAGATGGAACAAATATATCACTGCCACCCCACACACACCAGCCTATGTGATGTTGTTTAATAGGGGTCTATATCAAAACACCGAAGAGGCGTTTAATCAAGCACCTCTTTGTCGACACACAAAAACCGAATGCACTAAAGCATGAACACTCAAAACAGCAATTTCTTTCCCTGTGAAAGAAATTGCTTGGCCATCTCCATGTGTTTGCCCCTTTCCCCACTGTAGTGCAATCTCAGATTTGATATATTTAGTTAGGGGGTGTGGGGAGGTGAAGCCCCCCACATTGTTATGTTTGACAGTGTGTGTGTGTGTGTGTGTGTGTGTGTGTGTGTGTGTGTGTGTGTGTGTGCTAGCAATTTCTTTGCCAGGGAAAGAAATCACTGTTTTGAGCATTCGTGCTTTAGTGCATTGGCTCTTTATGTGTTGACGAAGAGGTGTTCGATTAAACACCTCTTCGGTTTTTTGATATAGACCCGTTTAATAGGTACCTAAAAATAAAAGACAGACAGACAGACACACACACACACACACACACACACACACACACACACACACACACACACACACACACACACACACACACACACACACACACACACACACAGACTCACAGTGTTTGCTTGGGGCAGTGAATAAACACCATAAAATAACAAGTTCTGTCCCACAGCTGTTGTCTAAAACAACATGGTACAGTTTGTTTTTGAATCGCTGTATAATACTGTTTTGATCCCAGAGTAAAGCTATGTGAGAGTGTGCAAGCTAATATCCATTAGCTGAGCTCCTGGACTGGTGCATTTGCATGAGGTGTTATCCAGTAAACAGCTGCAGCACTACCAGCTAGAAGCTTCTTAGCACTGCAGCATTGGAGCCGTTTTCACATCACTCAGTTGTAGCACTTTGAGAATTCCTTTGAGACACAGGGTTGTACAGTGCCCTGGGTACTTCTCAATACCCCACTTCATTTTATTGGATCTTACTTGACCAGGATTTAAAATATCCTGATTCATTTATCAAAGATGATGTTGAGTTATATCACTGGGCTCTGGTATATTCAAAATGATGTTCTGTACAGTGAAGTCAAGTGCTTTAGAGTAAAGAAAAGAGACATATATTTTCATTAAATATCTTTTGTCTTTATTTTGAGTTTCTGTTACTTCAGAGTTACTGTAGTCAGAGATCAAAAGCATAGGAGTGAAGCCTCTGGTTGGGAGTACCTGCACTGAAAATGGTTTTATTTGTGTTTTGTGCAAGATTACAACTTGTGATAAACTGTGTTGGCAAGGTTGTGGATTTTAATGTCATTTTTAACACACATTGATTTTAATGAAACAAAACTCTCATGAATCATAATGAACCTTTGGCTTTATGTTTCACATGCCCCGGGGCTGCAAAAGGAGTTAGGATAGTTACAATGTTGAATACTGTCTCTACAGAATAAGTGTTTTGTGTTTAATATGGTGTTAGGGACAAAATGGTGCTACTACAAGAGAGGGAAGTGTTTCAAAATCTGGTACAAACAATCTAGACATATAGCTATCTAAACTGCATGACAAGAAATGGAAATGTATGCAGCTCAGAGGGACTCATTTCAGTACTTATAAACGAAAAGCAAAACGGCTATACAGGTAAAACCCAGTATATAAAAAGAGAAGTATATGAGAGAACACACTATACCGGGTACCACACAATAACGTCTTTATTTAAACAAAGTGAAAAGGAGAGGTGAGCGCTTTTGCAGCCTTCGTTGCTTCATCAGACAAAGAATTAACTGTTCAACTGCTTGTTTTATATCACTCTCAGTCAAAAAATGTTTTCCAATTAGTGACATCATACACAGACCCAGCAGCAAGTGTTACTCTGTCAGAGAACCAGTTAGTGCACTTCTCATTCCTATAGAACCTTCTACATAGGTTGTCTGATGATTCTCTAGTACTTTAATGTAATTTGGTGTCTGTTCCATGCATCAGTTACTCTGTCACAGAACCAGTTAGTGCACTTCTCATTCCTATAGAACCTGTTACATAGGTTATCTGATGATTCTCTAGTACTTTAATGTAATTTGGTAGTCTGTTCCATGCATCAGTTACTCTGTCAGAGAACCAGTTAGTGCACTTCTCATTCCTATAGAACCTTCTACATAGGTTGTCTGATGATTCTCTAGTACTTTAATGTAATTTGGTGTCTGTTCCTTGCATCAGTTACTCTGTCACAGAACCAGTTAGTGCACTTCTCATTCCTATAGAACCTTCTACATAGGTTGTCTGATGATTCTCTAGTACTTTAATGTAATTTGGTGTCTGTTCCATGCATCAGTTACTCTGTCAGAGAACCAGTTAGTGCACTTCTCATTCCTATAGAACCTTCTACATAGGTTATCTGATGATTCTCTAGTACTTTAATGTAATTTGGTAGTCTGTTCCATGCATCAGTTACTCTGTCAGAACCAGTTAGTGCACTTCTCATTCCTATAGAACCGTCTACATAGCTTATCTGATGATTCTCTAGTACTTTAATGTAATTTGGTGTCTGTTCCATGCATCAGTTACTCTGTCAGAGAACCAGTTAGTGCACTTCTCATTCCTACAGAACCTTCTACATAGGTTATCTGATGATTCTCTAGTACCTTAATGTAATTTGGTGTCTGTTCCATGCATCAGTTACTCTGTCAGAGAACCAGTTAGTGCACTTCTCATTCCTATAGAACCTTCTACATAGGTTGTCTGATGATTCTCTAGTACTTTAATGTAATTTGGTGTCTGTTCCATGCATCAGTTACTCTGTCACAGAACCAGTTAGTGCACTTCTCATTCCTATAGAACCTTCTACATAGGTTATCTGATGATTCTCTAGTACTTTAATGTAATTTGGTGTCTGTTCCATGCATCAGTTTCTCTGTCACAGAACCAGTTAGTGCACTTCTCATTCCTATAGAACCTTCTACATAGGTTGTCTGATGATTCTCTAGTACTTTAATGTAATTTGGTGTCTGTTCCATGCATCAGTTACTCTGTCACAGAACCAGTTAGTGCACTTCTCATTCCTATAGAACCTTCTACATAGGTTGTCTGATGATTCTCTAGTACTTTAATGTAATTTGGTGTCTGTTCCATGCATCAGTTACTCTGTCAGAACCAGTTAGTGCACTTCTCATTCCTATAGAACCTTCTACATAGGTTGTCTGATGATTCTCTAGTACTTTAATGTAATTTGGTGTCTGTTCCATGCATCAGTTACTCTGTCACAGAACCAGTTAGTACACTTCTCATTCCTATAGAACCTTCTACATAGGTTGTCTGATGATTCTCTAGTACTTTAATGTAATTTGGTAGTCTGTTCCATGCATCAGTTACTCTATCACAGAACCAGTTAGTGCACTTCTCATTCCTATAGAACCTTCTACATAGGTTGTCTGATGATTCTCTAGTACTTTAATGTAATTTGGTAGTCTGTTCCATGGATCAGTTACTCTGTCACAGAACCAGTTAGTGCACTTCTCATTCCTATAGAACCTTCTACATAGGTTGTCTGATGATTCTCTAGTACTTTAATGTAATTTGGTGTCTGTTCCATGCATCAGTTACTCTATCACAGAACCAGTTAGTGCACTTCTCATTCCTATAGAACCTTCTACATAGGTTGTCTGATGATTCTCTAGTACTTTAATGTAATTTGGTAGTCTGTTCCATGCATCAGTTACTCTGTCACAGAACCAGTTACTCATTCCTATAGAACCTTCTACATAGGTTATCTGATGATTCTCTAGTACTTTAATGTAATTTGGTAGTCTGATCCATGCATCAGTTACTCTGTCAGAGAACCAGTTAGTAACTTCTCATTCCTATAGAGCCTTCTACATGGGTTATCTGATGATTCTCTAGTACTTTCTGATAACCCCAAATGCTTCCAGAGGTAGTTGTCCCTAAATGCCCTATATACCTGAATACAATTTCCTCTTAGATATCTATAAAATACACTGCTCAGGTTCAGATAGTTTAGTCTTTTATAATAACTTAAACCCTCACATCCATGAATGCCCTTGGTATATTTCCACTGTACTCTTTCCAGTTTACTCATGATTGTTTTCTTATAGGGTTTCCATATTGTTATTCCATACTCAAGTTTGTGTCTAATGTAGCTAACGAACAATGACTTCATCATTTCTGATTTCCTAGACTTTATAAATGTTTTTATACAACCTGTAGTTCTATAACTATCATTAACCAATTGGTTGATATGATTAGAAAAACCCAAAGCGGGATCTACCTATATATCCAGGTCCTTAAATAAATCTACAGTTTTGATCACTGTGTGCTGTATTAAATGTTCACCTTTCAATTTATGTCTCCCAAATCTCATATGCTTAGTTTTTGATATATTTATCAGCATATTATTTGTCTGTGTCCAAATAATCATTTCAGTTAAGTTCTTTTGTAGGCATGCCTTAGCTGTAACACATTTATTTATTTATTATTTATTTATTCGAGTTTGATTACCAGGGAGGTCCACTGGGCTTGAGGGCCTGTTTTCAGTGGAGGCCCGGGGAGAGAAGCTCCACAAAACAAAGTTTATAAATTTCAAACATAGTTTGCAATACAAACAAACATAATCAGTTTACCCATATGGACATACTGTTTCAGATCAGTTGAGAGAGGAAATTCTCTTCTGAATGTGCTGGCAGGTACACACAAGGACATTGGCAGGGCATTTCTTCTAACAACGATTCTGTACAGGAAGCTGACATTCAAAGCAAAGTCTTCTTGTGGATAGAAAATACTTGCGATCAATATCTTAACAGTAATTTAAACCCCACTGTAGCATATCTCCAGAAATGGGGCATTTAATTTTCTCTCACTGGTTTGCAACATTGGAGTTTGAATAACTAAGTCTTAGGGGCACAACCCACCTCTAAAAATGCCATTACAGTGTTATTTCAACTACATGGTTGTTTTGTGAGTTTTCAGTTGATTTTTTTTTTTCACGTTTGATAAACTCAACCTGATTATTGACAATTGTAAGTGGAAATTAGAAAGTTTTAAGTGGACTGTCAAGGCATCAGCTAAAATCATACATGGGAATACATAGCCATGAAAACATTTTACTGAGATGGCATATCTATAAGGCAAGATTTTGACTTCTAACAAATATAAAACAGCATAAATCTTAGTTTTATTGTTAACTAGGTAAGTGAACTGATCATCATAGACACTTTTCAGTCACTACAAAGGCTGTGAGGGCAAGAATAAGTACACTATAGGTGTCCAGTTTGTAGTAGCCAGTTGATCAACATATTTTAAGAGGTGAAGTAAAACTAGAATACCTGTAGAAAACTTACTGAACTCCACAACAGCACACAGACAGTGCATAAGGTCAGAACTGAACTCATAGGTTCATAGGTTCATAGGTAGGTACTAGGCTATCTGCCCGAAGGCATTTATAAGCCTAGTAGGAATGTGTTGGCTTTCACCACCCCCTTAGATTAGTTCCCTGTGCCTCTGTCCAGCAGAGCCATTGAAGTGATCCCTGGGGTAAACTTTCTGTTTCCCATCCACTCGTCAAGGTTTCTCTTGAAGAGGGTTAGCAATGAGCTCTGCCTAATGTAGATTGGAATCTTGTTCTGGAGCATGGGAAGTCTCTGGGACAGGAATCTATCCCTACAGCACGCCCTATTTATTGTTGTGGTGAGGTTTAGAACCCTGGAGCATGTGGCTCAAGGGGATATGGTTTTCTTTCGGTGGAGCATGTCCATCAATTCTGGTTTGGACATGGCCTTGTATGTCAGGCAGAGAACACCTCTGAGTAGGTGGTATGCAACCGAGTACAGCTGGAGTTTCTTCAGTTGAGCTACATAGGGCATCTGCTTGAGGCCAGTGTTCCTCTTGGTGAGGTACTTCTGTGGTCTTTCCAGTTGTTGCAGGTGTCTTGTAAGGTACATCCCAAATGGGGCATTGTACTCTATGATGGGTCTGATGAGTGATGCATAGAGGGGCCTAATGACTTCTTTCGATCTGGATGCAAACCCTTTTGTGATTAGGGGGGGGCTACATAAAAGGATTTTCTAACCACTTTGGCAATGTGATTATCAAATGTGAGGTTACTATCTACTTGAGTCCCCAGATCCCTTGTTACATCTTCTGTATTTAGGGGGCTATCACCTATGTGGTAGCTTGTGGGTACTTTGCTTTTTCAAAAGGGGATGACTACGCACTTTTTGGCATTTAGCTTGAGGCCACGGCTTTGACACCAGGTTTCTGTCTCAGTGAGACCCTTTTGGAGGATGTCTGTGTCAGCCGGAGAGTCAATTATAGCCCCTAGTTTGTATTCGTCTGCGAACTTGGTCAGCTTCTGGTGTCATTCTAAGGGAATCCAGTATCTGTCTGCCTGGGATGACATGATCGACAGACCACACTGCTTTGCCAGAGATGGCCTACACCTGTCGCCCTTGGGATTCCGGATACTTGCAAAGGCTCTTGCCACTCCTATAGTGCCTTTTTTAGGCAAGGTTCAAATGACAAATTCACTACCGTAACAGGTACAAGCAAGCAAAATCTGAGGGTAATGCTACTCAATGCTAGAAGTCTAAACCTCAAAATGCACTCACTCGAGGCACTCCTTAAAATGGAGAACATTGACATCTGTGCAGTGACAGAGACCTGGTTCAAAGCTTCATAGAGCACCCCTGCATTACCAGGCTATAATTCATACCACACCTTTTGGCCACCAAACCCAGACTGAAACACTAAAGGTGGAGGCATGTCCATATTCATTAAGGATATCCACACCTCCAAGCTAGTTGCTCAGCATAATGCATCTGAGATTATCCAAGTTCAACTAACTCTGGGCTAAACCGCAATCCAGATTGTAGCTTGCTACAGACCCCCCACCATGCCCCAGGATTCCCACTCATCTTTTCTTGATACACTGGAAAATATTAAGGTACAACCCAACACTCTAATAATGGGTGATTTCAACTACCCTACCATTAACTGGGAAAACTACTCATGTACCAACTCTTTTGCTCAACGTTTTCTGGAAATCATCATTTCCAATGCTTTGGATCAACTTATCCACACCTCCACCAGAGGCAGCAATATCCTAGACATGGTCATCACCAACATGGGTGACCCATGTTCCACACCAGAGGTCAGCTCCTCGTTGGTCAGATCCGACCACAAGCTAATCACCCTAGACATCCACATCCCACTCCCACCCCCCATTAGGAAAACAACCGTAAAAAATTTCTCCAAAGCCAACTTCATGCTTCTTAAGATGAAAGTGGCAAACTTCATGACACCCATGCAGATGGACAATAGAGGTACGACTGCTGAATCCTACACAAATGCACTTTATAAGCACTTACACGAGTGCATGGATCGTGCGATCCATAACAGAACCAAGATGTTATCCTCCAAAAAAAGGAAGCCAGTCTTGTGGTCTTCTGTCATAAACAAACTCTACAACAGAAGAAAGAAACTGTTGCAAAAAAGAGTAAAATCCCACGATTGGAGGAACTCCCTGGTCAGCCTCAGTAAGAAGCTGAGATCCCTCATAAAATCCTCCAAAGCTAGTTATGAAAACAAAATTGCCACTGATTCTAAAGACAACCACAAAGCATTCTATAGCTATGTCAAAAATCTCAATGGCAACATTAAGATCTGCTCTGAGTTACAGCACAATGACATTGAATATACAGAACCAACTGATATTGCCAACATCCTGGCAGATAGGTTCAGTGCTAACTTTACCCCCCTCTCACCCCCTAAAGGGCCCATCTTTATACCGGAAGAATGCAAAGTTCCTGTAATCACGGCTGCACAGGTAAAAACTTCACTCTCCAAAGCCAAGAACACAGCATCCATGGGACCTGACAACATCCCAGGCTGCCTTCTACATGAACTACAGAATGAACTGGCACCCCACCTAAGTACCGTGTTCAATCATAGCCTCACCTCAGGCTTTGTGCCCATTGAATGGTGCACCACAACAGTTATCCCACTCCACAAAGGGGGGGCCACAACAGACCCCGGGAACTACCACCACATTAGCCTGACGAGCCTCGTCTGCAAGGCCATGGAACATATCATCATGGAACTTATAAACAAAGACATTGGAGATCTCCAAACCCTGGACCCCACACAGTTTGGGTTTGTAAAAGGCAGATCATGTCTCCTAAACCTGATAGACTTCTTTGAAGTAGTCACCAAAGCCATAGATGAGGGTAAGGTGGTTCACACAGCCTATCTAGATCTCGCCAAAGCGTTCAACACCATCCCCCATGCTGAAATTATAGATAAACTCACTAAACTAGGTATAAATCCTTATATCACAGGATGGGTTGCCAACTGGCTTACTGAAAGAACCCACACTGTGAAAGTAGCAGACTCCAAATCAGACTTCAGACCACTGACAAGTGGAGTACCACAGGGTTCAGTCCTGGGTCCTCTCCTGTTTGGTATCTACTTCTCTGAAGTACAGGCTAACACTCCTAATGATGTGGACATCCTACAAAAGGGCCTCACTGAGACAGATGCCTGGTGTCAAAGACATGGTCTCAAGCTCAATGCCAAAAAGTGCATTGTCATCCCCTTTGGTAAAAATTCTGTACCCATGAACTACCACATAGGTGGTAGTGTACTTAACACTGAAAGTGTAATAAGAGACCTTGGGACACAGGTGGATAGTAGACTCTCCTTTGATAATCACATCGCCAAAGTGGTCAGGAAATCCTTCTACATGGCACATCTCATCACAAAATGTTTCTCATCCAGAAAAAAAGAGGTCATTGTTCCCCTCTACTCATCACTCATTAGACCCATTATAGAGTACAACGCCCCTTTTGGTATATACCTCACAAGACATCTACAACAACTGGAAAGGCCACAAAAATACATCACAAAGAGGATTAATGGCCTCAAACAGATGCCTTACGCAGACCATCTCAAAAAACTCCAGCTTTACTCCGTCGCATATCACCTACTCAGAGGTGATCTCTGCCTAACATACAAAGCTATGTCAAACCCAGAGCTGTTGGACATGCTCCACTTAAAGAAATCCCAATCCCTCCGAGCTACACGCTCTAGGAACCTAAACCTTGTCACTACAATAAACAGAGCATGCTGGAGGGATAGATTCCTGTCCCAGAGACTTCCCATACTCTGGAACAGACTACTTATCTATGTCAAACAGAGATTCTCATTAGCACTCTTCAAGAAAAATCTTGATGATTGGATGGAAATTCACCCTGGGGATCACTTATGTGGTTCTGCTTGACAGGGGCACAGGAAAATAATTTTCTTGGGTGGCAAAAGCCAGGGTACATTTTTGGCTAGGCTTGTATAGGCCCTAGGACCAATAGCCTAGTACCTACCTAAGAACCTATGAACCTATGAGCCATAGTCCTCCTGTGCTTGCCTGTACCTCTGAGAAGTATATGCGGAACAGGAGGGGTCCTAGGACTGAGCCCTGGGGAATGCCACGTGTAACTGGTTTAGAGTCAGACCTAGCTCCCGCAACTCTTACCATGTGGGTTCTATCCATGAGCCAGTTGGCAACCCATCTTGTGATGTAGGGGTTTATGTTCAGGCAGGTGAGCTTGTCTTTAATACCTTAGTGGGGAATGGTGTCGAAGGCCTTTGCAAGGTCTAGGTAGGCTGTGTGGACCACCTTTAACTCGTCTATAGCCTTGGTAACTGTCTCAAAGAAGTTCACCAGATTTAGGAGGCATGATCTGCCCTTAACAAAGCCAAACTGGGTAGTGTCCAGTGTTTGGAGGTTTCCAATGTCTTTATTAATGAGATCAATGATGCTGTGCTCCATAGCTTTGCAGACCAAGTTAGTCTGGCTTATAGAGCGATAGTTCCTGGGGTTCATTGTGGCTCCACCTTTGTGCAGTGGAATAACCATTGCTGTGTGCCACTCGGTGGGCACGTAGCCTGTGGAGAGGCTGAGTTTAAACAGTGTGTTTAGGTGAGGGGTTAGTTCATCTTTGAGCTCATGTAGAACACAGCCCGGGACACTGTCCGGTCAAATTGATGCTGCGTTTTTGGCTTTGGAGAGGGCTGTTTTAACCTGAGTGTCTGTGATTTCAGGGGAAATACATTCTTCTGGTATAGTTATGGGCCCTTTTGGGGGTGAGGGGGGGAGAAGTTTGCACTGAACCTGTCTGCCAGGATGTTGGCTATATTGGTCAGTTCAGTGTATTTTGTGCCATTCCGCACTAACTCCGAGCAGATCTGAGAATTGCCACTTAGATTCTTGACATAGCTAAAGAATGCTTTGAGGTTATCTTTGGAGTCCATGGCAATTTTTCTTTTGAAGCTAGCCTTGGATGATTTTATGAGGGAATGTAGTTTCTTGTTGATACTGATCAGGGATGTCTTCCTTTCTTGGGATTTTACTCTTTTCTGTACTAGTTTCCTCCTTTTATTGTACAGCTTGTTTATGGCAGGGGTCCACCAGACTGGTTTCCTTTTCTTGGAGGAGTGAGTCTTGGTTCTGTTTTGGATAGCATGATCCATGCATTCTTGTAGGTGCCCATAGAGTGCATTAGTAAAGGATTTTGCAGCTTGGAAAGCGTTATCCTTTAACATGGAGGCTTTGAAACTTCCCACCTCGGTCTTAAGTAACGTGAAGTTTGCTTTTGAAAAGTTTTCATGGTGGTTTCTTTGACCAGGGATGGTGGCGGAATGTGGATATTCAGAGTGATTAGTTTATGGTCAGATCTAACCAGTGAGGGGTTGACCTCCGGAGTGGAACACCGGTCTCCCATGTTGGTGATGACCAGGTCCAATATATTGTCACCTCTGGTGGGGGTGTTGACCAGTTGATCCAGGGTGTTTGAGTTTATAAATTCTAGGAAATGCTGGGCAAGGGAGTTTGTACTTGAGTAGTTCTCCCAGTTAATGTTTGGGTAATTGAAATCACCCAATATCAGGGTGTTTAGTAGGATCTTTATGTTTCCCAGTGTTTCCAGGAATTCGGAGTGGGGGACCTGGGACATGGTGGGTGATCTGTAGCAAGCTATAATTTGAATAGCAGCTTTTCCCATTGTTAGTTGCATGTGGATGATCTCTGAAGTATCGTGCTGTTCCACTAACCTGGAGGTGTGGGTATCCTTGATGAATATGGATACTCCTCCGCCTTTGTATTTCAGTCCGGGTTTTGTGGCCAAAATGTAGGGTATGAGTTGTAGCCTGGTAGTGCTGGGGTACTCTCTGGAGCCTTAAACCAGGTTTCTGTTACTGCACATATATCAATTTTCTCCATACTGAGGAGTGCCTTGAGTGGGTGCATTTTGAGGTTTAGACTTCTAGCATTGAGTAGCATTACCCTCAGTTTTTTCTTACTTGTGCTATTTACGGTGGTGGGTTTGTCTTTTGATCCTTGCCTAAAAAGGGCACTATGGGGGTGGCAAGAGCCTTGGCCAGTATTTGAAAGCCTAAGGGTGACAGGTGCTAGCCGTCTCTAGTGAAGCAGTGTGGCTTGTTGAGCATTTCATCCTAGGCTGACAGACACTGGATCCCCTTTGAATGACACCAGAAGCTTAGCCAGTTGTTGAAAATGATATATTTTTTTCTATACCGTGGTATCATTCTTGGTGAGGGCAGGATGCTACTCAGGGTCAGGGTCATACCGGCCTGGGCTACTTGATCAGAGAGCTCCTCCATGTCTCTTTTAATGTAGTCCAGGGAGGTATGGCTCAGGTCATTCGTATCAACATAGACAATGACAGAGTCATATTTGTACTTGTTCTGGAGTGCCTTGAGTGCTTGTGTTATGTGGTGGATCCTGGCACTCGACAGGCAGCTAACAGTAACCTTCTCTTTGTTCAGCCTAGTGAGTGGGACATTAGCGTGCCTGATTGTAGAGTCACCTATTACTAGTATGTTGGGTATGTTATTTTGCCTTAAGGGCTGTGATTGTGTGGCACACTGGTTTTGTGAAGTATGTTTCATGGTTTGTGTTGGGGGGTGGAGGTTGCTTGGATGTCTGCTTTGGAGGTCTCTGTTGCTTCTGGAGATTTTTATTTAGAGCCTCAGAGTATGTTTTTGTGTATTTATGTGTGTTTTTTGCCGGTGATGGTTTCATAGGTCTATGTGAGACTGGTGGTGTGATGCAAGTAATTCCCTTCTCCTTTTGACTGCCTGGTCCAGTCTTGGGTTGAGAGAGCTTAGCCTCCAGTTTGGCTGTATAATTGCATCTCTCGCATGTATTAGTGTTTGGTGGAAGGAGGAGAGGGTTGTCTGAGTACATGACACAATTATAACATTGCCTCAAAATGCCCAGATTCACCAGTTGGACCGGAGAGTTCACCTGAAACTGCCCTTTGGACATGCCTGGATAGGTACAGTGAACTGTTTTACTGATTGGCTGGTAAGGTCGAATAGAGAGCCTTGTCCTTCTCCACAGTATAGGGGGAGGGTCTAGTACTAAGGTTTATTAGTGCTTTCTATGAGTTTTGAGCAAGTGCCGGTATGAGAAGTGAATGGTTTGAGTGCTTAAGTTGAAAGTTTGTCTAGTTCCAAAGGAAAAAATTGAAGATTAGACTTTATGGAGCCGGGAATAATTATACCCTAGCTAACTGGCGCTGCCCGGTGTGCAAAACCGCACAAAAGCAGGTTGTATAGCTGGGAAATGAAAGAGATAGAAATTATCCCAAAATGGCCAATAAACTACTAAGTTCTGGGCTGAAACCACTCCTCCAGGGACAGATAGGCTGCTCAAAGCTCCCTTTCTCACAGTGAACAGAGATACTTCCTTCTATCCAAGTAAGGTATGGGCAAACACAGAAACTTGAAACATAGCCCTGAATTCAGCACTAACCTGAAAACTTGACTAAACTAGCTTAGAAAGGCAAGAAAACAAGTATATATTTTTGTTTGTTTTTCAGAAAATAAAGCAGATGCCATCAAAAAAACACTTTAAATGCACAGAAATGGCTATCACATTTGAGTGTGTAGCCTACAACAGTTAAACAGGTAATTTAAACACAAAAATAACTTTGTTAAAGTGCAAGCAGTAAAATAAGTACAATATGTAGCTGAAACAAGCTTTTTAAATCACAGAAACTCTAGAAAATTGGTGTTTTAGGAGGAATTAGCTAAAGGTAGCAAGAAAATGCAGAAAAATTATACTTAATCACTCCATCTCTGAACAAAGAAGCTATGACACAGAAATTTTAACCAGCATGCCCCTACGTTGTCTAAATGATAGGTTTGTCTCATATAAAAGAATGTTCTAATAATGCTGTTAGCAGCTGAAAATAAGCTTTGGCTGATAGTTTTTGCTGTGACTAGTGACGGCTCCTTTGCACGTGCGCACACACACACACACACACACACACACACACACACACACACATACACACCTATACACACACGCAAACACCCGCACACGTGCACGCACGCACACACACACACACACACACACACACACACACACACACATGCACATGTGCGTGCATATACACACGCATACACATGCACACACGTGCACACGCACACACATGCACACATGCGCGCGTGCACACACACACACGCACGAGCTCACGCGCGCACACACACTCATTCTCATAGCAGATTCTCTTGTTTCACCCTGGGGTATCATCATAATACAGCAGCATCAAATTCAATTCCTTCTGCACAGGAAAGCAGCCCCTTGAGTTCTCAATCTCAAGCTAGCGTGCTGTTTTATAAAGCCTGGTCCGCAGAATGGTGTTTTCACATAAAGATGTGTCTGGAACAGCTGGCCATCTGAAACAGTTATTTCAAAACTGAATGTTCATTTGGTACCTTGGCAACTTTATTCTTTTTTTTAATATGTAAAGTAAATTCACAAACTGTAGTTTCAAAGAATGGCATCTTCTTTTGTATACTATAACAGAGATGTTACAATTTCAGTTTTGATTAATTGTAATTAACACAGCCTGCTTCCTGATGTTGTTAAGTCAGTATATATATATATATATATATATATATATATATATATATATATATGTGTGTGTGTGTGTGTGTGTGTGTGTGTGTGTGTGTGTGTGTGTGCCTGTGTGTATCTGTATCTGTGACATAATTATTCTAATACTAGACTATATCTCAAAAATGAATTCCTTATTATATGCCTACATATGGTAAAATGTTGAACTAAAGCACTATTATTTCATAACAAAACAAGGAGAAACTAATTTTTGGTCACAATATCTATGCTGATGTAATCAGATCTTCAACAAAATGATTTTATGCTTATTTAATGAAGCACATTCTGTTTATTAATTAGGTGGTACGGTGCATGGTGAATTTACTAGAAATATGTCTGAAACGTGTATGATAGTTAATGAGTCTTAATGCTGACTGTTTTACAGGTTTTAAAATAAATAAAAAAGTAAATCAGCTGCATAAAAAGGACATGAAAATAAGGCCTAGTTAAATGATGTCCTGGGCTATTATTGTTACTAATGCCTTGTTACTTCCCATATGACTCTCCAGTGCTGAATAGCTCATGTGACAAATGCAAAGCAGTATAGCTAAGGGATGCAAACTGTTTTTTCTAAGTTAAGCCCCTTCAGTCCCTCACAACCCCTTAATTGTACGTGCTAGCTCAGAGATAAGACTGATTCTGACTAAGAGTAAAATGCAAGTTGCTGTGCAATTTTCATTCTGCTCTTTCTCGCTGGCAGTGCGATGCCAGCACACATGATAATACACACGTAATTCAAACTATAACATAACGCCGAGAAACACACACACGCACACATGATAATACACATGTAATTCAAGCTAGAACATAACACCAAAAAACACACACATGCACATACACACGCACACATGATAATACACATGTAATTCAAACTATAACATAACACTGAGAAACATACACATGCACATACACACTCACACATGATAATACACATGTAATTCAAACTATAACATAACACTGAGAAACACACACATGCACATACATACGCACACATGATAATACACATGTAATTCAAGCTAGACCACACCACCGAGAAACACACACATGCACATACACACGCACACATGATAATACTACATGTAATTCAAACTATAACATAACACCGAGAAACACACACACGCACATACACACACACACATGATAATACACATCTAATTCAAACTATAACATAACACCGAGAAACACACACATGCACATACACACACACACATGATAATACACATGTAATTCAAGCTATAACATAACACAGAGAAACACACACATGCATATACACATGCACACAAGATAATACTACATGTAATTCAAGCTATAACATACAATGTAAGTATAACACAGAGAAACACACACATGCACATACACACGCACACATGATAATACTACATGTAATTCAAGCTAGAACATACAATGTAAGCATAACACAGAGAAACACACACATACACATACACATGCACATAATAAGACTACATGTAATTCAAGCTACAACATACAATGTAAGCATAACACAGAGAAACACACACATACACACGCACATGATAATACTACATGTAATTCAAGCTAGAACATACAATGTAAGCATAACACAGAGAAACACACACATACACATACACACGCACATGATAATACTACATGCAATTCAAGCTAGAACATACAATGTAAGCATAACACAGAGAAACACACACATACACATACATACTCACATGATAATACTACATGTAATTCAAGCTAGAACATAAAATGTAAGCATAACACAGAAAAACACACACATACACATACCCACAAACATACACAAACACACATATACCTGCACAAACACATGTAAATGCATGAACATGCACACACATGGATACGCAGACCCACAGACATACATGTAAACTCATAAACACATGACCATGCACACACAAAGACTTTCTCACACACTCACACACACACACACACACACACATGAACTAACTCAGATACAAAGACAGACACACACACACACACACACACACACACACACACACACACACACACACACACACACACACACACACACACACACACACACACACACACACACACACACACACACACACACACACACTGCCCAACACAGGCTTTCAGCCTGTCTCACCACTAGTGTCTCTCTCTCTCTTTCTCTCTCTCTCTCTCTCTCTCATTTTGAGAGGTGAGGGAGGACAAACATCAAGGAATCTTGAAAGGATACTGAGTTTTATTAGTTCTGTATCAAGTTGATAGTGAACTGCTTGCTGTGTTTATTGAAAGAATGCAATGTTAACAACATACCTAGAGTCACTGACCTTACAGATATGCCATCTCAGTAAAAATGCCAAAATGTCAACAAAACAGCCTTTTAATTATATTTCTTTTTACATCTTAGTGAATGAATGAGTTGTGCTATGCAGATCTTGAAATCCTGCCAACTACTTCTGCAAGAATAAGAGAGTTCATTCAGCACACTCAATATGTTAACGTTATACAAAAGGTAAAGCTGACATTTTTACTGTGTACTGTGGAAAAATTGCCTTTAGAGTTCTGGTTAGAAGATGTAGCCCAAAGTCTGCTCAGATATATTTAGTGCCGGTTTTACATTAGATTACGCATTATAGCTGTGAGTTTGCACACGTTATATGGTTTCCTCTTTTTCTTCCCTCCACAGCACTCCATTTGTCAAGCAATTAGTAATAGAAAGACCCCTTACGCTGCATTTCAAGTGGAAATCTTGCAAGTAATATTTCATAAAAGTTTTTTGGCAGCTTCTTTTGAATGTTCCTCTGTTTAACGTGAAGTATGATTGCTAGCACATTGCAGTGATACAGCATAATAAACTTTTTTAAGTAGCACAAAAGTGCTGTAATTAGTGAAAAGCAAAATGAAAAAAATGTTGTATGAAGTAGTTTTACTATATTCACCACCAATGATCTCCACTGACACAACAAAATGAGAGAAAAGAAGTAAAAGACAAAAGAGTTAGGAAGGTAAGAAAGGAAAAGTTACATAGCTGTAAGCGTGACAATGTAGTTTATCAAAACTGGAAAAATGGAAGTTCACAAACCTGGCATGTACGCAATGGAAGAAATGCAAGAAAAAAGGAGATTATACAGTGAGGTGGACTTGTAAACAGGTCCAGTATTACCATACTGGGGCTCCAAGCGTTACAGCATGAAAGCTCTGAGTCAAAATATTATAACAAGAAGGCTCGACACCAATTTGCTCAAGGCATACTTGTTCATGACACACTTGCTCGCTGCCACCTGGTCCAAGTCCTACTAGCTTGGTCACCTGGACTCGCTGCCACCTGGTCTAAGTCCTACTAGCTTGGTCACCTGGACTCGCTGCCACCTGGTCTAAGTCCTACTAGCTTGGTCACCTGGACTCGCTGCCACCTGGTCTAAGTCCTACTAGCTTGGTCACCTGGACTCGCTGCCACCTGGTCTAAGTCCTACTAGCTTGGTCACCTGGACTCGCTGCCACCTGGTCTAAGTCCTACTAGCTTGGTCACCTGGACTCGCTGCCACCTGGTCTAAGTCCTACTAGCTTGGTCACCTGGACTCGCTGCCACCTGGTCTAAGTCCTACTAGCTTGGTCACCTGGACTCGCTGCCACCTGGTCTAAGTCCTACTAGCTTGGTCACCTGGACTCGCTGCCACCTGGTCTAAGTCCTACTAGCTTGGTCACCTGGACTCGCTGCCACCTGGTCTAAGTCCTACTAGCTTGGTCACCTGGACTCGCTGCCACCTGGTCTAAGTCCTACTAGCTTGGTCACCTGGACTCGCTGCCACCTGGTCTAAGTCCTACTAGCTTGGTCACCTGGACTCGCTGCCACCTGGTCTAAGTCCTACTAGCTTGGTCACCTGGACTCGCTGCCACCTGGTCTAAGTCCTACTAGCTTGGTCACCTGGACTCGCTGCCACCTGGTCTAAGTCCTACTAGCTTGGTCACCTGGACTCGCTGCCACCTGGTCTAAGTCCTACTAGCTTGGTCACCTGTAACTGATAATTATGATCATAGTTACCCCCCTAAGAAGTAACAAGTAAGAAAGTAAGAAAAAATAGAAAATCAAAACAGGCAAAATTGTTTTTCTATAAATCCACAATCTGAGAGGGGGGAGGGGCAGAGGCATAGGAAGAGGGTGGTCAAACAGGAACAATTAATAATTAAGCCTAATACATAGTACTTTGGGAACTAAGGAGATAGAAACTACACACGGAAGAGTTATGAATACACTAACGAGATTAATATTTGTAATTATATGAACATAACAGTTGAGAAACTACACTTTGAGCTTTGTAAAAAATGTTTAAAATTTGTACCATCAGGGATAATTGGTACTGTAGATGTTCTTAGCGAACTATGTCTCTTTATGAGGAAGTTAAATCTCCAGATTTTATTTAAAAACAATGAAAATGGTAGTTCACTCAGAAACACTGGTGTTACTATGCATAAAAAAGTTGTTTAATCCATCTCTTCACCTCCCCCTTTCAGTATTTGAAAAGTCCTGTGTGGAAGATATTCACAATACCCTTAACCGTAAGAAAAGAAGTTTCCATAATATGCAAAAAGAACAAACAATATTCAGGAATCATGAACCAGAATTTATTACATCCAAAAACACATCAGTTTAAGCACTTTCATTCACTTTGGTAAGAAACATCTTCAGAAACTGAGTAAAACCAAAAGGAAACAGTACTTAAATACAACTATTTTAAAAAATGGCACCCAAAACACACACCCTTTTTTCCCTAAAGTAAAATGCACCATTGTTAAATCTACTACAATTAAAATCATAAAGCTGCCAACATTCCAAGATATACATGTACACACAGCTTGTGGTAAAAGAAAAAACAAAAAAACAATACATAATATCAATGAGAGTGCATAAGAATAAAAAAAAAACAAGATTAACTAATACATAAGGGTTTGCCATTCAAAAAAGGTTTTAAAGAAATTATATCGTTGATATCAGGTGGACAAGTGCAGTTCAGTATGACTTGCCAATGGAATTCCCTTTTTTCAAGCAGGTTTTCCCAATCACCTCCCACCATTTTTTGTTCTACCTGTTCAGGGATAGAAAAAGAACATTTTTTAAAATCCTTGCAAACTAAGCTGTGCTTGAACAAAGCATTAGTGTGATTAGACTTACGAATAGCGTATATGTGTTGATAGATTCATGTCTTTAAGGTGCTTGAACAAAGCATTAGTGCGATTAGACTTACGAATAGCGTATATGTGTTGATAGATTCATGTCTTTAAGGTGCTTGAACAAAGCATTAGTGCGATTAGACTTACGAATAGCATATGTGTGTTGATAGAGTCGTATCTTTACGGGTCCAACAGTCTTTCCAACATAAAATGATGGGCAAGACGCACATACAGTTACATACACCAATGATTATGATATTAATTGTAGTAGTTTAAACAATGGTTTATTGTACTTTAAAGAAAAAAGGGGCGTGTTTTTGGTGTCATTTGTTAAAATAGTTGTATTTAAGTACTGTTTCCTTTTGGTTTTACTCAGTTTCTGAAGAGGTTCCTTACCAAAGTGAATGAAAGTGCTTAAACTGAGGTATTTTTGGATGTAATAAATTCTGGTTTGTGATTCCTGAGTAGCATTTTTTTCTTTTTCTTTGTTTTATAGTACACTGCTAGTCCGTTGTTTTGTTTCTATAATATGTCAAAGGAAGAAACACAAAGATTAAGAGAACTGAAGGCAAATTGGGATATTAGGATTATGAAACCCGACCAAGATGGGGGAGTGGTTTTGTTTGATAGAATGAATTACAATTGCCAACTATTAGAAACTTTGTACAATACTGATAAATATCAACATTCTTCTAAGAATGAAGCATTTATTATGCATAGAAATATTCAGCTATTTCTCCAAGATTCCCTCTTACAGGGAGTTATTGAGAATTTATTCTAATTTCTGAAATTAGAACATCCTATTATTCCTCTGGCCTTTGGAGTCCCAACAATCCATAAGAGCATTGACCACCCACCCTTCAGGGTTATTAAGGCAGCTCATAATAGCCCTACATATTCTTTAGGGGTATTCATAGACAGGCTACTTAAGGATTTAATTAGACCTGTTGATTACTTACTAAAGGACTCATGGATTTTTTTTACCAAAATTCAGCCCAGTTCATTTAGTGACAAGTGTAGTTTTTCAACAATTGACGTCAAAGACCTATTTACTTCTATACCCCATTCTGAAGGACTTATTTTATGATGCAGTTAGAGAATTAACCCCCTGGAGTGACACAATGCTGAATTAACCCCCTGGAGTGACACAATGCTGAATTAACCCCCTGGAGTGACACAATGCTGAATTAACCCCCTGGAGTGACACAATGCTGAATTTTTTGATGGCTACTATGGAATACATTCTGAACAATAACTATTTCATGTTTGAAGCAGAATTCTTTAAACAAGTCAAAGGGATAACAAGTCAAAGGGGTAGCTGTGGGTGCGAGCTGCACACCCATATATTTTATTTATTTATTTATTTCCAGTTTGCCTATCGGGGAAGTCCAGTGGGTCTAGAGATCCCATTTTCAGTGGAGGTCCAGGGAGAAATGCTCCATGAAATGCTAATTTAGTTTTATATAAGTGGGAGGAAAAACACACGTTTAGCTCAGTATTCCAAGAGGACTGGCTAGCTTATTATAGATACCTTGATGATGACTTTATTCTATGGAAGTCAGCTAACAAAATAGAGCTATTCTTGAATTACCTTAATAGTGTTGTTAATATTTTCTTATTTACAGGAACCAAATCTAAAAGTAGTATAGATTTTTCAGATATAACTTTGATTAAAGATAAAACCCATAGAAAGTTTGGTTCAAAAATCTTTTAAAAAAAACCCTTCTCTAACAATCACCTAGACTACCAGAGTAATCACCCACAACACATGAAGAATAATATTTTTAAAGGACAGTTGATATGAGCAGCAAGGATGTGCCCGGATTTGGATACTTTTTCGACTGAAGTCAATAGTATTGTAGGCATGTTTAAAGAAAGAGGGTACCCACAAAATTACTTAATGACAATGGTCCAGGAAGTAAAATGAGGATGAGGTAATAAATGCAAACCCCTCTTAAATAACAGTATTTTAGCTACACATGATAAGGTACAAAAAAAAAATTAAACTTTCATGGTAGCATGGTACTACCCTAAGGTATAGGTTGTCAGGAAGTAAAACAAATACTAAGAAAAAACTGGACTATTTTTAAAGTAACCTTGATATTCTTGAACATATCAGACAAGTCCTTAGTTTTGTTTATAAGACAGGAATTAATTTAAAATGGCTTTTTGAACATGAGTTATTATGCCATCAGGTACCAGAGAAAGGGACAACAAAATGTGGAGCATGTCAACAGTGTCCATTTATTATGGAAGACCAGACTATTATTTTGGAACATGTACCTTTCAAAATTATGTTAAAAAAGGACAATTGTGGTACTAGGGACATTGTTTATCTTGCCTTATGTACCGGATGTTTTTTTTCTATATAGGGAAAACAGAAGGTAGCTTTAGGAAGCACATTTATGAACATCTATATGCCATTAATAAAGCTAATACAAATAACGCCATTTATAAGCACAGTTTAGTGTGCCAAAGTATTAGTAGGTTAAAATCTGGGATTTTGGACATTGTAATTGACAACATAAGAAGAGGATGGTTGTAACTAGATTTGGAGATCAGGGAACTACACTGGCAGCTAAAACTTAATGCTATGGTACCACCAGGTATGAATGATAACTGTACTATTGTCCCCTTCTTAAAAATGTGCTCTCAATTTATAAATATTGCTCTCAACAAAATATATGTTCCTTTTACACATGTTTTTCTATAACATAATTGATTTTATGCTTTACTTTGACTATAGGGTGTATTATATTTTATGCTTAATTTGACTTATTCAGAATTGTTATATGCTTTTCATGTCCTGTAACTTTAAGTGCTTCCATACTTAATTATCTAAATTACTAACAGATTGTTATATAAAGGATACAGTTCCTAGTGGTATTTGTTCTGATGAAGTCTCTTACAGTTCGAGACGAAAGCACTTAACCTTTTGTATGTTTTATGGTAATAAATAGTTTTTACTTTTTTCTTGGAGTTTTTGAATTCCTGTTTACTGGACATTATTGGCATTTGTATTGGACTTAGCACAGTCATGTGGGTTCAGTTACTTGCTCAGGATGGCTTTTTATGTTTTATGATAGTTTTGTTTGAGCCATCCCTGGTTGACACTTTGCTATTTGTATTACATTTATTGTTATAACTACTTCACTACAGCATGTCAAAGTTGGCCAGTTCTGCGTGATCCACCTACCTTGCCTCCTCCAGGCATGGCATTGGGTCCTAGGATGTCTGGAACTCAGCTTGGTGGTGCTCCCTATGCTGCCCCTGCACTACCTGCAGCGTCAGGTTGTACCACCCCAGTGGACAGGATTGGGCCCCACTCTGGGAGCGGTTTTGGAAGAGGAGTTGTCACCCATGATGTACTGCCAGGCTTGGTGTACAGGATTGCTTACAATGGGCTTGGACGACACCTGCATTGGATGGAGAGTATGGTGGCCACCCTGGTGGGGTAGGCTCACTCCAGAGCCAAGCCTCCATCCCTGCCTCTCTCAGAGCAGTAATGGAGCAATGTCGATAGTCCCATGGGTAGGGATGTGAGTCATGCTGCTACCTTGCGATGGCATATGGGACTGAGATTTCAAAACACCCTCCCGATCCCAAGATGTTTACCCCTATTGTGTCACACATCACCCCTGTCTGCTGTCTTGTCTGCCTTGTCCGTCTGCAAAGCCTTCCTCACCTACTCACCTACCGAACTTACCTCCCCCAAATGTACCTATGTCCCTCCCCCAATGTTCTGCTCTCACCTTAAAAAAACAAACAAAAAAAAAAAAAAATGGGGCACCTGTACACGCAAAAATTTTCTCCTATACATAGCTCTCTATTTTGCATGTGTCCAATGGACAGATATAATTTGGTTCAATTGGTTTAACAATGCAATTATGTTGTCCTCACCCCTCTTTCTGGGGGTTAAAGTCCAAAATCATCTACAAATTCTATCAAGGTACACAGTTGTTGCTGTACAATAAATGGATAGCTATGGTTCTTTCCTACACCCTTCTTGCACATACCTACCTGCCTTTCACTATGTCTTGCCCCCTGCTTGCACCCCATTTCTTCACTTTCCTATCTCCCCATTTTTCTTTTCTTTATATATTTTTAGAGCAAAATCTCAAGAAGGGAAGACATCCCTGATCAGTATCAGCAAGAAACTACATTCCTTCATAAAATCATCCAAGGCTAGCTTCGAAAGAAAAATTGCCATGGACTCCAAAGATAACCACAAGGCATTCTTTAGCTATGTCAAGAATCTATGTGGCAATTCTCAGATGTGCTCAGAGTTAGTGCAGAATGGCACAAAATACACTGAACCGACTGATATAGCCAGCATCCTGGCAGACAGGTTCAGTGCAAACTTCATCCCCCCTCACACCCATAACTATACCAGAAGAATGTAGTGCCCCTGATATGACAGACACTCAGGTTAAAACAGCCCTCTCCAAAGCCAAAAAAACAGCATCAGTGGGACTGGATGGTGTCCCAGGCTGCGTCCTACATGAGCTCAAAGATGAACTAACCCCTCACCTAAACACATTGTTTAAACTTAGCCTCTCCACAGGCTACATGCCCACAGAGTGGTGCACAGTAACAGTTTTTCCACTCCACAAAGGTGGAGTCACAACGTGTCCTGGGAACTATTGCCCTATAAGCCTGACTAGCTTGGTCTGCAAAGCTATGAAGTGCATTATCATGGATCTTATTAACAGAGACATTGGAAACCTCCAAACACTGGACCCTACCCAGTTCAGCTTTAAGGGCAGATCATGCCTCCTAAACCTGGTGGACTTCTTTGACACAGTTACCAAGGCTATAGATGAAGGAATGGGGTCCACACAGCCTACCTAAACCTCACAAAGACCTTCAAAACTATTCCCCACTCAAGTATTATAGACAAGCTCACCAGCCTGAACATAAACCCCTACATCATGAGATGGGTTGCCAACTGGCTCACGGACAGAACCCACATGGTAAGAGTTGCTGGAGCTAGGTCTGACTCTAAACCAGTTACAAGTTGCATTCTCCTGGGCTCAGTCCTAGGACTCCTCCTGTTCAGCATATACTTCTCAGAGATACAGGCAAGCACAGGGGGACTATGCCCGACCAAGTTCGCAGACGACTCCATCTGATACAGACATCCTGGTGTCAAAACCATGGCCTCAAGCTAAATGCCAAAAAGTGCATAGTCATCCCCTTTGGAAAAAAACAAAGTACCCACAAACTACCACATAGGAGGTAGCCCCCTAAATATGGAAGATGTAATAAGGTATCTGAGGACCCAAGTAGATAGTAACCTCTCCTTTGATAATCAGATTGCCAACATGGTTAGAAAATCCTTCTATGTGGCCCACCTAATCGCAAAAGGGTTTGCATCCAGATCGAAAGAGGTCATTGGGCCTCTCTACGCATCACTGATCAGACCCATCATAGAGTACAATGCCCCATTTGGGATGTACCTTACAAGACACCTGCAACAACTGGAAAGACCACAGAAGTACCTCACCAAGAGGATCACTGGCCTCAAGCAGATGCCCTATGCCGCTCAACTGAAGAAACTCCAGCTATACTCTGTTGCATACCACCTACTCAGAGGTGATCTCTGCCTGATATACAAGGCCATGTCCAACCTAGAATTGATGGACGTGCTCCACCTAAAAAAAACATATCCCCCTCAAGCCACACGCTCCAAGGATCCAAACCTCACCACAACAATAAATAGGACTTGCTGGAGGGATAGATCCCTGTCCCAGAGACTTCCCATGCTCTAGAACAAGATTTCAATCTACATTAGGCAGAGCTCCTCGGTAACACTCTTCAAGAGAAACCTTGATGAGTGGATGGGAAACAGAAAGTTTACCCCAGGGATCACTTCAATGGCTCTGCTGGACAGAGGCACAGGGAACTAATCTAAGGGGGTGGCAAAAGCCAACATTTTCCAGCTAGGCTTATAAATGTCTTTGAGATAGCCTAGTATCTACCTATGAACCTATGAACCTATGAAACTATATCCCTATAGTAAAACTATAAGTGTATAAAGTGTTACATCATGTATTAATATGCATTCACTGAGGATTTTAACTCAGGTAATGCAAATGAGACCCACAACTATAAGAATGTAGTACACACTCCTTTCAAACTCATAGTGCAGATTTGCAAATCTGCACAACTAACATACACATATGCAGCCCTTGCTTGTAACAAGGACTGCCAGCATACATGTTCCAAATGAGTAAGAGACTGTAACACGTAGCCTAACAGTTGCCCAAATGGTGGACATAATGTTATATTTATCTCCTATGTTGTTCAAGGACACAACAAACATGTAGCCTAGTACTCTGTTAATGATACCATTGCCTAACATACTTGCCTTAAGCACATGCCCTTTTTGGAGTGGAATGGCTAGCTCATTCTGCATCTGTCTCTACTACAAGGCTGCCACAGCTACCACAGTTACACCTACAGCTTGTTGTCCTCCAATGTGTTCACACTCTCTGTCTAGGTCCATTACCTGCAGCAAGAGCTGCAGCCTGTACCACACATATCTCTAAATAACAGTAGCTTCTGCAGACCTACCCTCTACAACCTACCTTCAGAAGCTTCTGCAGACCTACCCTCTGCAATGGCGTAGTCTCCAAAAAACGTTGTCCCATACATAGCTCTCTATTTTGCACACGTGCTCACTGTACACACATAATTTGGTCCAATTTGCTTAACAATGCAATTATGTTGTCCTCACTCTTCTCTCTGGGGGTTAGAGTCCAAAATCATCTACAAATTCAATCAAAATGCACAGTTGTTGCTGTACAAGAAATGGATAGCTATGGTTCTTTCCTACACCCTTCTTGCACATACCTACCTGCCTTTCACTGTGTTTTGCCTCCTGCTTGCACCCCATTTCTTCACTTTCCTATCTCCCCATTTTTCATTTCTTTATATATTTTTAGTGCAACGCTACACAATGCACCATGTCATGCAGCTTTGATAAGCTCAGTTAAATGGAGATATATCGATACGTGTTTCAAATAATAAACACCTGTCCTCTACTTCGAATCCATGACCATCGCATCTGTAGGGTTCTGCATTAACCTGCCATGCCACACACTTTTAATAAAAACAGGCAATTTAAGCAAAGCATAGTAATTGAAGGATGCAGTCATTAAGTGTGTTTCCGTGAATCTGGGCCTCGTGCCATGTCGTACAAACTTGCTTAAAGATAAATGGAAAAATTGGAATTGCACCTTCGAGTCTGGTGCAAGAGTAAAGTACTAGAAAGCCAAACACACAAGAATGGAAGTAAGTGACGTCTCTAATAGCAGGTATATGACCCTTTTCTCAGAAACATTTACAATTACACCTACTAAGGCATTACTGGAAAAATACATGTACAACAGGAACCTTGGTGCAGAAATACATCCACATTAAGTCATGCACATAATGGTGACTTTACAAATATTATGTCACAGCCTGTATGTGTGTACTTATATCTTGCAATTACACCTGCTGTAACAGTGTCTTAGTCTGTTAAATGCCTTGCAAGCAATACATTTTGCCACACACAGTCACGGGCTCAACTCCAGCGGTGTGTAGCATTTAAATAACATTATTGTGAAGCCACCAATTAATCACTGAGTCATGCACCCTTTATCCACACAATGCATTACAAATGAAATGTATGTTTGTCACTGATGGAAGTCACAGGTCTGCAGATGGAAACACACTTCACATATCCCTATAGTAAAACTATAAGTGTATAAAGTGTCACATCATGTATTAATATGCATTCACAGAGGATTTTAACTCAAGTAATGCAAATGAGGCTTACAACTATCAGAATACAGTACACAATCCTTTTAAACTCACAGTGCAGATTAGCAAAGCTGCACAACTAACATACACATATGCAGCCCTTGCTTGTAACAAGGACTGCCAGCATACACGGTTCAAATGAATAGCAGACTGTAACACATGGCCTGAGAGTTGCCCAAATGGTGGACATAATGTTATACTGATTTCCTATGTTGTTCAAGGACACAACAAACATGTAGCCTAGTACTCAGTTAATGATACCATTGCCTAACATACTTACCTTAAACACATGCCTTATTTGGAGTGGAATGGCTACCCTCACTCCGGCCCTGCCTCTATTACAAGGCTGCCACAGCTACCACAGTTACACCTACAGTTTGTTGCCCTACACAGTGTTCACACTCTATGCCTAGGTTTATTACCTGCAACAACAGCTGCAGCCTGTACCACACATATCTCTAAGTAACAGTAGCTTCTGTAGACCTACCCTCTGCAACATACCTTCAGAAGCTTCTGCAGAATTATCCTCTGCAATAACGTAGTCTTCTCACCCCAGCAATGTCCAAAACGACATATCAGAAAGGGCTTGTAATCTACATGGAGGCCTTATATCTTGTTCAGTGGTTGCATGTCAATGGCTAATGATAGTGCAAATCAGCTGTGTTGCCTGCAATTAGCATTTCAGACCCACAAATTGGTTAAGACGTAATCATCTGCTAATTATAAACATGTTAAAAGGCAAACATGCTGGCTGTGGTGAAACATTCTGTATGAGACTTTCTGTACAAAGAACACAAATTTGCAAAACCTTAAATATCACCAAATATCAACAGAGGACTTTTGCGCTACAGCAGGTATGTAACCTTTTTGTTTATGTTTCCCTAGATTGGGGTCCAGGGAAGTAAATATTGTGGGAAGAAATAGTCAGGGAATTATTATGGCTAAACTTGTACAGGCTCTAGGGCCGATAGCCTAATATCAACCTATGAACCTATGAACCTATGAACAGCATGCAGATGTGTGAATATACTTACAGGGAATAGGGGTTATAGCATTAAGCCTTTCTTAGAACTGTGATAATGACATGTCATTGACACCCAGACTTGTTACACCTACAGAGGACATATAATACATCATCAAGGTTAGAATGCTTTTTTGTCAATGTGGCACACTGGTCTCTGGGGCTGCCCCTTTATAGTGGTTGTAATAGCACACTGCTATTTGTTTGGCACTGTTGTTTTGACATATTATTCAGGGAGTTGCCCCTAGGAGGCACACTACAATAGACTCAAGGGTTGGGTGTATGATCATACAGCAGTATCTGTCATGACACAAATGGGAATAGCTGACTATTGCTAGTATTTAGTTGCATCCACACACTTAGTATGTTTGCACACTGTGAAATATGACATGCGTGATCAAGCAGTGAACACTGCCAGCCATTCTGTTCTTGGTGTATCTCAACATAGTGTACTTCACGTATACAGTCCTATCATGTGTTTCCATTCTGTTGTCTTTCAGGAAACATGTTCTCAAGATACTGTACACCTTTCACATATGCAGAGAATAAGATTATACTTGAAGGCCTCTGGCAACACCATGAACTCCTACTTTCCAGGGGAAGGCAAAACAGGGAACAGCGGGCAGCACTGTGGGCTGACCTTGTCCATGATATTAATGCTGTAGGTCATAAGAACTGGACGTATGAGCAGGTTCGACACAGGGCAATGGACATGATCAATGCTGCACACAGAAAAGCAGCAGATGCAGCCAGGGATCATGGTGTCACTGGTGGTGCCTGCAGCAGAACAACCACTCTCAGCTACTGAGGATTTCCTGGCAAACCTAGGCACATGTGGCAGCTCCCAGGCATCCATCACACTGTACATCGTGGAGGTGGGTGCCACAGTTTTTAAGGCAGAGTATTGTGCATGCATGCTTAGTTTGATCACCATTACAATGCTGTATAATTCAGTGTGTCAGGGTGTACTTACTCTTACATGGGTGCCAGGTCTGTGTTCCTTGTGGGGGAGAAGGGTTTAACTGCAGTTTGACTCTCCTGCTCAGATGTTGACCGATATTATAATTAACACAGTTAACTACTATAAATGTGAGATATATGGATGTATTACCTTGTTGTGGTGCAACATACTGTGGTAATGATATTACCTCTCCCCCTACTTTTCACGAGTCCCTCAGGTATTAGACAAGGCCATGGCCCTGCTCCTTGTAAGCACAACACTGTTTTGTTATAGATGTAGGTTTACCGCAATGCAATCCTTAAAGTATCATCCCAGCCTTGCTGCCAGGAATGCTTTACGGAAAGCATGATTGCCAACTGCACAGATATTTTATGACTGTACACATGTTACAGTCATACATATGCCTTGTAGGTGTCACCACAAAGATAGATGTGGCAGTATTGTCAGGACATTGCGGATTGCAATACATGTCAGAGTCTCCACAAATGTCAAAAGAGAGCTTCATTTTTGTTGATAAGACTGCTGTGCAAAGAGCATTTATTTTCAAGCTAACTACAGCTGTTAGTTGGAATAGTAATGCCCTCTTCTCCTACTATATGAGAAAGGGATTTCAACAGGTCTGTAATAGTGCCAACAGTGTATAGAGCTATACATTTACTGCAACATAGTACTGCAGAGCAAAATAGTTCAGGTATTAATATACTGCTTTTTCCCTCTCTTATCACAGGTGACCGGGGGGGGGGGGGTTGGTCTCTGTCCCCTACACAACCTGATGTCATTGTCTCTTCAGACTCTGATGATGATGGTGGTCAAAGTGAGACACAGGTGGGGGTCTCAGGGCTGAATATGTCTCAGAGGTTGACATCACTCGTCTGCCCTCATTGACACTGCACACAGTCAGCATGCCTACACATACCCAGTCCCCAGTGTCCATAGATATTGGACAGTCAGAGGGTGGAGACATTGAACAGGAAATTTGGCAAATCTGGCTCCAGTGAGTTCAGACACTGGCCATAGCCAGAGAGCTGGCAGGATTACACACATGTGGATTGAGAGGAGTTCTCATAGGAGGTATGCTGTCCTTCCACCAACTGCTGCAGGTGTCACATTATGCTTCACTCGCCATATGTTTCAGGCCATCATGGAGGCACATGGATGTTCTGAAGGGAACTCCAGATGTATGCTCAGGGTTATAGATGCAAAACAGTCTGACATCCGTGACTGCCTCCGCTGCATTGGTGACACCCTGGATTAGTTCACTCATGCAGTCGACAGAAGGTGGGCCGAGACAGTGTCTATCTTGGAACGCACAGTGTCTGTGCAGGAACATGTGGTTGGAGTTGAGCATCGGCCTCATGGATGTAGGTCAGCAACCACATCTGCTGAGAGTCCACATGGCCATTTACAATCACACTCCCATAGTGGCAGTATATCCAGCACTACTGAGGGGAGTGTGCTGTTCACACCAAGACGTGACAGGCCATGGGCTCATGGTCTTGGGCATTCCCATGGAGGACACAGTCCCAGCAAATAGCAGTCACCATCAGGTACTAACACCGCTTCTGAACTTGGGTAAGGAGGTGCCAGTGTAACTCCTGGCAGAGCCAGTTTCCATGTTCAGATCCAGAGACGGTGAACTATCAGCTCTACCAAGTATGGTTCAAAGCCATCCAACATATGCACATGTAGGGTTAGCACTGAACTTGACTGTGTACATCCACACACTCACACGCCACTATCATATGCAGTTCACCCACAGACACACGACGCTATTCCATGGTCCATCTTGCCTGTTTTTCTTCCTGACTCACACACACGCTGTCAACCTTTTGGGTTAGCCTAGGCCTCCTGCACCCACACATAGCACCCTGTGCAAGTGATGATACCTGTGACACATCTCTGTCATCCTTGTCATCAATGCAGGGAAATGAAGCTATGTGTCAGATGCACAGGATGACTATATAAATTATCATGTACTTGTGTAATGCATTGTTTAGCCATGCAACTTGTAGTGGTTATTGACAGATACTGTATCCTGACATTTGTAATGAGTAAGCCACATAATTTCATGTACCTTATGTTGTATGATGTTGTAATGGCTGTATACTTACACAATGAAAGGTATGTCACTGTCCTATTTATGTTTCTCTTTCAGGATTCTGTTGGGGGAACCTATGGACACACAGCTACAGGACAGCCGTAGACATAACAGCACAGGATAGACTGTCAGCACAGAAGAAATATGTCCTCAGCAAGGTACAGCATTATAGGTGCATAGCTCCATAAGTCCATATGTGTGTAACAGGCTAACAAGGACAATGGCCTTATTCAGTGTATTCATGCATCCCTAATCTGTGAAAATGTCTGATACCCTTGAAAAGTGTCACCAGGGAGTTGATACCCTTGAAAAGTGTCACCAGGGTGTTGGGGGCTAAAACATCTATAAGTTGTGGTTCTGGGGATGACCCATCCTCAAATTTCCTGTGTCCAGTGCAGACGTGTCCCACAACAAGAATAACTGTCATGTTCTGCATCCTATGGTGTAATCTGCACATAATGTGTGTCACAGCAGATGTGTACTTCACATGCATGAGGGGCTTTTACCTAGAGGATGTACTGTCTGTGTGACATATCTGTCTCTCCAGCATGTACTATTTATACCACAGTGACAGTGTAGGTGTATAGGCCAGGTAAGACATGTGTTAGTTCTGTCATGGATGTGTGGCAGGTACACAGTGGGATCTGACACCTCCATCTATAGCAGCCATACACATCCCCTCCAAACCATTTAGGAGACAGACTACACATGTACGATCTTGACACAGACTCCATAGGACATGCTATCTACAGTGTGTATTGCAATACCATGGAACCTGTGTGGCTGCTACAGTTGTAAGATATGCCTGGATAGTGACATAGCATGGTGCCATTATACACAATAATTAGTCTGATGGGTGCCACATTCAGTATGACAATGACAGTATGGGAGTTACATCAGAGACCTGTCTGTTTATGATGTACAACAATGAATGCATCCTCACATTTCACTGACCACCGAATGTCAAAGGCTACATTTCTTCCTGTATGCATATATCCATGAGTAATGGTTCAGCTGTGGCTAGTGCGTGGCACTACTATATTTCCCAGGGGTACATGCCTTTACAAAGGATAGCATTGTTTAGTCATTGTCATTTAGTATTTGTCACAGGCCATCCTGGTTAACTGTTGGTTCTGTGTGGGATCCAATGACAGCTCCTGATATACAATCACTTGCTAATGTAGTGAGTCAGAGGGCACTGACAATGGCTGCAACTCCAGAGAGGGAATAGCTAGTAGTTGCACATCATCAGTGATGTCTGGTGAAATCCACTGGTGACTGTTGTCATTGCAGCTTAGTTTTCCCAATGCTAACTTCCCAGATTATGATTTTCAGACACTTGCCTACCCACCAGCTGTCAAAACACTCAGTAGATAACCTACACAATTTCCAGCAAAGCATGTTGGCCTAATATTGTCAACACCTTGTCAGGCCATGGCAGGTAGAGTGAGTAATATTCCTGCATAGTGTAACACTCAATAGGGTCCAGTAGTTAGAGTTGGTAGGCATGATTTGGCCTTAAGCATAACAAACAGTGTGTGTCCAGTGTTAGTAGGTGTGCAGCAGTGTTACTGCTTGTATCCATGCTAACTCCTTTCATGGCATTTCATGTCACATGACTCAAAGATGTGGGGACACTGCTTGGCACTACATGCTAGTGGTCCTTTATGCAACTAAGTATTGCAGTTGCTTCCAGCATGTTCCATGAAGAGTCATCCAAGGTGTGTGTACAGAGCACAGACAAACATGTTAGGGAAGTGTAATATGTATACCTCTTGAAGGTAAGATGGGGGGTTTACACAGGTGTTCTGCAGTTGGACACTACCCAAGCAGTGTGTACTGGAAGGACACAATTACCTTGTGAAGAGTGTTAAGTAGAGTAGTCCACAGAATTGCCAGTGCCTGGCAACTGCTAATGCTGGTCTTGCTGACACCACTTTCACATAGGATACCATGCTCTGATATATTTCTGTCATCACACGCAAAATGGTACTATGAAGCCCATGATGAAAACAGGCCACTGCCTATTTCTTTGTCCACATAGCTGTCCCACAGCAGGAAAGCCTCTGTAGGCTTCATATGTCCTTTTCCAAGTAGATGGCTTGATTAGCAACCTGGGCTATCAGTTGGCTTTTGCATGTGTTATACTGGCTCTTCCAGGGTTGGCAGTATGTCGCTAGAGAATTGACAAGAGGGAGATTATTAGCACTGCTGTAGTGCCACAATATAATGTACAATGTACTTTGACATAGGTGGCCAGTCTTGCTGTAACAATCAGCACATTGCCTGTGAGCCATCGTAGGAGACACTTTCACAGTACGTCATGCATCCTGCCCTTCAACACATTACTGGTGCATATCTGCATGACATGGTTGTGAGGCCTTCTGCAGTGGACTGCCCACCTTTGGCCAATTTGTGTCCACATGTCACATCTCCTAAGCATGGAAAATTGTACAGTTATGTAACTGACATGCATGTCTGTGCTCTAACATCATATCACTAAACAAATATTGTGCTGTCTAGTTGCTTGACAGGTGTCATATGCTTGCAAGGCCAATGTAATGTCAACAAAGCTGAACAAGTCCATTATGCATGCACAGGCATCCACATTTTCACTGCAAGTTCTGCGTATAAACACTGTATATCAGGCTGTCAACCCCAAGGGTGTGACAGAATGACCCTAACTTTGCAGGACCTGCTGCTGAGGTGTTGGGAGTGTCCCTAATCCTCTAATTCTATGACATGCAAACACAACATGTGACAGATGTGACTGCATTTCAAACTTTGCTGTCATGGTGTCTCCATATATTACATATGGCAATGAGCATATGCCAACATGCACAGCTCACATCCTGCACCACCTACACCTACATCACACACATCTGCATGTGTGCAGCTCCTTAGCAGGCACATTGCAAAACAGACACTTCAGAAAATCCTGCCTCTGGTGTGCACAGTGCACATAATACTGCATGAACCACTCTCTCATAAGTCAAACACCTGAGAAAAACACATGATCACACCTCTTAGTCAGAAGTGATTAAATTGTGAGACACATTGACATCTGTGTCAAGTGGCTACATATGGAAAAGGTGACAGATAGCTGTCTGTGGGTTGAAACAATAGGCCTTACCACCCATTGCTGCAGATCAAGGGATATCAGTTAACATAATGTTGACATCATAGTTCCTACAGGTGTGTACAACTAGGGACATACATCACCAGCCTGTATGCAAACACATAACTGTGCTTAGCCAGTCTGTGTGTCTTTTGGGTATAAGCATACCTTTCGGCTGCAGTTGACACTCACCTGGGATGATGACTCCATACACACAGAAATTGATGGTAGTCAATACTTGCTTTTGCATGTGATGTCATTGTCAGGGGATCTACTACATGTTGCCTGGCATGCCATGCTCAGGGGAAAAATGGCAATGAGAACAGCATCTTGGTTATGCTGTTACACAGTGGGTATGGCAACACTGAACCCCACTCTGTGGGATGTGTCCCCTCCTTGGATTATGCAGACATGTGTGCAGTCAAGGACATGTGGTTCAAGGCTGTGGACAGCACTACATCCATACCAGACTACATGTCCATCAAGATATTCACACCTCAAAATTACAGTGTTCAAGGTAATGCAGGTGGTGTAGACATACTTATTAACTTATTACAGCCAAGTGAGCCTCCAGGAGTTTCTGCAGTTACCTCCTACTGCACCTCTAAGCATCAAGTATTGCTTGTTCATATTTGCATTAATAATTCCAAAAACCATGCTACACACACAAGGTACCAGAATATTTTATCTTGAAGCATGCATGATGGGAAACACAATTGTATTGATATTTGACCTCTGTCAATGAGTACTTGTTAGAACCGTAAGGTGATAACTTCATTTTTTTAAAGGCTCAAGCCACACCCGCTGGGATTTAAAGGTATGCACTCACAAGAGCTGTATTGAAGAGAATGAGGTAAGGATAGATTCACATCCAGGTTTTGTGAAACACTGTGATTTCCCGGAAACAATGCAGGTGTCATTCAGTACTGAAAGGGCAAATAATCAAGCAATAGCTCGCTGTAGGGAGCAGCTCCATGTATCCAGACACCCATTTGGTGCATTTGTATGCACGTATCTACTAATATAGATCAGTACACCATGTTGTGGGGTGGCATTATGTGACCACCAGCTGTGTTGCTTAGTTGTACTGCAGCTCACTTACCCAAAGTTTAGTCTTCGTTCTTAACTACAATGCCCTGGAGCAGTGCCTTTACATTTCCCCAAGGGGGACCAATGTTTTGCAACATGTGTTTACCAATATGGGTAACCACTGCAACCCCTCAATGCGAGGTCCTCCCTGGTGGGATCTGACCACAGATCAGTGACATTAAAACTACCAGCAGTAACCCCCACTTGCAGACAATACAGACATGTATTTCAACAAAGCCATTTATTGCATCCTGTTGGATGGTTTACTTAGCTTGATTGCAGCTCCTCCCTCTGATGGGATGGCATGTATGCAGAGCTGTACACCCATGCATTAAGCCAGCAGCATCACAACTATATGAACTTGGCTGTACCTGACAGGAGGAACCCAGGTTCCTCATGGCACAGCAGACCTGCCTAGTGGACAACTGCCATTATCAGGCTGCACAATAGCAGGAGGACATTGCTGTGTGACAGGTGGGGTGAGGGTGCCCCCCAAAAGTGTGACACAACAACCACATAGTGTTGTGATGTTGTGTAGACACAGTAAGTGATAAAATTAGTCACCCACAAAAAGTGAAACCACAACGCACAGTGTAGTTACATGTGTAACCTCAAAGCACAGTTCCAGATTGTTGGTGAACTCATACATAACGATGCCATATAGAATGGGTCTGTACCCATAGGTAACCTGTAGTCCCACATGTTCTGCATCAGCTTTATTCCCCTGTCCCCACCACATAGGACACAGCATTCCTACAACCTGTCCATTAACTTCCATATCTACAGAGCAGGTCATAACTGGCCTCTCTATGAAGGATACACAGCATCTATTGGACATGCTAACATCCCAGACTGCATTCTACATGGGATGGGTTATGGATTACTAACACCATTGGGAACACCTTGCAATCATACTGAAACCACTGGCTGGACCCCAGCTGTCTGGACAGTGCCAACTGTTATACCTTTGAAAAGAGGTGGTGCGTGCACTGACCATGAGAACTATAGACCTCTTTGCCTGAGTATCCATATCTGTAGGGCGATATGGGAAATCATCAAGGAGCTGATAACCACACATATATGTGATCTACACACAGCTGACTGCACACAGTTTGCATTTCTGACAGGGGGATCATGACTGTTAAACATGGTGGACATTTCTAGCATATAGACTAGTCAGAGGGGATCTCTGCCTTGCATACAGGGCAATGTGTGACAGTGCTTGATTATAAATGCTGCACATCTGGAGGTGGCATGGTACATGGATTAATCACTGTAATGACATTAACCTAATATGTGACTTAATAATACATGCTAGTGGGAGAGATTTGTCTAGCAGACTTTAACTCACCTTTGCAACAGAGTCCTGGCTAATGGCAAGCAGAGAACCTCCATGCACCTCAACAAATGCCATCTGTATGACTGGCTGGGTGACCATAATTTCACTACAGGGCTTCTGCCTGTGTCCCTCTTGGATTGGGGCAGTATGTGCTGGTCGTGTAAATAAGGATACACAGCTGTGCATGACTGTGATGGCTGTATGGCCAGTATGCTAGTAGGGTTCAGATATCCTATAGTACCATACATTGATGTAAATTGCTCTAACAGCCACACACACAATCATGGCCACATTGAGGAAAGCAACACTTCCAATTACTGCTTACAGGACATGGCACGGCTCACACATAGTGCAAGTTAGCTGTATGTAGATTAGAAAACTTACCTATGTAATGGTACATATTACAGATCACAGTAGATGATGCACACAACACGCCTCATGTCTGATAGTACTGTCAGTTTAGGACATATTATGCTTGCTGACATCAGCAGACCAAGTCGTGGTGAGACATTTGGAAGGCCACATCACCTGCAACAACTAAAATTCTGCAAAGCCCTACCTCTTTATAAGTTACTGGGGTGATCACCTTTATGCCATTTGAACATACACGCACACACCAAGTGACCTGGAGTGAGATTAGAGCCGTTACTTATCTAGTCTTACACACTACAGATAACAGTAGTTATTGCACATGCCACAGCTCAAGTTGAGTGCTACAATGGCAGCTGGTAGTCTTCAGGTAGATGACATCATCAGGTCTTGTAGAAGAGGGCTGTTTTGAAGCCAGCAGCAACTTACAGGGCCAAAATGTGCATAACCATTGCAGTCTGATAGCCAAAGAGGGTTTCTCAGTTGTTTGGCAGGGGATACACACACACACACACACACACACACACACACACACACACACACACACACACACACACACACGCACCAAGTGGCCTGCAGGGGAATTAGAACTGCTGACATGCCATTGATGACCTAATGTTACAGTGGTTATTATGATTCTCTTACAAATCCATTAAGCTTAAACAATTCTGTATTGTTAGTTTAAACTACAGTTGTAGAACACTGTTTAGGAATTAAAGCAAGAAAAATAACTAAATGCTGAATTTAAACATGTGTGTTAGGCACAATGTGTGTGCATGTGTGTGTGTGTTTTCTGTAGGAGATAGACACCTAGACCAAGATTTATAAATGCTGGACACAGCTGCACAGCACTGGTGTGTGGTACACACCCCAGGCCAGAGCCATAATGGACCCTGTAGAAACAGTTTGTTGCCATCACACACAGAGCATCCTGCAGGCAAATTAGTTGTTTTTGTTGTTATTTAGATTTTCTCTTGTGCCCGATGATAACATTTATTCAATTTATTTTTGGTGCTGACATGTTGTAATAGGATCAAAGGACCAATCACAATACCAGTAGCTTGCCAGGCACCCAGTATTACTGCTACACAAGTTAAAACAGCACTTTTCAAGGTCAGGAATACAGCTTCTATGGGATCTGACAATATCCCTGGCTATACATGAACTATAGTGTGAACTGGCACCTCACCTGTGTGCCCTGTTCAATCACAGCCTCACCTCAGGCTTTGCCCCTACCAAATGGTGCACTGCTACAGTCATCCCTCTCCACAAAGGAAGAGCAACTACAGAACCTGGGAACTATCACCCCATTAGCCTGATGAGTCTGATATGCAAGGCTATGGAATGCATCATCATGGACCTAATAAACAAGGATATAGGGAATCTCCATACTCTGGATCCTACACAGTTTGGTTTTGTGAAGGGTAGATCATGCCTGCTCAACTTGGTTGACTTTTTTGTATCAGTCACCAGAGCTGTGGATGAAGGCAAGGTGGTTCATACAGCCTACCTTGATCTAGCCCAGGCCTTTAATACCATTCCCCACTCAGGAATCATAGCAAAACTCACTAAGCTAGGTATCAACCCCTATATCACTAGGTGGGTTGCAAACTGGCTCAAAGATAGAACCCACAGTGTGAAAGTAGCTGACTCCATGTCAGACTGCTGACCAGCAAGAGTGGAGTCTCACAGGGTTCGGTCCTTGGTCCTCTCTTGTTTGGTATGTACTTCTCTGAAGTCCAGGCCAACACAAAGGGACTCTGGCTGACAAAGGTCGCAGACAATTGTAAGTTGTGAGTTATTATTAACCCTCCAAGTGATTCTGACATCCTACAGAAAGGCCTCACTGAGACCAATGACTGGTGTCAGAACCAAGGTCTTAAGCTCAATGCCAAAAAATGTGTCGTCATCCCCCTTGGGAAAAACCTAGTTCCCTTGAATTGCCACATCAATAGTAGCCACTGAACACACAAGTCATTATAAGAGATCTGGGAACACAGGTTGACAGCAACCTCACTTTTGACCACCACATTGCCACTGTGGTCAGAAAGTCCTTCTATGTGGCATATCTCATTACTAAAGGTTTTGCATCCAGGAAAAAAGAGGTCATTGTCTCCCTCTACTCTTCCCTCATTAGGGCAGTCATCGAGTATAATGCCCCATTTGGCATGTCCCTCACTAGATACCTGCAAAAACTGGAGAGGCCACAAAAGTACCTCACAAAGAGGATCCTAGGCCTTAAACATTTGTCCTATATGGACAGACTCAAAAACCTCCAACTATTCTCTGTCTCATATTGCCTACTTAGAGGCGATCTCTGCTTGACTTACAAAGTCATGTCTGACCCAGTTCTGTTAGAAATGTTACATCTAAAGAAATCCCAAACCTTCTGCACCACACGCTCCAGAGACCTCAGCCTCATTACTACAATCAAAAGAACATGCTGGAGGGACAGGTTCATAACCCAGAGAGTGCCTATGCTATGGAATAGACTTCCCATACATGTCAAGCAGAACATCTCACTGGCCCTATTCAAGAGAAATCTTGATGAGTGGATGGGAAATAGAAAACTCACCCCTGGGATCACTCCAGTGGCTCTACTCAATAGAGGCACTGGCAACTAAGGTCAGGTGGCACGATGCCAGGGTAATCCTATGGGCTAGGCTTTTAAAGGATCCAGGGCCATTAGCCTAATGCACACCTATGAACCTATAATATGTTTAATGGTTTATTCCCTGTTAACTAGAACAAGTCATACATGGCAAAATGACTTGCAAACAAATGGAAGGACTTCTTACAACTGAATTGTACTCAAACTTCCTGTGCCAGCACATCTATAAATACCACATCCGTCCCCATCAGATGTGAACACTAGATGATTCTTGGAGTTTCCTATGTACAAATCAGAGTGTGTTTAAAAATATTGATGCATTACTAACTACTACAGTTTAGAAAAGGGGCTAAAAGATGCAGCAAGCCATCTGTAAGTATGTATGACTGCAGAGTTTGTATCTTTAAACTCCTCCCTTTAATCAGTGAATGCAGTAAGGTAATCCATTTGCCTTCCCTTATATCTAACTGATTATGCAAGCAGAAAATGTCTGTACTACAAATGATGACTACATGAACACACACACATTTATTTAAGTTATAAAACAGTTTTTAGAACTACAACAGCTTGCTTGTACTTAGGAATGCACCATTCCAGAGCACACAGAATGCCTCACCAAATGTTTGGTAGCAATTTCTTTACTGTTTTTATTGGAACAGCGGAGAAGTTAATTTAAATATAACTTCTTGTAGCTCTGATTGGTGCATAATAAATTAAAACTAATCAATTAAGATTTTCTCAAAGATGTTTTATATACATTGGAAGATCTTCAAAGGAATTCTGAGAAAGGTTATTACTGGACCTTAAAG
>NC_056742.1:515641956-515649456 GCF_019279795.1 Protopterus annectens | reverse complement strand
CTAATATGATGAGAGAAAGCAATTCTATTATTTTTTGGATACCATAAAAAAAAAAGAATTTTGTGAATTTCTTTTAGATTTTTTTTTTTTATTTGGAATTATAGGTATAGCTTGAGCTATATAATTTATTTTTGGAAGTAATATCATTTTTATTAGCTGTAATCTGTCATCAAATTTTAGATTTAATTTATTCCAGTTTTCTATATGTGTTCGTGTTAAGTTTAAAATGTTTTATAGTTTAAAGTCAGAGTAGTATTTATTTTATCAGATATAATAATTCCTAAATATTCTAAAGAAGAGACTTTTTCTCCAAGTATATGACATTTTCTCAAGTGAAAGTCCCCCTTTCTGTTTAGTAGAATATGCTTTGATTTAGATTTATTAAAACAAAGACCAGAATTTAGAATTTTTTTTCCACTTGTATTTCTAATTCTTGTAAAGATTCTTCATTTGGAGACAAAGTGAGTAATATATCATCAGCAAACAACATAATCTTAGAATTAAATTGATTGTGAATATTTAATCCTTCAATTTTTGAGTCTCTATGTATTGTTATTGCAAATAGTTCTATTGATAAGGCAAATAGAATGGGAGACATAGGACAACCTTGTTTAGTACCCTTAGTTATTTTGAAGGCTTCTGATATGAACGTAACTAACTTTACATAGGCCAAATTATCTTTGTATATATTCTTTATCAAATTAATAAAATTTAAAGGAAACTCAAAAAGTTCTAAGGTTTTAAATAAATAATCCCAATTCACTGAATCAAATGCTTTTTCTATATCTAGTGTAATTATGAGAGCTTCTATATTATCCCTGTTCAATATATCAATAATGGTTATAATTCTTTGTATATTATCGTAAGTAAGCCTGCCATAAATAAAATCTGTTTGGTATTCGTTTATGACTTGAGTCAAGGATTTTTTTAATTCTATTGACTAATATAGTCATAAATGTTTTGTAATCATTATTAAGTAGGGAAATCGGCCTGTATGAACTACAGAGGGAAAATTCATTGCTCTCTTTTTTTATTGGAGTAATTAATGAATACCTCCAAGATGGTGGAATTATGTTTTGAACTTGAACTTCATTTAGAGTCTTATGAAGTAAAGAGATTGCTGAATTTGGGAGTATCTTGTATAATTCCATTATTATGCCATCTATTCCCGGTGATTTGTTGTTTTTACTCTCTCTGATTTTGTCATTTATTTCCTTGAGAGAGATTTGTTTTTCAATATCAGTTTTTAATTTTTCAGGTATTTTATTTATTACAGAATTACTTGTTTTTAATCTTACGAAAATAGATTTGTTTTTATTATTTCCATAATGGTTAGTATAATGGAATTTAAATGCTTCTAGGATATCAGTTATGTCTGACACTTTTTTATTACCTTTCCTTTCATGGACAATATTTGTAATATTATTTTCCATATTTGCCTTTTTATTCTCATTGCTAAGTTATGGAAGTGTTTTGGAGATGCTGAGAGTGAACTAAATTTTAATTTTTCCAATGCCAAATTTGTATTTTTTATTTAATTCTTCAATTTCTTTTTTTTTTTTACCTGATGACTTCTTGCATCAGAGGTGTTTGCATTACTTTCTGTTATTTATTTTTGAATGTTGTGCAATTCTGATTCCCATTCTTTTGTTTTGTTTTTGAACCAGGATATAATTTTACCACATAAAACGGCCTTTAAAGTGTCCCATATTATTATATTATTTGTATCATCAGTGCAATTTGTTTCTAAAAATATTGAATTTCTGAGTCTAACCATGGCTTAAATTGTGTTAATTTAGTAATGTAAGCTGGTATTCTTGAAGTGAAATATAGTCTTTTAAAGTCTATTTGTAATTTAAGGATTAGAGAGTTATGATCAGTGAGTGGGCATGGAATGATAGAAGATTTTATTATTTTCCTATTTAAGTCTGGAGATATAAATATTTTATCTATTCTTGTTTGAGTGTTAAATCGGTAATCACTATGTGAGTACAATAATGAGTTAGGTTCTTTAAAATTAAATGTATCAATTCATTTTAAGTTTTCTATCCATTTCTTAGGATATTTTCCTGTGGAAGTGAGACGTAAATTCCTTTTATTAGTTGTATCAGAGTTATCTAGAATACAGTTAAAGTCTCCTCCTATTATTAAGATACCCTCATTTACCCTATTAATTAGTTCTATTTGCTTTTTAACTGTGGATACTCCTATTCCAGGAATCCAATATACGTTTACCAGAGTCCAAATTCTATTCTGAAATCTTATTATTACAATTGATAGTAACCCCTCTTTATCTTCATAGTTGTAAATAATCTGAGGATTAGCCACACTTTTTCTCCATAGAACTAAGACTCCTCTAGTTTTTTTTTTTTTTATATGAGGAGTGAGATAGAATTAAGTAGTTATTGGGTATCCAAGTAAAATTGTCATCAGTTTTAAAGTGAGATTCTTGTAGGAATATAACTTGTGCTTTTTGTAATTTTAGATATCTTAATAAGTTTGATCTTTTTATTGGATTATTTAAACCATTAATATTTAAAGAAAGCAATGTTATGTCTGTCATTTCTATAGGTAATTACATTATGATTTTGGAAAGAGACATTGTTAAAGTTCTTTCGTTGTTGAAGATTTGTGAAAATATACTTTTTTTAAAAAGTAATTTGAATTGAACGAACTTCTTTCCTTGATAGTTTAACAAATGTTTCAATTTGGGCCAAATAAAAAAGTAAAGAATGAATAATGAAGTAACAACGCATTTTATTTGAATGAATAATAACTTTACTAAACTATTCCACCAATATTAAGTGCTTAGCACTCCTAATCTGACTGAACTAATAGGTTCAATCAGATTTTCCCTCAGGTTCATCAATCACACGGAAAAAGATATGCAAGGTTGAGCTCCATTTATTGAAATCTTGAAGGTATCTTAAAATATTTAAATTTAGTAAAAGCATTTCAAACACTAAAACTATGTCCCTTGAAAATTCAGCTTGTCAAAATAATTAATCTTTTACTTGAAGTTATAATAATATTTGGGTTAGTATTACTTTTTTAATAAAGAAAGTATGGGGATGAGCATATTTATACTTATTTTTATTTACAATAGAGATTTTAGTCATGCTAAATATGTTAACAATCACATAGGAATGAGTCAGAATTTTCTTATGATATAAACAACATGAGTTATCATTTAATGTTTTGTTTATACTTCGTTCTATTAACATCTTAGAATATAGGTGTAGAGCATATTCCTTTAGCTTAAAAGCACACTTGTTAATTAAAATCTTTATATCATTTAATAACCAGTTTAAGCTCATTTAGTATAATTGCAAAGTTCATGTACATAATTAACTTCATACAACAACTTTATATGCTGGATCCAATGATTAAACAACCTCAAAGTATTAAGTAGTCATCAAATTATAAATGAATTTGATATAACAAATGTAGACTGGATAAGTCTACAAAAAATTTTACTTTATTCCAAATATTTATGCAAAATTATTAATGATTCACCCTTTAAACTAAACCAAAATTCATAAACTATATATATGAATTGATCTATGACAATTATAACTGGTCAAATTCAATTTCTAAATTATATTTATATACATAACACACGCACTCAAGTCACTCCAAAGCAAGTAGAAATATGACTCCGTCATTGTCCATGCTGGTGTGAATGACCTGAGACGTACCTCCCTGGACTACATGAAAAGAGACATAGAGGAGCTCTCCGATTATGTAGCCCAGGCTGGTATGACCCTGACCCTGAGCAGCATCTTGCCCTCACCAAGAATGATACCACAATACAAAGACAAGATGATCAGCTTTAATAATTGGCTCAAGTACTGGTGTCATTCTAAGGGGATCCAATGTCTGTCTGCCTGGGATGACATGTTGGACAAGCCACGCTGCTTCACAAGGGATGGCTTACACCTGTCACCACTGGGCTTCTGGATATTGGCTAAGGCTCTTGCCATCCCCATAGTGCCTTTTTTAGGCAAGGCTCAAAAGACAAATCCACCTCCTTAGAAAACAAAAATGGAAAAAAACAAAGGGTAATGCTGCTCAATGCCAGAAGTCTAAATCTCAAGATGCAGGCACTCAATGCACTCCTCAGCATAGAGAACATCAACGTCTGTGCAGTAACTGAAACCTGGTTCAAGGCTCCTGAGAGCACCCCAGCACTACCAGGCTATACCTCGTATCATGCTTTTTGGCCCCAAAACCCGGGCCGAACCACAAAGGGAGGGGGAGTGTCCATATTCATCAAGGACACCCACACCTCCAGGTTAGTAGCAACACATGAAGCATCAGAGACCATACAGGTGCAACTAACCATAGGCAAAACTGCTATACAACTGGTAGCATGTTACAGACCACCCTCCCAATCTCAGGAGCCCCACTCAGCCTTCCTGAAGACATTGGAGGATATGAATGTATCACAGAATACCATCATACTGGGAGACTTCAACTACCCAAACATAGATTGGGTACATTATTCTAGCCCTAATACCCTAGCCCAAAGGTTCCTGGAATTCATAAATTCAAATGCACTGGAACAACTAGTCACCTCTCCCACTAGGGGAGATAATATACTAGACCTGATCATCACAAACATGGGGACAAAATGCTCCACACCAGAAGTATACCCCTCACTAGTGAGATCTGACCACAAACTAATCACCCTGGATATACATATCCCACCTCCACCCCAGCACAAAAGACCACAGTGAAAAACTTCTCAAAAGCAGACTTCACTCTTCTTAAGACTGAGATGGTATCCTTTAAGCCCACTGTGCCAGTGGATACCACATCCCACAATGCCGAATCCTTCACAAATGCTTTCTATGGACATCTCCAAGAATGCATGGATCATGCAATCCCAAATAAATTCAAGTCCCTCTCCACCAAAGGCAAGTGTCCTGTCTGGTGGACCTCAGCCATTAACAAACTGTATAACAAAAGAAGGAAGCTACTGCACGTCAGAGCAAAATCTCATGAAGGGAAGACATCTCTGATCAACATTAGCAGAAAACTACGTTCTCTCATAAAAACATCCAAGGCAAACTTTGAGAGAAAAATCACTAAGGACACTAAAGATAACCACAAAGCCTTCTTCAGCTATGTTAGAAACCTGCATGAAACCCTCAGATATGCTCAGAGTTAGTTCACAACAACAAAAATACACTGAACCCACAGATATTGCCAACATTCTGGCTGACAGGTTCAGTGCAAATTTCTCCTGCCTCACCCCAAAAGAAGAAATACTTATCCCAGCTGAATGTAATCTCCCTGTCATCTCAGATGTCCAAGTGAGAACCGCCCTAAACAAAGCTAAAAACACAGCATCAATGGGACCTGACGGTATCCCGGGTTGCGTGTTACGTGAACTCCAAGAGGAGCTAAACCCACACATAAAAATGCTATTTAACCTTAGCCTTACTTCAGGATATGTACCTGAACACTGGTGTACAGCAACAGTGGTCCCACTCCACAAAGGGGGTACCTCTACAGACCCTGGGAACTACCGCCCCATAAGCTTAACCAGCCTGGTCTGCAAAGCTATGGAAAGAATCATTATGGAACTCATAAACAGAGACATAGGGGACCTACAGACACTTGACCCCACCCAGTTCGGCTTTGTAAAGGGCAGATCCTGCCTTTTGAACCTGGTTGACTTTTTGAAACAGTCACTAGAGCCATTGATGAAGGCAAAGCAGTCCATACAGCCTACCTGGACTTGGCTAAGGCCTTCAACACAATACCCCACTCAGCCATCATAGATAAGCTCAACAGCTTAAATGTAAACCCTTATGTCACTAGATGGGTTGCAAACTGGCTAAAGGACAGAACCCATAAAGTTAAAATCACTGGAGCAATGTCAGACTCAAAGCCAGTCACAAGTGGTGTCCCACAGGGATCTGTCCTGGGACCCCTCTTGTTCGGCATTTATTTCTCAGATGTTAAAGCAAACATGGGAGGGTTGTGGCTGACAAAGTTCACAGATGACTGCAAACTAGGCGCCATAGTTGATACACCAGCGGACACATACATCCTACAAAAAGGCCTCACAGAAATGGACAACTGGTGTCGGAGTCACGGCCTTAAACTAAATGCCAAAAAATGTATAGTCATCCCCTTTGGGAAAAACAAAGTACCCACAAATTATCACATAGACAGCAAACCACTGAGTACAGAAAAATTAATCAGAGACCTAGGGACCCAAGTCGACAGCGACCTCTCATTTGACACCCATGTTGCCAAAGTGGTTAGAAAAACGTTCTACCTTGCACACCTCATCATGAAGGGATTCACATCCAGATCCAAGGATGTCATTGTACCCCTATACTCCTCCCTCATCAGACCCATGATTGAGTACAATGCCCCATTTGGTATGTTCCTCACCTGGCATTTGCAACAGCTAGAGAGAACACAAAAGTACCTCACTAAGAGGATCAAGGGTCTCCAACATATGTCTTATTCTGCCAGACTAAAGAAGCTTCAGCTCTATTCAGTAGCATACCGCCTGCTCAGAGGTGATCTCTGCCTGACGTACAAGGCCATGTCCAATCAGGATCTGATGGACATGCTCCACCTCAAAAAATCCAAATCCATCAGGACCATGAGAGCTAAAGACTTAAACCTCGGCACAAGTATGAATAGGACATGCTGGAGGGATAGATTCATAACCCAGAGGCTTCCCATGCTTTGGAACAAGATCCCAGTTCATATTAGGCAGAGCCCCTCACTGACTCTCTTCAAGAGAAATCTTGATGTGTGGATGGGAGATCATAAGTTTACCCCAGGGGTCACATCTGTGTCACTGCTAGACAGGGGCACAGTAAACTAATTCTATTATATAAGGGGACCTTCATTGTGTCACTACTAGACAGAGGCACAGTATTCTAAATTTATTCTGTACATTTTTTGTACCATTTCATGGGGTGGCAAAAGTCACATCACTATGGCTAGGCTTACAAATGCCCCAGGGCAGATAGCCTAGTACTATACTATGAAACTATGAAACTATGATATAAAATTCTAATAGTTTACAAGATTAAAACTGATCAAAACACTTGGAATTTTATAACTAAAGGTTTAACAACAAATCTTTCAAATGATTATAAAAATAACTTATTATACTCCATCAAAACTAATTTCTAATGTTCAAACATGGTGAATCTTCACTTGGAAATTCTTGCATAGAGCCTTTTACACTCCAAGCAAAATAGTTAAATTCAACTCTACACAAAATGTTATTTGTTGGAGATGCTCTTTAAGTTGTGAAGCAGATTGGGTACATATTTTTTATGATTGCATTAAAAAATATTGGGATGAAATTGGTAAATTTCTCCAAGCCATTTATAATGATTCATTTGTCTTGACAAAATCTCTAATTTTCCTGAATGTAGATGAAACAGTAGTTATGAACAAAAAAGATCAATATCTTTTATGGACTATTTTGGCTGTAGCCAGAAAGTGTATCACAAGGAA
>NC_056742.1:515504456-515639456 GCF_019279795.1 Protopterus annectens | reverse complement strand
CCACATGAAGCACATAGCCCTCCAGAACACACACCAGCAGTGCCTTCACATAAAAACACAAACTGCACACCCACCTTTGTGGAGGCTCTCAATAAATATCTACCCCAACAGCAGAGACCTCCAAGGCAGAAATGCACTTGACCACCACAACACTACACTAATCATGAGACACATAACTCTCCTAAACAGCATGCCACTCAACCAAAGCCCCTAAGGCAAAACAGCATGCCCAACACACTAGTCATAGGTGACTCGATAGTGAGGCATACTGATATCCCACTCACTAGGTTGAATAAGGAGAAAGTAACAGTTAGCTAGTTAACAAGTACAACTATGACTCTGTCATTGTACATGTGGGTGTGAATGACCTAAGATGTACCTCTCTGGACTACATAAAAAGAGACATGGAAGAGCTCTCGGATTATGTAGCCCAGGCTGGTATGACACTAGCCCTGAGCAGCATCCTACCATCACCCAGAATGATACCACAGTACAAACAGAGAATAATTGATTTCAACAATTAGCTAAGTGTCTGGTGTCATTCTAAGGGGATCCAGTATGTGTCTGCCTGGGATGACATGATTGACAGTCCTCTATGCTTTGCCAGAGACGGCCTGCATTGGTCACCCCTGGGCTTTTGGACACAGGCCAAAGCTCTTGCCACGTGTATAGTGCCTTTTCTAGGCAGTGTTTCATTGACCAAATTACCACCATAACAGCTACAAACAAATGCAATCTGAGGGTCATGTTGCTCAATGCTAGAAGTCTAAATCTCAAAATTGACACCCGAAGCACTCCTTAAAATGGAAAACATTGACATCTGTGCCGTAACAGAGACCTGGTTCAAGGCATCAGAAAGCACCTCTTCACTACTAGGCTACAACACCTTTCAGCTCCAGAACATGGACCGAAGCTCCAAAGGCAGTGGTGTTTCCATATTCATAAAGGATGCGCACACCTTCAGACTAATAGCCCAGCATAACGCATATGAGATATTTCACGTGCAGCTAACATTGAGTAAGACAGCGATTCAGGTCGTACCCTGCTAAAGGCCCCCAACCATGTCCCTAGATTCACACTCCACATTCCTAAGCACCCTGGAGAATATTAGGGTCCAACCTAACACTCCCATATTGGGCGACTTCAACTACCCCTCCATTAACTTTGAAAACTACTCATGTACCAATACACTTGCCCAATGTTTCCTGGAATTCATTAATTCCAATGCCCTGGACCAGCTCGTTCTTACCCCCACTAGAGGTAGCAACAAACTTGACCTGGTCATTACTAACATGTGTGACCATTGCTCTACACCAATATTCAACTCCTCCCTGGTTAGATCCAACCACAAAATAATCACCTTGGAAATCCACATCCCTCCCACCTCCACCCCCACCCCCGCAAAGGTAACCACCATGAAAAAATGCTCCAAAGCTAAGTTTGGGCTCCTAAAAACAGAGGTGGCTAACTTCATGGCACTCATGCAAATGGAGATCAGTTGCATGACTGCCAAATCATACACCAGTGCACTGTACAAACATGTACACAAATGCATGAATCTCAGCATACCCAACATAACCAAGACGCTCTCCTCCAAAAAAAGGAAGCCAATCTGGTGGTTCCCTGCCATAAACAAGCTCTACAACAGAAGGAGGAAACTAATGCGGAAAAGGTGAAGTCCCAAGATTGGAAAAACTCCCTTATCAACCTCAACAAATGGTTGAGATCCCTCATCAAATCCTCTAAATCTAGTTATGAAAGCAGAATTGCAACAGATAGTAAAGACAACCACAAGGCCTTCTATAGTTATGTAAAGAATCTCCACGGCAATACCCAAATTTTCTCTACGCTACTGCACAATGGTACCTCCAATACCGAGCCAACAGATATTGCCAATATACTGGCCCCCAGGCACCCAGTATTACTGCTGAACAGGTTAAAACAGCACTGTGCAAGGCCAAGAATACAGCTTCTATGGGACCTGACAATATGCCTGGCTGTGTTCTACATGAACTACAGAGTGAATTGGCACCTCACCTGTGTGCCCTGTTCAATCACAGCCTCACCTCAGGCTTTGTCCCTACCAAATGGCGCACTCCTACAGTCATCCTTCTCCACAAAGGAGGGTCGACTACAGACCCTGGGAACTCTCACCCCATTAGTCTGATGAGTATGATATGCAAAGCTATGGAATGCATCATTGTGGACCTAATAAACAAAGACTAGGGAATCTCCAAACTCTGGATCCCACAGTTTGGTTTTGTGAAGGGGAGATCATGCCTGCTCAACTTGGTCAAATTCTTTGAGTCAGTCACCAGAGCTGTGGATGAAGGCAAGGTGGTTCATACAGCCCACCTTGATCTGGCCAAGGCCTTTGATACCATTCCCCACTCAGGAATCATAGAAAAACTCACTAAGCTAGGTATCAACCCCTATATCACTAGGTGGGTTGCAAACTGGCTCACACGTAGAACCCACAGTGTGAAAATAGCTGACTCCAAGTCAGAATGATGACTAGTCATGAGTGGAGTCCCACAGGGTTCAGTCCTGGGTCCTCTCCCGTTTGGTATCTACTTCTCTGAAGTCGAGGCCAACCTGAAGGGACTCTGGCTGAGAAAGTTCACAGATGATTGCAAGTTGGGAGCTATTATTAACTCCACAAATGATGTTGACATCCTACAGAAAGGCCTCACTGAGACCAACGACTGGTGTCAGAACCATGGCCTTAAGCTCAATGCCAAAAAATATGTCATAATTGCCTTTGGGAAAAACCCAGTTCCCATGAATTACCACATTAATGGTAGTCCACTGAACACAGAAGGTGTTATATGAGATCTGGGAACACAGGTTGACAGGAACCTCTCTTTTGACCACCACATTGCCACTGTGCTCAGTAGGTGGCACATCTCATTACTATGGGTTTTGCATCCAGGAAGAAAGAGGTCATTGTCTCCCTCTACTCTTCCCTCATTAGGCTAATCATTGAGTACATTGCCCCATTTGGCATGTACCTCACTAAACACGTGCAACAACTGGAGTGGCCGTAAATGTACCTCACAAAGAGGATCCTGGGCCTTAAACATTTGTCCAATATGCACAGACTAAAAAAACTCCAACTATTCTCTGTCTCATATCGCCTACTTAGAGGCGATCTCTGCTTGACTTACAAAGCCATGTCTGACCCAGCTCTGTTAGAAATGCTACATCTAAAGAAATCCCAATCCCTCCGCACCACATGCTCCAGAGACCTCGACCTCATTGTCACAATCAACGGAACATGCTGGAGGGACAGGTTCATAACCCAGAGACTGCCCATGCTATGAAATAGACTTCCCATACATGTCAAGCAGAGCACCTCACTGGCCTTCTTCAACAGAAATCTTGATGAGTGGATTGGAAATAGAAAATTCACCCTGGGGATCACTCCAGTGGCTTTATTTGACAGTGGCACTGGGAACTAAGGCCAGGTGGCATGATGCCAGGGTAATCCTACGGGCTAGGCTTGTAAAGGCCCCAGGGCCATTAGCCTAGTACACACCTATGAACCTATGAACATTGATAGATAATTTTATTCAAAATTAATTAACAAAATTGTTATAGTAGTGAGTTTACTTTTGCTTACCTAAAAATAAATAATAATGGATACCTATCAGCTATTTCCAGTTGAATTACAAATGTCGTGCAGGCACAAGCATATTGTTTATATACACTAACATCGGCTTAAAAATCATAAAGTATACAACTGAACAGAAATTAGAATGGCAAAACTGCAGCAACTTTGAAAATAGGAGAAAATGTTTTTATCTACAGAAAACATTTCATGGGAAATTGCAAAGTCATGCTATTTTAAAGTGTTGCTCAAAATAGTACTGGCATAGTTTGTAACTGCTATCTGTAAAAGTCCTTCCTGTAACTATATAATAGCTTAAACTTAAAACAGATATTTCTGCAATAGCTTATATTCTATGCTCTGTTTGTACTTTATAAACAGCAAATTGAACTGACAGCTATTCAAATGCATTTCAATAGGTACTTGAATCATTTCTGTTTCTTTAATAGAAATTCAGAAATTAATGTCTCAGGAAAAACAAATAAATGAAAATATGTAATGTAAAATCTGAGAATTTATATGAGGCACATTTTAAATCAAATATGAGTTGATTTTTGTAAACAGAGAAAAAGGAGCACAAACTCCTGATTAATTAAATAAAATAATGTCAGTAAGGGTCGTAAGTTTAATTAAAGATAAACAGAGATTCCAGCACAGAGTCTGTACTATTCTAATGGGTGATTCATTTCTCTGTAAGTTATACTAGTAGCATTTCATCCATACTATAATTTTTCTGCTTGTTAGTTGCAATTCCTCAATAAATCCTTTTGACAGACGTGGGTATTTGCTGCCTACAAAGGTGGATTGTCAGTATAAAAAATTAAATAGTTCATAAAATATTCTGCTGTTGAGGGGTTAAAAACTGTACTAACTTTCAGATGACCCTGTCTGACTTGTCTGCAAGTTTTTTTAAATACATTTGTGATTGACAGAGCCCCAGGGAATGAAGGGGTTAGGGCTCTGTCACAATGCAGGCGTCTAACTGGATTTTCAGGCCCCAGTGTAATTATCTATATGGCGCAGTTGGGACCCATCTTTCAGTCTTCCCTGACAGAATCTTCGAATCATTCTACAGATGTATAAGGGAATAGCACTTATGGCGAATGGTTTGTCCATTCATGTGGCCTACACATATAGGCCATTGTGGTGTACTTTAAAATTTTCTCTTCTTTTCCTTTCAACCATAGTTGAGTCCTAGTTCTTCCCCATAATTTGTTCTCTTCAGAGATGTATTACAAAATTTAGTCGGCATAAATTCAGTTTATTTTTCTTCACAGATTGATGGGGGAGGAGTGACTCTGATCCAAGTCCTGGGAACAGGAGAATGAACTACAAGTGAGGGTCACAAACTGCTGCAGTCAAATACAGAATACATGCCCAGGGGGTTGTAATTCAACCTTTATGTACTTTGGGCCACCCAGCACTGTTAAACTAGGTAGCAGTGGGGAGTGTGACGAATGAAACACAAAAAAGTTACATTATTTTGGGTACACAATTTGTATAAATTGATGCATGTAGTTTTGAATGTTGCCTGGTAACTATCAACATGGTTGAGTGCATGTGCTAAGTAAAAACAAATGTCCTTTAAGCAGAAAACTAAAATATGTACAGGTGGCCTTTTTCCTTGCTGGTAAGGGTTTGACAGCCTCAAACAAAAGATGTTTTCATGAACATAGCAACCAGGTTCTGAACTCTTAAAAGTATCTATCAGATATACACACTGAAACACAATCGTAAATCAGATCAAGATGTTTCTCTTTGTCTCTTAAGCCTTTCTTCTGAGACAATATGTTGCTGTAATAGAGACCTTACAGAATATTTCTGGGAAATATTCAGATATGGAGAAATAATGTGCCTCTGTCTGTCTCTCTCTCTCTCTCTCTCCCTTTTTTGTAACTCTTGTACTCCTCTTCTATTTACATTTTATTATACGATTTTATAACTATCTTAAACTGGAAAATGCTTTGTAATGCATGAAGATTTGAATGCACATCATTTTCTTAAATGTGATATGGAACTACAATCAATAAATAAAAAAGGGAAAAAGACTTGCTTAGCATTCTTCTTTTCTTGAAACATTACTGTGATGTCATATGTGAAATAAATTATTTCAGATAGATAGATAGATTAATAGATATACAGACAGGCACACAGATAGAGGGATGAATGAATGAATGAATGAATGAATGAATGAATGAATGAATGAATGAATGACTAGCTAATCATTAGTGTAGTGGTAAGTATTTCTGCTTATCATGTGGGAGACCAAAGATGGATTCCACTGATGGGGTGTAGATGTGCTATTTGTATGACTGCTGGCAAAGAGGGTTAAGAGTGTCAGCTGTAATTCCTGCAGTACAAGGTTTGATTCCTATAATCTGCATTTATCTGCTGTGTGCCCTTGGGCAAGTCACTTAACCAGACAGTGCATGGGAGTAACTGGGAATTTGGGGTAGGCTACTCAATGATTTCCTGAACTGCAAACCTAGTAATCACTTATGAATAAATAATGCATTGTAATGCACTGCAAATTGGAACAATGACACTTGTTTGTAGGTTTCATGCCTTAATCTGCGGAGCACATCCAAAATGTTCTAGTGTCTTGTATGTTACAAAATGTCCACTTTGTCTTTTATTTATTGATTAGTTCATTAAGAACATTCAGATGATGAGCAGCTGTCGGCATGAGACTGTATGATGATATTTAAACCTAATTCACTCTGAACCACATTATCAAGAAATCAGCACTGAAAGCATTGCTTTATGTATTCATTTTTACTATCTGGGTTTGTTGTTCAAGATATTAGGTTGCTAATAAGTGGACACATTCATCTATGGCCCGAGAGTTATAAACATCAAATAAATTTTGTACAATAGAGTCATAAAATAGAATTTAAAGTAATGCAGTGTAGATTACAAATGTATATAATTAACAGCATTAAAGATAATATTTTTTCACATATACAGAATAATAAAGTATAACATAATGGAAATTAGACCTATATCCATTTAGTAGATAGTAGTTAGCTATGAAGGAGGGATGGAATGTTGGTAAGGGGATTGTTAGTTGTGTTAGTCTAAAGGGTGTGAGAGAAGCATGAATGTGTGTGAATATGAAAATGTGTGTGTGTGTGTGTGTGTGTGTGTGTGTGTGTGTGTGTGTGTGTGTGTGTGTGTGTGTGTGTGTGTGTGTGTGTGTGCGTACATGTGTGTGTGTGCATGTGTGTGTGTGTGTGTGTGTGTGTGTGTGTGTGTGTGTGTGTGTGTGAGTGAGTCAGTGTATATGTCAGTGTTAGGCAATGACCAGTGCAGCTAAGAAATTTCTCCTTTTTGACAATGTTGTGCAATCGTAGGAGAAGTTGTGTAGGTCCAGGGGGTGGGCAGGGGCACCAGGTGGTGTGTGTACCTGCAAAATCACTTATTTTCTTTATTTTATTTGAGAGGTTGCTAGAATGTCCAATAAACTCAGTTAGAGGAGTTCAGCATGTGTAACCTGTTCGTAGACATTGATATGCTTAAGTTAAAAGTTTAAGACTACTAGAAGCAGCATTCAAGCTTCCAAGGCTATCTGTAGTCATAAATTATACTTTTTGGGGTTAGTTCTCATGAAAATGCCAATATATGGTAACACCTTCCCTAAGTTTTTGAACTGATGGCAGTAACTGAACTTATGTCTTAGCTGTGAGTATAGAATCCCAGGAATTCAATATTCTTTATAGGCTTCACACGAGGCCTACATTTAGTTTACTTGTTAGTACGCTGAGCAGCCACTCTAATCACATGATCATGCTGCTCATCATGCCTATAAGAATAAAAACATGGTTTTATGCCCACCAGCAGTGCTGCTCTAATTACATGATCATGCTGCTCATCATGCCTATAAGAATAAAAACATGGTTTTATGGCCACCAGCAGTGCTGCTCTAATCACATGATCATGCTGCTCATCATGCCTATAAGAATAAAAACATGGTTTTATGGCCACCACCAGTGCTGCTCTAATCACATGATCATGCTGCTCATCATGCCTATAAGAATAAAAATATGGTTTTATGGCCACCAGCAGTGCTGCTCTAATCACATGATCATGCTGCTCATCATGCCTATAAGAATGAAAACATGGTTTTATGGCCACCAGCAGTGCTGCTCTAATCACATGATCATGCTGCTCATCATGCCTATAAGAATAAAAACATGGTTTTATGCCCACCAGCAGTGTTGCCACTAGGAAAACGTGCAGAGCAGCACAGACACTAAAACAAGGAGCATTCCAGTTTGTTTATGAACAAACCTGCTCGTCAACATTGCGTGGATAGCCACAATAACTATCAGGGATGAAAATACTGCAATAAGAGAAGTATTAACACAGTAAAGAAAAGTGTAGTGAGTGCAATGTAGGCTGCAACACTTATTTGCAGAATGAAATAATAATGGTGGGGGGGCAGCAAGAGCAAATATACTGAAACATACACTAGGCAGAAAAACTGTGCTGATGAAAATGGGTGCTTTTGTGTATGATAGGAATGAGGAAAGAGGAAGAGAGTATGGTAAATATGGCAATGTCCCCAAGACATGATATTTCATTGTATTTACACTTCCAAGACAATTCAGTACCATTACAATAATCATGTATGTAGATAGCACAGTAGGTACTGTTGTCTACACATCCCTGTGAGTATATTATATCATTACACACTAGTTTTCATGTCACTGGAGATTAATGGTTGTGATATGACCAACATGATAAATGCTGCACAGCAAAGGGCCACTGCTTTGGTCAGGGATCATGCTGCCACCGGTGGAGGGCCTGCAGCATAACAAACACTCTTGGCAACAGAGGAATTCCTGGCTGCTGAATATTTTTCAGAGGGCGAATGGTATTTTAAATGTTTTTTTTAAATGACTTCATATCCATTAAAAAAAATTCTCAGAAAAGTAATGCGGTCACTTTAAAAGTTTAACATTGCTGTGTCATGTGACTTTACCCTTGCTCATGTGATTTTGCATTTGATATTTAATTGTATCTGATATGGTTGTTCTGTTTGTCTGAAGAAGTTGAGTTATTAAACTTGATGAAAGAGATAACATACAAAAAACAGTTTGTTTCCGTTTTTTTGCCTCTTTTTTTGTTTTATTAGGTGGTTTGTCAGTTTTCTTTGGAGTTTGATTGCCAGTCAAAATGTTATACAGCCATGAAATCCTGACATGCATGCATATGTGTTCATGCAAACTATCAGGTGGTAATACTGATGTGATGTAGTGGCAAGTCTGTGGCACTGTACAGTCACACTACAGCTGTACCTATGCTACAACTAGACTTCAGGCTGTGCATCACCTCCAAATAAAACATTTGAGCTGAACAACATGTGACACAGTGGAATGTTAACACAGTCATAAAACTCTACCTATTTCACATCTTTACATCAGTTGTACATCACATGCCTATATGTTTATCAGTGGAAATGTGAGGATGAGGGCCCTGACACCATATGTGGACATATGATAATTAAGGTGGATGCAGCTTATGCATTACAGTTAATGACATAGATGCTGACAGTCACACAATGATGCTGGGAAACATCTGTATAATCCATGTGAATAACAGCACAATACTGCATACAATGAAGTCCCCCAGGTTGCAAGTGAATCCCAACATGTCATATGTTTGTCTATATAACAGCATTACAACATATGGATGGAGCCAGGTGTTTTTGCCCATGTAATCACTATGACATAACATTGCTGTATGCAAGATAACATTTCAAGATGATAAGTGTAGACATGCACACTTGTGCCATGCTAGGTATATACATGCACACCTGTGCCATGCTAGGTATACACATGCACGCCCGTACCATGCTAGGTATATACATGCAAACCTGTGCCGTGCTAGGGATACACATGCACACCCGTGTCATACTACATGTACACATGCACACCTGTGATATGCCAGGTATACACATGCACACCTGTGCTATACTGAATCTGTTACTGTGATTGTTGCATGACAAATATGTAGAATGTTAATATGCTGCAGTACAAGAACGCATGCCTTAGTAAGGAAACAATATACATAGCATCACTCTATGTCAATGGTCCTCAGGAGGCATATTACTACAGCTGTTGTAGAAGGAACATGTAACTAAATGATAGCAGTGGACATCAATACAGTAGCTCAAATCATAGATTGGAATACACTGTTGTAGGATAGAGTACATTCAAACCTCAACATAGCACATGTGGATGACAGCAACATTGACATGTGCAACTCTCATAGGGTCATAGGTCATTATTAAGCTACCAGTCAAGAGCACATAAAATCCTACCCATTATTTTGTTTATTTTATTTTTATTTATTATTTTTATTTATTTTACATTTGTTGACCGGGCTAGTCCAACTGGATATATGTCCATTTTCAGTGGAGGCCCGGGGAGAAAAGCTCCAACAAACAAAAACATACTATCATTAATAATATGTGACATTTACAACTCCAACAAACAAAAACACACTATAATTTATCATTGTAGTGAAGATAAAGTATTTTATTTATTTATTTATTTATTTATTATACCACTTACACACACATTGCTATATGTATGTGATGGAAAATAGTAGGGGTATGTATGTATGTATGTATGTATGTATGTATGTGTATGTATGTATGTATGTGTGTATGTATGTATGTGTGTATGTATGTGTGTATGTATGTATATGTGCATGTATGTATGTATGTATGTATGTATGTGTGTATGTATGTATGTATGTATGTATGTATGTGTGTATGTATGTATGTATGTATGTATGTGTGTATGTATGTGTGTATGTATGTATGTATGTATGTATGTATGTATGTATGTATGCATGTATGTGTGTATGTATGTGTGTATGTATGTATGTATGTATGTATGTGTGTATGTATGTATGTATGTATGTATGTATGTGTGTATGTATGTATGTATGTATGTATGTGTATGCATGTATGTATGTATGTGTGTATGTATGTATGCATGTATGTATGTATGTATGTGTGTATGTATGTATGTATGTATGTATGTGTGTATGTATGTATGTGTGTATGTGTGTATGTATGTATGTATGTATGTATGTGTGTATCTGTTCAATTAAATATGGACTGCCTCTGTCCATATGTGACATGTGCATGACCACAAGACAGAATTAGCAATCACACATCCAGTGTTCTGGAGATGGCTTGCAGAGGGTCGTGGAGGGACTCTGCTTCATGATGTGTTCTTGCATCTTTAAGATGTTATCCTCAGTGTTCCGGACAATGGATTTTATGTGAACAGAGGGAAAAAGGGGATATTTGATTCAGAGATCTATGTAAAAGGTTTTCCTGAGCGTTAGTCAGATGAAAAATGATTCAAAACATCATACAGTGGCAGTAATATTACACTATCCACTCACATACCAATTGACTGAAGTCAGATTTGAACATCACACCCATGTAGGTAGAGAAACTGTATTCCATGACTAGCACTACCCCAGACAGCTGACTGTAATACTGTCAGACATTAACATGGTGGATTTTGTTTATGGTTCAAAGCCAGCTGCATCTACAATTTTGCATGTGTGGTACTCCTAACATAGGAGTCCCAGAGACTGTCAGTATCTCACTATTTGTTACTATAAGAAAGCTATACAAAGCCAGAGACAATGTTGGAACAGGAGGCCACCACTATGGACAGTAAACATGCTCTGAGTGACCTAGAAGGTGGTTAGTATAGCAGCAGGTTGTAACAAGTCAGAGTAGCAGCAGGATGTACAGGCCATCACATGACTGTGTCAGTACCTACAAGTCAATGGGCAACATGTAGTTGTATATTAACAGAAAAGCACAAATATCTGAGGAGCAGAGCAGACATATGGGGTGGAATACTGGACATCCTGCTAAACATGTACAGTCAGAGGTGTGAAGTCTGTAACCCTGTGTGTGCTGTTACATCATGTACCCCAGTCACAGCATACCTACAACTACTAAGAGCAGGAAATATGGACACAACCATGAACTGGAGTGGGACAAAGGCCTACATATAAGAAGAAGGATTAACTACTGACCAGACAAATGATGAAAGTGCAGAGAATAACAGGTCATGCAGTAGCATGGGTTCCCTGCTGTGTAAGCAGTCAGCAGCTCAAATGTCTCTCATCAGTTCCTAACATCAGTCTATAATGATTTGCCACTGATGTACATGAAAATCATAATGCTATGTAATATGTACCAGACATATGATTGAAAACCCTGTACAGTCTATTACAATCTGTACACACCCTAGATGTAACTCAGATATTATGTGCAGCTCACAGCTGGGAAATCCCTTGGACATAATGTCAGGGAAGGGCAGGACAGTTGAGTCAGGTGCAGCAGCCAATTGGCTGTAGCACATAAAATCCCAGACTGGAGTACAAGTAGGTCTGGCCTGGAGTCACCTTGGAAGTACTGTCGGTCACACTGAGGCATGCTCCTACACTTAGCTAATGTCGTCCCATGTCTGATGCCTCATCTACCTCTAGAACTGAGATGTAAATATATCTCTGTGCATACAGACAGCTATGTATATGTATCTGTCTCTCCCTATTCCCGTTAGACATGATTACCCATATCTATCAGTATGTGGCACACACACACACACACACACACACATATTTATATATATGTATATATATATATATATATATATATATATATATATATATATATATATATATATATATATAGGTTTACTTTTTTTATCAAAATTTCACAATCTCGATAAAGAAAAGTAAAATACATCAAAAGTGCACTTTTAAAAAATTAAAAACTACTGTAAACACTGTTTTGCAGGGGTGCAAGCCCCTCTGCACCACCATATGGGGGTCTGCACCTCCCACTTAAATATACTAACTCCGAGATTGCACAACAGTGGGGAAAAGGATATATTTCCTTATCCCCACTGTAACATGCTTCGTGAAAGTGCACTTCTGATGTAGTGCACCAAACTGTATTTTCGACAAATAGAAGGAGACCTATATATATATATATATATGTATATATATATATATATATATATATATATATATATATATATATATATATATATATATATATATATATATATATATATCTGTATAGATAGCTAGCTATACAGAGGTAACAGATTGTATAGCAGGCTCTGCTGATGTCATCCACCTTAACAATAATGGCAAACACTCCTAAAACATATAAGCTCCGTGGCACATGCGATAAGTACTTAGTGCTGTAGTACATGCTACTAGATAGGTATGGGTTTTAATTTCAGAATGGGCAACTCTGTGAATGAGTGCCTATCTATGTGCAATGGTTATACATTTTGTGACCCTGTCAACCCCCTCCACTGGTCTCCTTTACAGGGTCTGCTGATGTCATCCACCTTAACAGCAGTGGCACACACTCCCAATGCACATAAGCTCCATGGCACATGCAATAAGTAGTTAGTGCTATAGTATATACTACTAGATAGGTAGAGGTTCTAATCCCAGAAAAGGCTACTCTGTGAATGTGTGTGTGTGCGTGTGTGCATGCTTGTGTGTGTGTGTGTGTGTGTGTGTGTGTGTGTGTGTGTGTGTGTGTGTGTGTGTGTGTGTGTGTGTGTGTGTGTGTGTGTGTAAATATAATCTCTTGCGGCAGTGTGCCTATGTGCAATGGCTATACATTTTGAGGCCCTGTCAACCACCCCTATTGGCCTCCTTTACAATGCCTGCTGATGTCATCCGCCTTAACAGCAGTGTCAGACATACCCAAAACACATAAGTTCCATGGCACATGTGATAAGTACCTAGTGCTATAGTATATACTACTTGGTAGGTAGGGGTTCTAATCTCAGAAAGGGCAAGTCTGTGAGTGACTGTGTGTTTGTAATTCTATCTGCTTGCAGCAGTGTGTCTGTCTTGCCTATGTGTGTGCAATGCTTATACATTTTAAGGCCCTGTGAGTACATGCTGCCCCAAAATACCCCACATCTACCTAGGCATAAATGCTACCTCCCACCACCTACACTTGTAGGTACAAAACACCCAGGTAACACGTATGAAGGGTGGCATGCATTGTTATGGATTATGCATGTGGGATTTCGCTGTCCACCCCCATTATCCCTGACACACAGTTCTACACATATGCATCTAGGTAACCATGCACATATGCAGCCATACCTTGCTAATGTTATATTTCTGCTTTGCTACCATACCATCCTGAGCCACTGTATTGCCATCAAGTTTCCACAGCATAGCCATTTAGACCTCTGCCACAGAAACATAAAAAGTTCTGAGAGACACCTGTCAGTCTGCAACACTTCCGCCAATCTAACATCATGCAACAAAAGAACAAATACGTTAATGTATACTCATGACACATGCTAGCGGATCTATATCACCTTTTCGAATGATGAAAGAGCTAACATTCTTTCATTGATCCAACAAGGTCGAAACCCCTAAAGAGCGAAGGCAGGGACCATTGATTTTTTTTCCCAGGGGAAAAAATATCAGTGGATCATCTTCAGGACTTTGTCATTTCCTCCACTATGGTGCAATCCTGGAGTTGGTATGTTTAAGTAGGGGGGTGTGGGGAACACAGCCCCCACATTGGGGTGTGTGGGGCAAAGCCCCCCCTCTTCATTTTGTGTTTAAACTTCTTTTTTGTGGAGCAGCGATTTTATTCCTTGGGAAAAAAATCGCTGCTCCGTGTCTTTGCTTTTTAGGGGTTTTGACCTTATCAAATCGATGAAAGTGCATTTGCTCAATTCATCATTCGATAAGATAATATTGACCCCCATTGACAGCACCTGTCATGACATAACAGAACCACAGTAAACAATGTCATGTTATGTACTATAGTCACCCTCTGCATCAGACATGTATTTGCATGCCCCTGCATCGATGGTATGGATGTCAGGAATGTGGCATAGGCATCATCACATGCACAGCATGTAGAATGGGGGTGCCAGAGGCCTAGGCTGTGCTAAATTGTGTGTGGGGGTCAGGAAGGGGTTGTGGTCTGCTGGGCTATGGAGAGGTGCCACTTGTGTCTGTTGATGACCTGCACATGATAATGTTGTATGAGTGTATGCATGTACACAGTCAAGCCATGTACTAGCCCTGCACATGGGAATGTTGGACAGCAGTGGACTGTACATGGCAGACTGGACAGTTCTCTGTCTCTGGCCATCAACACGGGAACTGGGTCTGCCAGGAGTGGGACTGGCACAGCCATGCTCATGATCAGATGTGGTACTAGTTGCTGATAGTGACTGGTGTCTGCTGGGCCCATGTCTCTCACAGGACCACCCAGGATCATGTGCCCATGGCCTGCCACGTCATGGTGTGGACAGCATCCTTCCTTCTGTAGTGCTGAAGGTACTGTCACTATGGGAGCGTGAGTGTCCATGGCCATGTGGACTCTCAACAAATGTTGGTGATGACCTATGGCCATGTGTCCAATGCCCTACTCCCACCACATGTTCTAGCACAGACAATGTGTGGTCAAGGACTGACAGTGTTTCATCCCACCGTCTGTCCACTACATTAGTGAAACAATGCATGGTGTCACCAATGTGGTGGAGGGAGTCACTGATATCAGACAGAGATGCATCCATGATCCTGAGCATCCATCTGGTGTTGCATTTGGAATGTGTCTGTGCCTCCACGATGGACCATAACGTGAGTCGAGTGACTCGTGATGTGACACCTGTGACAGGTGGTGGATGAGCAGCAGTCCTCCTTTGAGCACCCCTGTCAATCTGCCTGTGTGGGACCTTGCCAGCCCTCTGACTATGGCTGTCTACACTCACTGATGCCATAATCGCCACACTCTCCTGTTTGATGCCACCAAACTCAGTCCAATATCTGTGGCTGCAGAGAACTGGGTATGTGTGGGCATACTGACTGTGTGCAAGGGCATTGGGGAGGCAGTAGGTTGTCAACCCATGGGACAGATTCAGCCCCCAACAACCTCACCTGTGCCTCACTTTGGCCACCATCATCATCAGAGTCCAATGAGACACTGATGTCAGGTTGTGAGGGGGCACACTCCAAACCCCATGGTCACCTGTGAGGAGGAAGACAGCATAAGTACATTAATACCTGCACTATTATGTCAGCTGATCCACACACACATACAAGTGAGATGCCAACCTGCATTATACATACCACGTCTTATTTCTGATCCCATGTAAACACACAAGCAGACTACAACATACACAGACAAGACAGACCCTTAATAACATGCATTGCAGCTACGTCCAGTTAATGTTGCCACTACTATACACCTGTGAAATAAGTGAAATGTCAATGTATGTGATGGACCTACACCTAAGACACAGTGCACCTGTCTTCATCATACTATTGCCCCCTGTACAGTAGACTGCATAGATCTTCACAAAAATAAGTGCAAATATGTTACAGCTCCTGCAAATACACTACGGTGATTACTGATTCAATGCACTTCCGTAAACTCATCCAAAACTGAACATGCAAGTATTGTACTCTGGCTAAGCATAACAGTTGTGTCTCCAGAAAAATGGCAGCCCTTAACATTTTTAGGGTATACTGCATATGAGCCATACCAAAACAGTTTCACATTGACTGGCTACAGGATGTTGGACTCTGGCCACACCTGATGTACCTATGGAAATGTGAGGGAGAGGTATTGTCAGCAAAAACAAATGTGGCATTGTTACAGGATAATATGTGTGTATATCAACATGTACAGTAGGAATTGTGGTACTGCCTACATTGCTGATATTCTGAGTATGTGTGCACAAGTGTGCATTACAAACACCCCCCCCCCCAAATGCAGATTGACCTGATATCTGTGTACTGGTATGCAGAGACTGCCACAATGACTGATACAGCATTACAGTGATGAACACAGGAGGCTTACCTGGATGCTCCTGTGATGTGGATGCTGTGGCACCCACATTCACAATGCAGTGATGGATGCTTGGGAGCGTGGTTGATCCCAGGTTTGCCAGGAATTCATCTGTGGCCAAGAGTGGTTGTTATGCTGCAGGCCCTCCACCAGTGGTAGCATGATCCCTGACCAAAGCAGTGGCCCTTTGCTGTGCAGCATTTATTATGTTGGTGACCCGATGTCGGACTTGCTCATAGTTTCTTTTCTGTAGCCCTACTTTGTTTACTGATGTGATGAGGTCAGCCCACAGTGCAGCACGTTTCTCCCAATTCTGGTGACTCCTGGAGAGCAGTATGTTATGATGCAGTCTGAGGTCATCCAGGATCATGTCATTTTTGGCAGCAGAAAAAGGCAGGTGCCTCAGTCTATACATCATTTCTGAAAGACAAGAAGAGGGGAACACATCACAAGACTACATACATTGCTTTCCCCTATGTACACACCCTGCACATCCAAATTGGCTAGCACTATCCTCTGCTAACTCTCACATAATACCTCACCATCTATCAAAACAGTATATGTGTGGCTTTTGGCAACATAGTGGCAATGCATCTTGTGTTTTCTTCCTCATCTTGCTTTTTTCTGCTAAGTGTTGCTTGTTCTCGAAAGTGTTCAACTGCATCTTTCCTGTTGCATTTATTACTGCTTGTTTATAGCCTGTTTACATTGTAAGTGTTATTCTAAGCCTCTTAGTTTTGTTTTAAGAACTTGGGCTTTAGGCCCACCCCTTAGGTATTCTTGGCCTTTTTCCCTCAGATTCTCACAGATATAGATGGACAATGTTCTATAGTTTCTCCTACCAGTCTGGTTGATATGAGCATCCTGAGCCAGTGTAGCAACTGCCTCATTTACATGGGCAATGATTAACTACCACCAGCTAGGAACACAATTTGTGAGAGATGCAATTACATTAGGAAACTAGAGTCCATGCTCTCTCCCTCTCAAGCCAGTATATCTGGCACTGAAAAGGTTGTCAACACAATCACTACACCTCAAACACCACCCTCACCTACACAACACTCACCCATATATGCGGAGGTCCTCAACATAAACATACCCAAACAAAGGAGACCTCTGAGGCAAAAAACACACAATCTCCACAGCTCTCCACACCACATGCCATGCGTAGTCTACACACCTGTGTCTCACAGCCACTAAGGCTTCAACATAAATGTAACATATTAGTCATAGGAGACTCCATTGTGAGGCACACAGATGTGCCTCTCACCAGGCTAGATAAGGATAAAGTCACCATTATTTGTCTATCAGGTGCCAGAATCCACCATATCACATACTCACTCAAGTCTCTCAACAACAGGTACTGTTATGACTCTGTCATAGTCCATGTTGGTGTGAATGACATGATACATACCTCCCTGGACTATATGAAGAGAGACATGATTGAGCTCACTGATTATGTGTCCCTGCAGGTATGTCCCTAGCCTTAAGCAACATTCTGCCGTCACCCAGAATGATGCTCCAATGCAAACAGAAAATGAATGACTTTAACAATTGGCTTAGTTTCTGGTATCACTCCAGGGGAATCTAGTACCTGACAGCCTGGAAAGATATGATTGACAGACTATGATGCATTGCCAGAGATGGCCTGCATCTGTCTCACCTGGGCTTCAGGCTTTTGGCAAAAGTTTTTTCCACTCCTAGAGTGTCTTTTATAGGAAAAGTGATGAGGTTAAAACTACCAACATAAAAATATCAACAAAACACAAATTAAAGGTCATGCTGCTAAACGTTAGGAGTCTAAACATGAAACTGCACCCATTGCAAGCATTCTTAACCCTGGAAGATGCTGACATCTGTGCAGTCACAGAAACATGGTTCAAAGCTGTGGAGAGCACCCGAGCCTTACCTGGTTACTCATCCTATAATACATTCAGACCCCAAACTGTAGGCAGTAAAGCCAAAGGAGGTGGAGTTTCAATATATATATCAAAGACATACACACCTCCAGTCTGGTCAAACAGTATGATGCACAGGAGACACTCCAAGTGCAGTTAACTATTGACTAGATCCCTATTCAAATCATAACTGGCAAGCAAATCTGACTCAAAATACCAATTCCACCTATATGGACATGTTCAAATATATCAGGATTCAAACCTTTCTCTGATTCTGGGTGACTTTAACTACCCAAACATAGATTGGAAGAACTACTCATGCCAGAACACAAATGCCCAGAGATTCCTCAATTTTGTTAAACATCTTGGAACAGCTAGTTAATATACCACACAAAAGGTGAAAATATATTGGACTTGGAGTTAAACAACATGAGTAATCACTGCAGCATCCCTGCAGTGTCATCCTCCCTGGTAAGATCCGGACATAAAGCAGTCACATTCGAAGTCACCATCCCCCTCAATCCCCATCTAGCTAGGGCTAGACATAAAAACTTGTCCAAAGCTGATTATAGCCTCCTGAGGGATGGTATAAACAGCTTCACAGCCCCCTCTCCCTCTTAGGAACTGATACCAATATCCAAAACTACACCAAAGCACTAAATGAGCATTTATATAGATGCATGGAATCAGGGATACAAGACAGGACTAAATCATCCTCTGCAAGGATAAGTAAATCTGTCTGGCAGACATCTGCAATAAATAAACTGTACAACAAGGGGAAAAAAATCACTGTCCAAGACCAAGTAGGAGCGGGGACCCACCTGGAAGCAATGTCTCCTTAGCCTGAACATTTATATATATATATATATATATATATATATACATATATAGAATTGCCTTTCTATATTTTGAATACTGTAGTTTGTTTTCTTTACCTTGTGTTTTGCTTGCATTCTGTTTTAACAGCATATTAAAACTTCAAAAGAGACCACAGCTCTCTCTGTTCTGAGTCAGGCAGAATTTTTCCGCCCTCCACCCATTTAAGTTGTCTTGTTAAATACCACTGTCTTTCTAGTTGCCCGCCTCTTATGTTAATCTGACCATATATCTCATTTCTCTCTACTTTCACTGGCTTATGTGAGTAATCACAAAACCATCACTTTTGAAATCCTTCCTTCAATTATTTAAATTTATTGGCCATCCTACAGTATTTCATAGTACCAAAATACAAAAGTGACCACCCTTTCAATCCATCTTGCTGTTTTAAAAATAGTAACTCTCTACTAAACCTTAACTTTTTAAACAGGTAAAACTCAAGTTACCTACTTTCACATCTAACTTCTCTAGTGCACACTGCAGAGTGCATTCTTTTAAATCTTACCTTTAAGCATCCCTGTGACTAGCACTTTCTCTAATACCTGCTGGAAAGCACTAGGAAGCCTTAAACTCATACAAACACTGAACTCTCCTTGTTAACAAGGAGAAATTAATAGTAGGCACTAAACAGCCTATAATTGCAAAGTACCTTGCTAAGGAAACAGCTCCTATACTTTACAAAGAAAAAAAAAAAGCCCCAAACCAGGCATGTCCAAGGGTCAGCTTCGGTGATTTCTCCTGTCCACCTGGTGAATCTGGGCATACTGGGGCAATGCAGCAATTGCCTCATGTACACAGACAACCCTCTCCTCCTACCACCCAACACTACAACCTGTGAGAGATGCAATTACATAGCCAAAATGGAAGCAAAGCTCTCTCCACCCAAGATTGTGCTAAACAGTCAAGAGGAGAAGGTTAACACCCACACTACACCTCAAGCAACACATAGCCCTTCTAAACCCGCACCACCAACACCCACATATAACAACACTAAATCCACATATGCAGAGGCCCTTAACTGTAACCTGCCCAAGCAACAAAGACCTCTGAAGCTGAAACGCAAACAAACACCAATCACAACCAATGTGTCACATAGTTCACAACACCAGTGTGCCATCCAGCAACAGCCCCTAAGGCAAGACAATGTACCTAACACTTTAGTCATAGGTGACTCTATAGTCCGGCACACTGATGTCCCTCTCACCAGGTTGAATAAGGAGAAAATTACAGTCAGCTGCCTGTCGGGTGCCAGGATCCACCACATAATGCATGCACTCAAGTCACTCCACAACAAGTACAAATATGACTCTGTCATTGTCCATGTTGGAGTGAATGACTTGAGACGTACCTCCCTGGACTACATGAAAAGAGACATGGAAGAGCTCTTGGATCATGTGGCCCAGGCAGGTATGACCCTAGCCCTGAGTAGCATTCTGCCTTTGCCCTGAATGATACCACAATATAAGGATAAAATGATTGACTTCAACAATTGGCTAAGCTTATGGTGTCATTCAAAGGGGATCCAGTATCTGTCTGCCTGGGATGACATGATTGACAGACCACGATGCTTTGCCAGAGATGGTCTGCACCTGTCGCCCCTGGGATTCAGGTTACTGGCTAAGGCTCTTGCCACCCCTATAGTGCCTATTTTAGGCAAACTTCAAAGGACAAAACCACCACAGTAACAGGTACAAGCATGCAAAATCTGAAGGTAATGCTATTCAATGCTAGAAGTCTAAACCTCAAAATGCACTCTCTCGAGGTACTCCTAAAAATGGAGAACATCGATATTTGTGCAGTAACTGAGACCTGGTTCAAGGCTCCAGAGAGCACCCCTGCAATACCAGGCTACAACTCTTACCACACTTTTCGGCCACCAAACCAGGACCGAAACACTAAAGGTGGAGGAGTGTCAATATTCACCAAGGATATTCACACCACCAGGCTAGTTGGCCAACACAATGTGTCTGAAATTCTCCAAGTGCAACTAACACTAGGTAAGACTGCAATCCAAATTGTAGCTTGCTACAGATCCCCCACCATACCCCAAGATTCTCACTACACCTTTCTAAACATACTGGAAAATATTAAGATAGAACCAAACACCCTAATACTGGGTGATTTTAACTACCCTGCCATTAACTGGGAAAACTACTCATGTCCCAACACCTTTGCAACGGTTCTTGGAATTCATAAATTCCAATGCCCTGGATCAACTAATCCATAGTCCCACCAGGGGCTCCAATATCCTAGACCTGGTCATTACCAACATGGGAAATCAATGTTCCATACCTATGGTCACCCCTCGTTAGTCAGGTCTGACCATAAGCTAATCACCCTTAACATCCACATCCCACCCCACCCCCAGTAAAGAAACCACCATAAAAACTTCTCCAAAGCCAACTTCATGCTACTCAAGTCAGAAATGACAAACTTCATGACACCCATGCAGACGGAACTGAAAGTTCAACTGCTGAATCCTACACTAAGGCACTGTACGAGCACATCCACTCATGCATGAATCGTGCCATCCCAAATAGAACCAAAATGCTCTCATCCAAAAAAAGGAAGCCAATCTGGTGGTCCCCTGCCATAAACAAACTTTACAACAAAAGGAAGAAACTTTTGCAGAAAAGAGGAAAATCCCAGGATGCAAAAAACTCCCTTACTAGCCTCAGTAAGAAACTGAGATGCCTCATAAAATCCTCCAAAGCTAGTTACGAAAATAAAATTGCCAAAGATTCCAAAGACAACCACAAAGCATTCTATAACTATGTCAAGAATCTAAATGGCAATGTTCAGATCTGCTCTGAGCTAAAACAGAATGGCATTAAATATACTGATCTGAAGGATATTGCCAATATCTTGGCAGATCGATTCAGTGCCAACTTCACCCCCCTCTCACCCCCTAAATGGCCCATCTCAATACTGGAAGATTGCCAAATTCCAGTAATAACGGCCACACAGGTACAAAACGCACTCTCTAAAGCCAAGAATACAGCATCCATGGGACCAGATGACATCCTGGGCTGTTTACTACATGAACTACAATATGAACTGGCACCTCACCTAAGTGTCATGTTTAATCATAGCCTCACCTCAGGTTTTGTGCCCACTGAGTGGCGCAGAGCTACAGTTATCCCAATCCACAAGGGAGGATCCACCTTGGATCCCGGAAACTACTGTCCTATCAGTCTGACAAGCCTTATCTGCAAGGCCATGGAGTGTATTATCATGGAACTTATAAACAAAGACATTGGCAACCTTCAAACACTGGACCCCACCCAGTTTGGGTTTGTGAAGGGTCGATCTTGTCTCCTGAACCTGATTGACTTCTTTGAATCAGTCTCCAGAGCCATGGACAAGGGTAAGGTGGTCCACACAGCCTATCTAGACCTTGCCAAGGCCTTTGACACCATCCCCACTCTGGAATCATAGATAAACTTACTAAGTTGGGCATTAATCCCTATGTCACCCAATGGGTTGCTAAATGGCTTACTGATAGAACCCACACTGTAAAAGTAGCCGACTCCAAATCCAGCTCCAGACAAGTGACAAGTGGAGTACCTCAGGGTTCAGTCCTGGGGCTGCTCTTGTTTGACATCTACTTCTCTGAAGTACAGGTCAACACTAAGGGACTCTGGCTAACAAAGTTTGCAGATGACTGCAAACTGGGAGCCATTATTGAATCCCAGATGATGTGGATACTCTACAAAAGGGCCTTACAGAAACAGATGCTTGGTGCCAGAGCCATGGGCTCAAGCTCAATGCCAAGAAATGTATTGTTATCCCCTTTGGGAAAAAACATGTATCCATGAATTACCATATAGGTGGCAGTACACTAAACACAGAAAGTGTGATGAGACTTAGGGACACAGGTGGACAGTGGTCTCACCTTGATAACCACATCACCACAACAGTCAGGAAATCCTTCTATGTGGCACACCTCATCACGAAGGGCTTTTCATCCAGAAAAAGGAGGTCATTGTCCCACTGTACTCATCCCTCATTAGACCCATTATAGAATACAATGCCCCATTTGGTATGTACCTCTCAAGACATCTGCAACAACTGGAAAGGCCTCAGAAATAACTCACTAAAAGAATCACAGGCCTAAAGCAGATGCCCTATGCTGGCCACCTTAAAAACTCTAGCTGTACTCTGTTGCATATCGTCTACTCAGAGGCAATCTCTGCTTAACATACAAGGCCATGTCAAACCCAGAGCTGTTGGACATGCTACAGTTAAAGAAATCCCAATCCCTCAGAGCTACACGCTCCAGGGATCTAAACCTTGTCATCACAATAAACAAAACATGCTGGAGGGATAGGTTCCTGACCCAGAGACTCCCCAGACTCTGGAATAGATTGCCCATACATGTCAAGCAGAGTGCCTCTTTGGACCTCTTCAAGAGGAACCTTGACGACTGGATGGGAGAAAGGAAATTCACCCCAGGGATCATGTCAGTCGCCCTGCTAGACAGGGGTCCAGGAAAGTAAATAATGTGGGAAGAAATAGCCAGGGAATTGTTATGGCTAGGCTTGTATAGGCCCTAGGGCTGATAGCCTAGTACCAACCTATGAACCTGTGAACCAACAAATTAGAGTATTACTGAAATCCTCCAAAGTAAACTTTGAGTCCAAATTGGTGACATCTACTAGAGACAATCGTAAGTCCTTCTTCAGATATGTCTGCAATCTCAAAGGAAGCACCCAGATTTGTTCAGAACTGGTGGTCAAGAACACCCCATATACAAATGCCATAGATATGGCAAACTTGCTGGCTGACAGATTCAGTGAAAACTTCACCCCTCTGTCCCCCCATCTGTAAATCATGACATCCCCAGTACCTGCCCCCTTTCCTTTATATCTTGGCAACAGGTCATCACTGCTCTCTCAAAGGCAAAAAATACAGCCTCCATGGGACCCGATAATACCCCAGGCTGCATCCTACATGAACTCAGGCAGGAACTTGCAGCACCATTAGGCACCCTATTCAACCAAAGCCTGAGTACTGGCTTTGTCCCAGCTGAGTGGAGAACAGCCATTGTCATCCCTTTGCATAAGTGTGGAGCATCCATCAATCTGTGAAATTATAGAACCATCAACCTAACTAGCCTGATCTGCAAGGCCATGGAACAGATTATCATGGGCCTCATTAAGGACATTGGCAACCTCCAAACACTTGATCCCACACTGTTTGGCTTTGCCAAGGGGTGATCATGTCTATTAAATCTGGTGAACTTCTTTGAGGCAGTCACGAAAGCCATGGACAAGGGGAAGACAATGCACACCACCTACCTTGACCTGGCCAAAGCCTTCAACACTATTCCCTACTCAGACATAATAGATAATCTCTCTCAACTAGGCATCAATCTGTATGTTACCAGATAGGTAGCAAACTGGCGCACTGATAGAACCCACCTAGTCAAAATAGGGGAAGCCACCTCAAGCAGTAGACCCGTAAAACGCGGCGTACCCCAGGGTTCGGTCTTGGGGCCTCTGTTATTTAGGATATAGTTTTCTGAAGTGCAGGCCAAAACCAGTGGGCTATGTTTGACCAAGTTTGCAGATGACTGCATGCTGGGTGTTATCATCAATTCCCTTAGTGATGTGGACATCCTCCATGAGGGTCTAACTCAGACAATGACTGGTGCCAGAATCATGGCCTCAAGCTGAATACTAAAAAAATGCATCATCACCCCTTTTGGGGAGAGTCATGTCCCCACACATTATCACATTAATAGCAATGTCCTAAGCATGCAATCAGTCAAGAGGGATTTGGGCAACCAGGTTAATAACAACCTGACATTTGACCACCATGTTACTTCCATTGTATAGAAACCCTTCTACATAGCCCACCTCATAGGTAAGGGTATCTCATCCAGGGACAAGTAGGTCATAACATCCCTGTATTCTTCCCTTATAAAGCCAATTATTGAGTACAATGCCCCTTTCAGCATGTACCTCGCAAAGCACATGCAGCAGCTGGAGAGACCACAGAGGTTCCTCACCAGGAGAATCTAGGACCTCAAACATCTACCATACGTAGATAGGCTAAAAACCCTATCCCTCTACTCAGTTTCATACAGACTCCTTAGATGTGACCTCTGTCTGGCATACAAGGCAATCACAGACCCCTCCTTGATGGGACTGCTGCATATTCACAAGTTAAGCTCCACTTATGTAACCCATGCTCGCAGTCTCAACCTGGTCTGTGACATCAACAGATTTGTGTCCCACAGACTCCCCCATCTGTGGAATACACTCCCTCTCCACATCAAGCAGAGTACCTCTTTACCCCTTCTTAAGTGCAACCTGGATACCTGGAAGGAAAACAGAAAATTCACCCCTGGGATTCTACCCTTGTCCCTACTGGACTGAGGCATCAAGTGCTAACTCATATAAACATGGGCTAAACTCTTGTCTAGGTTTATAAGGGCCAATAGCCTAGTAACCTCCTATGATCCTATGATTCTATGAATACCAGTTATGTCCCTGTGTGCTGTGACAGAGTGGGCTGTATGTCTCCACTCCCATCACTGCCATCTGCTGTGGTGTGTCCCCTATGGGCAACACCCCAGTCCCATGTCACACAACCACCGCCCAACAAATAGGTGAGTGTTACTATAAGTATATGGGTACAGTCCTGCAACATCCATGTGACACAATGACAGATAGCACTGCAACCATGCTGTAGGGTACCTTCCCTGTAGGTGCCCAACTTCTGCAGTGCACAGATATTTGCGGAATGTGTAGATGTGCCTGATATATGTGGACTATCTGCCAGAAAAATGTGTATGTCTGGCAAACAGTTAGACAGTACGTAAAGGTTGTTCTCAGACTGTATGGAATCTCACTGTCACACATCAGAACCCTCAGGAAAGAGTTACGGTACAGTAAGATACAGTAATATATGGTATTGTATTCATTCCCTTACTTTCTATGATCAATACGTACACTCTGTCTCTGAGGTCAGGCCTGTGTTCCCCAGTACTACTGGCTATGACCTGAAGTCCTGTTTTAGGGGGTCATCAGTTATGCTAGCCATAGCTCTGAAATGATGAGAGTACATCAGGAACAGTCAGGGACACCTGTACACCTGTACAATATTTGAACTATTCCTGTGTGATATTCACATACTGAGAGGAGCTGAATGACAGTACATCATGTGATATGCCAGCTGTGTCCATCATTACTTTCTGTCACTATTGTCCAACACACAATCCAGTAGCATTCGTACAGGAGCCAATCGTTGTAGGAAGGACTCAGAGGGCCAGAGCTGTGATCTACATCACACCAGGCAGAGTTGAAATGGAATCCTGTAAGTGCTGGACAGCTGACTATCACCAACACATCATTTCAAGATATGTACTACAGGCCTACTGTTGTAATCCTTATTCCCCATAACTGCATCCTCCCATCTGCATTCCATTACATGGGGACTTCTATTACATACCTGGCAGAGTGCTGTACTCCTTCTTTTTTGTGCAGAAATCCCAAAGAATGATGTTTCTGGAATCGCAGTCTGTCTTTGTAAAGCAAGTCACAGACCTGTTTACCATAGGCAGCTGCTTGCCTTTTGTAGATAATGCTCATGAACAGGTAATTGCCTGTGCACCAATCTATGGCTCAGACTTGCTAATTGCATCCAGAACAGCTGGGTTGCACTTTCATTAGCCAATGGTATGGTGCAACAGTGTTATATTTAAGGCCTTCATGTAGGCCTTGGCCCCTTTCCTGGTCTGTGAGATGGACATTATCGAGGTGTGGATAATAAAGCATCGCAGAGGGTAGGTAAAAATACTGTACACTGTTGTAATTTATGTGGTATGTCCACAGTTTTGCATGCTATGTTTGGCCATTGTGAAAAGACTTTCTGATTATGTGGCAGTTTAGTATTCAACAATGTAGGTTGAGGTCAGTAAGGGAGAAGACAGATGTGAGTGTCATATGTCATATGCATCAGAATATGCATGTTTTGCTTTAGCTGTTAGTCTATCACCTGTGTATGTTTGACACATGTCCCTATCACTTGAACTTTGCCCCAAATCCCTTTATGTATGGATGTTGTGTGGATCCCTTGTTCTAGGTTGTTGTGAGGTATGGTAGGTTTGTAGCAGGTAGCTGAGCATACTGCCGCATATGCTGCAGTTTGCAGCTGCTGTGTTTTGCACCAGAAGTCATACTCGGGAGTGTGAATACATTGGAGGACAACAAGCTGTATGTTGTCAGTGAGGCAGTAGTGTCAGCTCTGTTGTTACAGCATAGCCAGCGTGAGGGTACCATAACAGTTCAGGTGAGGCATATGCTTCAGGTACATATGTTATGTAACAGTACCATTCAGAGAGTGGTAGGCAACATTCAGGAAGCCTAAACATATTTGTGCAGTGTGTCCCTACCTACAGGCTTTTGACGTGCTAACATGGGTAGCAGTGAATGCAGTAGCAGCAACTGGTTCTGCTTAAAATTGCAGGACTCAGTCATTATTTGTTGTATTCCCAAGCATGTACTTGAAGTGCAACACACTGGAATTGAACCCAGGACTGTGGGTGGCAAAATGTACAGCATGCTAGGAATATAACAGATTGAGCAACTGAGTCAACACTACAGCAGGTGTATTTGTAAGATATATGTGCATGCATACAGTCTGTTACACAGGATTCGCATAAGCATGTGTGTTCAGATTGGGGTCTATATTATATCATCGAACGCTTAAAAAAGCGAACGCTGATTGATCGACCTAATTTAAGTGAAAGCTTACAATCTCGAACTGTCAGATCAGCGATTTTTTTCCCAGGGAAAAAAATCGCTGATCCAAAACACATACACACAACACAAGCACACCAAACAGAAATCCGCACACATACACCTAAAATATGATACCTAACCCTACACTAAACTATGCACACACCACTAACTACCCACTTACCTTAACCCAAACCCTAACCCTAAGGTCCATCACTATTGCACACTCACCTCACCCGCTCCCTAACCCTAACTCACTTAAATCTGCCTTAACCCTCATGTCCACTCAATTGCACACATACCTAACCCGAGCCCTAACTCACCTAAATACCCTAACACTCACATCCACACAATCACACACTTACCTGAATCTGACCGGTAACTTTCCACCATAACACTGAAAATACCGAAGCAACAGAAACGGACAACCAAATTCTTTCCCTAGGAAAAAATTTGAGTTTCTGCTGCTTCAATATTTTGCAGTTTCACGAAAATAAGTTTGATCAACCAGCGTTCGCTTTTTTAAGCATTCGAGGATATAATATAGACCCTCAGATTGGTATGACATGACACTGAAGTGTCTGTCATGGTTTCCTAACTTTCATCTGTACTGACTTGCCAGTCCTTCAGCACACAGAATAGGTTTTGTGACAACCGTGCCAAAATCAGGTGGCACAACTGTGGACATTCTACAATGGCCTGTGCATTTGTCAGCTATACCTGATATCCTAGGCCTCACATAAATCCATCATTATTTATTTGGCTGTGTACTGGTTTGGTGACTGCATCACAGTCTGAAGTACACTGTCACTTTTATCATTATATGTACAAGCAATGTGTCATTGGCAATCAGGATATGTTTATGGAAACAGATGTTTTGCTTCAGAGCTGAGTGGCCTAGTAGGCTAATGCACTATGGTGTAGTTTACAGGGTCCCACGATTGAGACTTGGCAGCGGTGATTATTTTGCAGATGTGCCTTACGGTGTCAGAAACACAGAAAGGGATTAAGGCAGTTTTAAGTGGGTTTTCATGGTGTGCCACACCAGTTCCACTTCTTAAACCTGAGCTAATTCCAAAAAAAAAAAAAAAAACAGCAAAAGAAAAAAGAGGTGATAGGAAAGTGGTGACATGGGGGCAAGCAGAGGGAAAAACAATGTGAAAGGCAGGTAGGGGGGTGCAGAATGGGTGTAGGAAAAGACAATAGCTCTCCAGTTCTTGTACATCAACAGCTGTGCAGGTTGTAGAGAATTTGGGATTTGGAGCCTCACATCCAGAGAAAGGGGTGAGGGAAACATAACTGTGTTGATTTATTCATGCAATGATTGATTGTGTGCAGTGGATGTGGAGGGTGAATTGGAGAGCTGTGTATGAGGCAATATTTTTTGTGGGACAGGTGCCCTTTTATTTTTTTTTTTAAGGTGAGAGTGTAATGTTGGCAAAGGGATATGGGTTCATGGGGGGAGGTAAGTTGGGTAGGAGAGGTTGCATTTGCAAACAACAAGACAGACAAGACAGAATATAGGAGTGGTGTGTGACACATGAGGTGGGTAAACACCTTGACTGGGGAGGGTGTTGTGGAATCAGAGAGCCATGTGCCCCCAGATGGCAGCAGTGAGACTGAGCTCCCCACCCATGGGCAGACAACACTGTTCCTTCACTGCTGCAAAGGTGGCTGTGCTGGCAGCTGGATGCCAAGGCCACCTTGCCCCTCCAGATTGGCCAGTCTGCCCTCAATCCAGTGCAGGTGATCCTTGTAGCCACAGTGCATGATCCTGCACACCATCCCTGGTAGCTGTTGCTGGGTGACAACCCCCCTCCATGCCCACTCCTAGTTGGGGGGTGGGCCCTATCCCCTGAGGTGGTTCCACCACTAGGTGGTGCAGGGCCAGCAGAGGATGCAGCACCAGGTTGGGTCCCAGATGTGCTGGGACCTGGTGCCACAGATGGCTGAGGTAGGGTATGTGGGTCACCAGAAACCGGCCTACCCAGTCGAACTATGGTGTTGAGGTTTTTCAAAGTGTATACGTTAGTAATGAGCAGAACATTTAGTTAGTTATAACAGCATACCATAATGTTGCAAATAACCCAGTAACATAACATTGCATAGCATATGGAATACAACAATAAGTAGGATAACAGTAAGTATAGTAACAGCATACTAGTAACAGTTATGGCATAAGGCCAACAACATAGGTAATTCAACAAGGTATGTTAGTATGTAACCACTGTGATACATAAAAGTAATAAAACAGAAGGCCCAACATAGCATTTTCAGAACAACATATGTTAAAAGTAAACCATACCCAATGTGTAACAATAATGAATTATGATGCAGATAAGGGGTGAGGGGGAAGAAATACAGTCCATTACTACCAGTATAGGCTATATTTCTTGCAACAGCACTCTTATATACTCTACAGCTCTGCCCTTACTTTATGTATACAAGTGCCCTGTAGCTTCTGAAGCACCTACATACCTCTCAAGCTGTCCACATGGGATAGTATTGGCCAAGCTGTAACACCTACAGGGACATAACTACAGGGGACTATTACATGTAAGGGGAACATATATGACTACCAAATTGTACTGTGGACTGATGTAGTGTGACTGTGCTAGTGACATAAATCAAGTAAATGATAGATCTGAGACCGAGGAATTTGGCAACAGTGATTACAATCTGTGACAGCATGACACTTGAGAGACATGTATCATGCACAGTGCGGAAGGTTTATGACTATCATGCTTTCCTTGGCAGGTATGGGGTTAGATTATTGGCAATCATTTAAAGACACACCAGGCATGCAGCCTTACCAAGATTAAGCTGTCTTATTTATTTTTTCAAGTTTTATTAGTATTGTACCTGATGCCTTTATTTACTGACATCTTTTCACATTGCTGAGCAATGTTGTTGAGTAATGAGCTGAGCAATGTTTAAACAGGCACCGCAAACCAGCTAAGCAGTGCTAATACATTGTTTGTTTAAGTACTGCTTGGCAAGGCATAGCTGTGCTTAGTGGAGCTTAGTTAAGCGCAGCAAACAGGATTTAATAATGCATTTCATAATTGTGCAATTGCAAAATAAAAGGTTTAATAACATGTCTGTGGATGCATGCATTATTCCATTAAGATATATGTTCATAATGTGTATTTGCAGCATAAATACTTCATACCCTGTCTGTGTAATCATACAAAATTCAATCAATGTTTAATAGTACTTCTCATAAATGTGTATTTGCAATATTTGCAAACTAAATTTAATAACCTGTCTGTGTAATCAAACAAAATTTAATTGAGATTTAAAAGATGTCTCATAATGTGTATTTACAAAAAAACCTGTCTGTGTATTTGAACCCTGCACCTACTGAACATAAGGATGCTACTCTAACAATTCAGTTACACAGACATGTGAAATGCTGTTATACTTTTGTATATATCTCTCCACTAAATTTAAGCACCACTGAGCACCACAGGGCGCCATGCAAGCCCACTGAGCTAACCTTAAACTTGACCTTTGAATTCATAATTCAATGTATCCAGTTTCTATTTTTGGATCACTGGCACATGTCCATTGCTAAGTGCTGTGCCTCACAAACACACAAAAAAAAGTTTTAAAAATTAACTTTTTTATTACATAGCCATACATTGATATCCGGCACTTTGACAGTGCAGGGGGTGTGTTACTCATCTCCTGACACAGTAACACTTTCCCTATACAGATTCACTAACTGTGTTACATGGCTTTCCCTCAGTAACGAGTCTTCATTAATATGCAAGGCAGGCTGTCGAAGGGGATCTGCATACACAGCCACAGTACCTTTACACTATGCCATGGATTTTATTAAATCCCCAGGAGACTTTTAAATACCAAGGATAGATTTATAGTATGGACATATTTTAAACAATAATAGGGCTACAAACTTCCATTCTCTTAATGTTCATAGTATTCTTTCTTCCAATTGAAATAAATGTTCTTTGTCATTTCTTAAGAAATCATGGCTCAAAATTATATTCTCAAAGGAGAACAATAAATCTAAAAGAAAAAGTATAACATTTAAAAAAGCAAGAGTGATTTCAATTTACCTTGGCATCCTCACCCATGGGCAATAGAGGAGCTGTGAAAATTGTTCCAGATATACACCAAGCCATGCCTGAGATTTTACAAGAGATAACATAAAATACAAGTAAGTTTACCAAAGTTTAACTTACACATGAAGGATCTCTTTTTAATATAGTGAATTTACATGCCATTCCAGTATGGGAATTATGACAGAAAAACACACTTTTAACAAAATTAAATGCATTATGTAGAGACAGTTTTATAAATGGTTAAGATTATAACTGATTAATCAAACCGACAGACTTTAGGGCAACAAACAAGTCTAAGTTGTCTGCATTAAAATGGACAAACAATTGGATGAAGCATCATTATCTGATTGATTTAGCAAATTCATCTTTACATCGTTATTAGGAAGGAATAAATTCATAGTCAGTCATCAGCACAAGATGCTAAAAGTAGCAAATAGTTTAGCAGCTTAGCATATGTTAACAGCCACTTTGGAAGCCAGGGTCCTCAAGGCTGTCACTACTACAATCCTGTGTGTTGCAAAAGGGTCCAGCAGAGACTAACATACCATTATGTCTATGACCGGGACATAGTTGAGTGCTTTCATATAGACGTAGATATTGTACAGCAAGTGGTTGAATGGTGATGTCCTGCCATGGAATCAAGGGGAGATGCATGGATCCACTATTTCAGTTGTTGCAAATGTTTGGGAATTAACCACTCATTTTAAGGGTACCTTACAAAATGCATCTGGGACATAGTATAAAGGTTCACAGGTCTCAGACTCAAATTCCTTACAGTTTCCTAGATGAGATGTTGATGCACATGGAGGAGTACATGTGGTTTGTTCACACAGCAGAAAAGAGAACCGCAGCTGTGCAGATATTTTGTGATATAACTTATTTCCCAGAGGGGACCACTATCTGCACTTGCATTGCCAGTGATGTACCAACTTCTCCACACAGCATCCAGAATGGTTTGCATGTTATCAGCTGGCAGATGGTGTACAACACAAACATGATTATGTGATGTTCTTGTGTACTGCCCATGCAGTAATCACATCTAGCACATGTGCAACCTTTCCACAGGGCCATCTAATTGATAGGTGCACACATTGCCAACCTTATGATAACATAATGGCTCTGTCATATGAATACAGATAGCAGACCATGTATAATGATTTTCACTGTCCCATGTAACAGATGATGCCAAATATACCTTGGAATCATGACTGAAGACCCCCAACTCTAAGCCTAAACAGAGGTGTAGATGATATACAATACTGCAATACACAGAACATGTGCTCAGAGTGTTGACGTTTCATTAACACTGCCTGGATACATCTGGCAGGGCACTGCAGTACACTAACAAAACATAAAAGGAAGCTACTTGTGCTGCATGCACTTCACCATAACATGGTGCATAAACTGTTATAGGAAGAGGAAACCATGAAACTGTCCAGCATTTGTATGCTTGCAGGAGAGGAGGGGGAGTTCAAAGCTGTGTTAGAGGAGGGTACAACTGCAGCAGGACTTTATGTGAGCAGAAAAGAGAGCAATATGTTATGGTACTGGCAAAGAGACAGCATCTGGTTTGCGTATCCTACCTGTGTCCAGACAAACACAGAACAAAAGAGATTAACAAACTTACATACCCAGGTTAAGCAATATAGTACATGGACTGTCCATGCTGTGTATTAGACATTACCAAGTCCAAATGAGACAGGGGTGGGCAGGCTACAGTCACCACTGTTTTCACAGGTTGGTAGGTACAGTAACGTGGGACAACACCACTGCCATAGGCAGTAAGCTTGCACACCATTAAGGTGTTGTGGGATGTCAGGGATCCTTGCCTCAGGTAAGGGTGCAAAGCTTCCAGGGGTCGAATTCTAGCAAGGTGTGTCATCTGTCCATGCAGCGATATTTGTGGAGTTATGTGCTATAGGACAGGCCATAGCACATATGCTGACTATTCAGGATTATGGTCACATCTCTTGCTGTGTGCTCATGACAGGTAACTTCCTGCCAGTATGCTCTGTCTGGCAATTGTTGTGTTATTCAATGGGCATCCAGTTAAAAGTAGGTCACTGTGGAACCCTGACACTAAGTGGAATGTGCCAAGAGTGGAGGTGGACATATATTGCGCATGTCCACAGGATCTTCTACAGCCATAGGTGAAGACAGCAGTGAAGCCAAAAGAATATCTACATCAATGTGTCCATTCACTGCCAGAGCTGGAGGTAGTGGTGGGTCCAGAAGGCATCCATCCCCATCCATGTGTGGAGCCATTGCAAGGAGATCAACCAGTGGCAGAGCCAGAATAGTATCATCCACATCCATGTGCAGCCACAGCCATGGATGCAGGTAACAGTGGAGGTAGCCATGTGCATAAAGTGTCCATGCATTCTGGCAGTGTGCAGTTGTCTCCTACCTTAATTATACCTGCCATTTGTAAATAGACATAGGGACTGGTAATAGCTGAAAAGTGGGCTGTCATTCCTTACAATAATTGGAGGCATTCATTAAGGCAATGGATATTTTTAGACAAGCCACACAGCACACCAAAGCTCCTTTAATGTGGCCCAAATAGCATCCCTGTGTTTCTGGATCAAAGCCCTGCACATCTTTGACTGATACCTAGGGTAGCAACAACCTCAGGTATTAGCCATACCTCAGGATGATGATGAATACCATTGTACCTATTTCCAATGCATGTGTTTGTACCTTAGATGATTTGCATCCTTCAGATTCCATCTGTGTTTCTGCTGCCTGCATACTATGTGTGGGATGCACATAGACAAAACATCTCTGACTAAAGGCAAGTGATTCATGAGAGTAATCCTGTGACTTTGCAGTCTCTTTGGCCCTGGCTGGGGGAATGTTCCCTCCACTCTTAATGCTGCTGATAATGCCTCTAGGTCTTCTGACTGCCATGTGCACAATACCATAATCATCAACCTCCAAAGATGCGATGACTTCAGGCATGCTCAGACCTGTATTGCAGGATCCTTTCTCAGTGTAACCTGTGAAAGATACAGACAACCCTAGGCACATGTAACCTGGTACATGTGTGACCCCAGCATTGTACATAAGACAGCTGCATGCTATGAATATAAACAGACTGTAAATACAGACTTACTTGTTGGCTCAGGATGCATTTCTTGCTCTTCTGATGTCCTTGGGTAAAAGAAATGCAACATGATAAGTGTCAGTACACTGCATAGACATTGTCACTAGTGCTGGCTTGTAATAGCTTGTCTCACAACTCACCTGGTACATCCTGCACACTCTGCCACAGAATGTTACATATTAGCATGTGGTTATAACCTGTACTGCAGATGTTCGGAACTGAAGTCCTGATGTTGCAAGGTGATAGTAAATGATATGGTAAAGTCAGTATCAGTACCCACCTGGGTCATCACTAATAGAGACATATACAGTCCTGACCAGTCCAGCACCACTTCTTGTCCACAACTAAAGGGTTATTAGGAACTTGCTTCATCTCTGGGAGCCTGTGATGTCTTGTGGTAGTAGCCTTTGTGGCAGAACCATTCAAAGCTGTGCTGTGCTCTTTTCATTGTATGGCAATCATGTTGGTGATCCTCTGATGCACATGTTGCACCATGCAGTGGTGTTTACCCATAGCTATGTTGTGCTGTGTTCAGTGCATGGTGATCATGTTGGTGATCGTTTAATGTATGTGCAGCATTGTGCAGTGGAGTTCACCCATTGCTGTGTTGTGCTCTGCTCATTGCATGGTGATCATGTTGGTGTTTGTCTGATGTACGTGCAGCAACGTGCAGTGCTGTTCACCCATTGCTATGTTGTGCTCTGTTCATTGCATGGCAATCATGTTGGTGATCATCTGATGCACGTGGAGCACCATGCAGTGATGTTCACCCATAGTTGTGTTGTGCTCTGTTCATTGCTTGGCAATCCTGTTGGTGATCATCTGATGCACATGCAGCACTTTGTAGTGGTGTACACCCATAGCATTTATTTGTGTATTTATTTAAAGTTTGTCTGCCAGGTAGGTGAACTCCTCAAATGACCCTTTTCAATCCCAGTCTTGGTATAAATGTAACAGAATCATGTATATTTACAATAAATTAGAAATGTATGTACACATATACAGTGATTAATGCAGAGAGTGAGTCAAAGATTTATACCTACTTAGAAAGTGAGATACTTATACTTGATATAGTCAGTAAGTAACAATGTTGCACTGTAGTAAGTAGCAGTATTGAGCAGCAAGCTTTCTATGTACTTCACTTTGCCAGCTATCCCTGAAATAGCTTCTGTAAGATAACTATAATGAAGATATGTACAACTGCATTGAAGGTTAATTTTCCATTTGGACTCTTACAGCAGTAATTAGTTGCATATTGTCTATTTATATTGCTAATTTGAGCCTTGTTATTTTTTTAACTTCAATATTAAATCATAAAACAGTGTTATTTGTGGCAGTGTAGAAACGTGCCAAACATCGCTGTATGTGCCGCACTTCATATGACAACATAAACTTGCTTTCCACAGCATAGGACGTAACTTGTTCTATTTGATTATTATATCCTTGCCTCATTGTCCATTGTATATGTAGTGGTAGCCATTCATAGCAGAGGCTACTGTCCTACACAGTGGTGACAGGGACTTAGCCAGTCATATCTCCCAAGGTTATCCTGCGTTGTATCATATGTGTTATGTAGCTATTTATGTAAACACTGTTGTGCTGTTGTTCCTTCTTCCAGAGTCTAAATTAAGACAGCATACTGTAGTGGTGCTGCGGTAGCATTGTCGCCTCACAGCAAGACGTCCCATTCGATTCTCAGCTAGAGCATCTTCTGTGTGGAGACATGTGTGAATGAGTGTGCCTTTGTTGAAGGTTGTGCATCAGGGCTGGTAACTCGGCACATAAAAATTCACTACCAAACATTAGCGGACCGGATTTCCGCTGTGGCGACTCCTAACCGGGATAAGCCGAAACACACGACAACAACTACATCATACTATCATTGTTGTTTGGTCTTGTTCCCTTTCTGTGTGACATATTCCTATTTTTATATTTTGTTTTGTTTTATCCATTTATGCTCACTTTTTCTGCAGTATTTGCCATGGATCAGGAAGTGGTGTTGCAGAGGCCATCAACCTATAACTGACCACTGCCCCAACTGCTAGGTCCCTAGCAGTTCCTAGGCCATTCTCTCTGCATGGTGATGAAGACCATTATGTGGGAGTTTACTTGGAAGGCTCACACATTGTCTCTAGTGTTTGCTCTTCAGTGGGTGGTACATGATCCTCATTTGGGAGTGATACAGGGGTGCCTTTTTAGCTCAACTGACGGGAAGAACATTAGCTGGCCAACATAGATCAGAATGTGTATGTACCTTTAAGAAGCTTTCCAGTGAGCTAGCACTTGTATATAAATACTGAGCACGTGCAAGCAAGACTGCCATTTTGTAGTGAGTTGCAGAGGTGTAAGCATGTATGCATGTGTAGTAGTGTCAGTTAGTCAGTTCATTTATATTTTATGTTGCTGTTATTAATCCTGATGCATTTGCATGTAATAAAGTATATAAACGAACACCCGAGCCTCTTCATCTTAACTAACTACATAAGACGAGTGACATGATGTCAGAAGTGAGATCCAGAGTCAAGACCATGAGGCACACAGTTAAAGTTGGAGGAATATAATTGAGTGGATCATCCCTACTGCTCAAAAGACTTGCAAAACAGGTCAGAAATGAATTCCAGGTGCTAAAACTCGCTTTAATGATTTTTTACTCAACGAATATAAAACGATGCACTCAGAAAACTCAAAACAAATTTCTAGTTAAACAAAATGTCTGAAACTGCGACATATTGATAAAAATATTCAAAATAGTTATGAAAGTGTTTGAAATGATATCTGAATTGCATAAAATGTATAAAATATGGAAAACAACCGTATTTTTTTACTATATGCTACTTTTTCACATTCACTAAAGCTGTTCAAAATATCCGAAGTGTACAAAGTGCTTGCAAGTTTGTGCAGTATTACAATGCAGTTATTTTGCAAAATACAGCCATTTCAAAGAATATTTCACATGGCAGAAGGATTTTGCAGGACTGCTCCACTTGTATTTCATTATAAGCATCTATATCAGAAGATCAAATGCTAAAAATAGCAAACACTCTTTTATCGAACTTAAAAACGCAAAACTTTAAAATGTTGAAGGAACAGATCAGCGAATTGTTTCCCAAATTCACTGATCCAAAAAAAAAAACAATGTACAGGCAAAATAAAGTGAAGGGCTTTGGCCTTCACACCCCCGCAACTTAAATATACCAACTCCGAGATCTCACCACAGTGGAGAAAACAGCAAAGTCTGGTGAATGGCCCATCAAGTTTTTTCCCTGGAAAAAAAATTGATGTTCTGTGTCTTCACCATTTTCAGGTTTCGTGTTTTAAAGTTCGATATAAGAGGGTTCGCTAATTTAAGAATTCGCTCTTCTGATAGGAGCCCAATAATAATACTGTAGATAATAGGAGAGTGACTGAGCAAGAGTATAATATTTTAATTCAGGCAGCATTTTCTGACAAAGATGCACATACAAAGTCATTCATTTTGCTTAATTTATCTGGTTCAGAAGCCATTGAAAGAAAATGTTCATTTGTGTATGCACCTGCTGTTTATGCAAGAAAGGGGGAAAACTGCCATATAGTGGTACCAGCTAAAACAAGGGAAGACCCAGAGTGCTGAAAACATAAATTTAGAGAAATTTGTAACCTCCAAATGAATATTACAAGAGAAAGCACTTACTTTGCATAAGAGATCAAAAGTCTATTGAAACTTTTGCAGCATATATAACTAATTTGAGAAATAAGGCTAAAAGGGGCAGATTTGGTGATTTAAGAGATGAGTTGATAAAACACAGGTGTGTGTATGGTATTATAGATGATCCAGTGAGAAAGATTTTGCTTTGAGACAGTGATTTAACTTTGAATAAGGCTATAGAGATTTGTCAAATATATAAGCTCACAGAGAAGCACACAAACATACTTACAAATAAGAAATGCATGCTTCCAGTGCCTTCCAAAGCTAATATTGATAGTATGCAGCATGTGGTTAACAGACATAGGCCCAAGGGAAGGGCAACTTCAGTGAAACCCAGAACCTTTCTAGCAAATTCCAAGGTGTGTTCTGTAAAGCGGACATGCTCAGTGAAGCACAAGGTTGAGTCAGCAAACTCAAAGCATGTGCTCTCACTTAGCCTCATACTGAGCTGTTGTAATTGTGGTGGAAATCATGACTCTAAAAGAGAAAAGTGTTTAGCTTTTGGTGAGCAATGCCACAAATGTATAAAGTGGAATCATTTTCAAATGTTTTGTAAATCAAAAGAGGTCCATTCTTTTATTAAAAGAAAACATTCCAAGAGACAAGTTGATCAATTAGAACGCTGTGACCCTACTTTTTATGTTGATGGTGTGTTTGCGCTTAATGAAACAGTCAATGCAGTAGATTTAGGGGAAAGAATGAAGTATTTTGTACTGTTCAGATAAATGGAACACCCATAGAGCTTAAATTGATACTGATTCAAAGTGCAATGTTATGTCAGCAGAAACGTTTGCTAGAGTAAGAGCTGGTGAGAAGCTTGATTTGGCTAAGTGTGTGAAGCTTGTTGCTTATGGTGGTGAACAAATTCAAACTGAAGGCTGAGTAGTAATTTTATGTTACTCTGCTTGGAACAGCTACAACTTGCAATTTTACATAGTCAAAAGGCACATGCAGTCATTATTAGGCCTCAGAGACAGTTTTAAAATGGAACTGCTTTCATTTAATCAGAAAGTCCACCATGTAAACTTGAAAGACAACTGCTCTAATTTTGCCCAGACTACTTTTTCTACCTATGCTGATCTTTTCAAAGACAAACTAGGTAAACTTCCAGTTGTGTACACCATGAAGTTAGGCCCTGAAGTCAGCCCAGTCATCAGAACAGCAAGATAAGTTCCAGTAGCTATGCAGGGCAGAGTCAAAGCCGAGCTGGGAAGAATGGTACAAGAAGGAGTGATTTGTCCAGTAGAAGAACCAACAGAATGGGTACCCTCCATGGTAGTAGCTCATAAGAAAATCTCAAATTATATCAGAATATGTATAGATCCATGAATCTTGAAGAAAGCATGAAAACAACCTCGTCATCCAATACGTACAGTCAAAGAAGTTGCTGCTGTTATGCCAAATGTAATTGTTTTTTCTGTCTTAGATGCAAAAAGTTCATTTTGGCAAATTTTGTTTGACTGAAAATCTTCATTGCTAACCACTTTCAGTACACCTTTTGGCAGGTACAGATTTTTGTGAATGCCATTTGGGATAAATTCTGCCAATGAAATCTTTTATCATGCAATGGAACACATTATTTTCTGGCTATCCCTGTGCAATTATAGTAGATGATATCCTTGTAGGAGGCAATGGTGAAGTTTAAGACTATAGAAACCTCAAGAAAGTTCTAGAATGAGCTTGTGAAGTGACTCTGAAACTGAATTCTTAGAAATGCAAATTCAGGCTACAAGAAGTTACTTTTGTTGGTTGTTTGTTTACTAGTTCAGCCTTACGGATGCCATCATCAGACAAATGTGCAAGCCTTACAACATTTTCTTGGCATGGCTAACTATCTAGGCAAGTTCATTCCAGATCTGAGCCATCTTTCAACACTGCTAAGAGATCTGACACAGAAAGATGTAATCTGGTCCTGGTCAGAACAACACCAAACAGCATTTGATGTCCTGAAACAGAGAATTGCCACTCCACCTACTTTAAGATACTATGATGTTCACAAACCACTATTTCTTGTGGTACTTCTAAGTTTAGTCTTGGTGCAGTCATTCTTCAAGAGAGTAGACAAGTAGCCTATGCTTCGAGAACTCTAACCCAAACCAAGATGCAGTATGCTGAGATAGAGAAAGAACTTTTGGTAATTGTGTTTACATGTTCGAAACTCCATTATTATATTTATGGCTGACTTATTCAAATTGAGACTGACCACCAACCTCTAGTCACTATTTTGAAAAAGCCTATGCACACCTCATGCGAGATTGCAATGCATGATGTTGAAATTGCAAAAGTATAATTTCAATCTTGTTTATACAAAAAGCAAACTTCCTTATCTTGCTGATACTTTACCAGATCGCCCAGAAAAAACACTGCATGAAATTGAGCAACTTGATTTTGAAGTCATGGAGGTGACAAATTTTTCTTCCACATGCATTGATGAGCTTAGAACTCATACAGCTTCAGATCAAATTCTCCAGAAGCTCAACCACTTTATCAGTCTAGGATAGCCATCGAAGAAATCTTGTTTACCACTAGACGTGCAACCATATTTTCCCTACAGAGATGAGATTTTGTCTGACAATAGTATAATCAAGAAAGGTCCAAAACTGATTGCTCCAAAATACTTGCAACAAGGGTATATTAACATTTTGCATCGTGGTCACCCAGGAACAGATTCTAACAAAAGAAGAGTGAGAGGGTTAGTATTTTGGCTGTCTATGTCTAGAGATATTGAGAGAGAACTTTCATCTTGTTCTATTTGTAATAGTACTAAAGCACATCAGAGAAAGAACCACTTCAGCTAAACCAGATTCCTGAACTACCTTGGCTGACAGTAGATACAGACATTTTCAAATGGAATTGTCAACATTACTTGGTATTAGCAGACTCTTATTCAAATTGGTTTGAAATTGACCTTCTTCCTAGTCTCATGTCCAGTATTGTTATTACTAAATTGAAGACACGTTTCTCTGTCCATGGTAGGCAACTCAGTTATTTCTGTCAATGGTGCGCAGTTTACAAGCCAGCAGTTCAAAAGATTTGCTGAAGAGTGGGACTTTATTTATGTTACGAGTAGTCCTGAGTACCCAGAGTCAAATAGTTTCACAGAAAGTGCAGCTCAAAGTGCAAAACAGTTGTCAGAGAAGTCAAAACAAGACAATAGCGATGTTTTTCTGAATCTCCTGAATCTCAGAAGCATCCCTCATGATAATCATCTTGGTTCATCTGCCCAGAGCCTTATCTTGAGACAAACCAGAACCACACTACCAATCAGTAGGAATTTGTTGGTTCCATGTGTTAAGAACAACAAAACAGTGAAAGCTCAACTCATGAAAAAGCATTTGTCTCAGAAGTCCTGTTATAATAAGACCAGCAAAGCACTCAATCCATTACAAGAAGGGGAGATATTGAGAATTCAGACAGCAAAAGGTTTTGATTGGATTGGAGTCATGAAAAGTTTATGTCCAGAGCTGAGATCATACATTGTGGAATCGCAAGGAGTAGAACTTAGATGGAATTGGAAACATTTAGTACCAGTGTCTAAGCCAGTACTGCAGAATTTTGATTGTGATAAAGAATCTAGTTCTCAGAGTGACTTATCCAATGTTCCAGTTCCAGAGGACATTCCAGCAAATACCATGTTCCTGAGAATATCCCCGAGAGTCCCAAAGCAGATCATTCACCAATGACTGTCCCTGTTGCTAAACCAAGTCCTAGCTACTACATTACAATATCAAGTTGCATTTCCAGACCTTGTTCCACAGACGGCAACTTGGACATAAATGTTGTTCATTCATTATTGTCTGTATAATTTGCATGCCTATTCAAATGTCATTATCACTGCAAGACAGCACAGTAAAGAAGAAGGATATAGATCAGAGTGTGCATGTACCTTTAAGAAGCTTTCCAGTGAGCTAGCATGTGTATATAAATACTGAGCACGTGCAAGCAAGACTGCCATTTTGTAGTGAGCTGCAGGGATGTAAGCATGTATGTATGTGTAGTAGTCAGTCAGTTAGTTAGTTTGTTTATATTTTATGTTGCTGTTATTAATCCTGATGTGTTTGTATATCACAAAGTATATAAATGAACACCCAAGTCTCTCCATCTTACCTAGCTACATAAGACAAGCAACAGCCAGAACTGAGGTGGACTGCCAGCTTAATACCTGGACTGGAAGTAAATCTTCATAAAACTGACAGAATAGTCACTCAGCCCTGACTCTAAGACCAGCAGTTGCAGAGTCCCAGTGATGTCAGGCACAAAATGACTGACTTATGGGGGACATCCCCTACTAGGATAGCTTGGCAGGCCGCTATCACCTCACCCTGTTCCTCATCATGGTGTTCCTGTTTCTTTTGTATCACTTACCATCCCCTGTTTAAACTAGTTGCCCACCCACTGTCTTTGAGCATCTCTCCATTGTGCTGTTGCCCTTTTGTGTCACTAACTACCCTATCAGTCTTTGTCTATGTCACATGCTTGTGTATCTACCCCTGCTGACATTTGTATACCCTTCTTCCTACACCCACTACCCAATGCCTCTCTCCTCTCTCCATCTTCTTCTCCAAGAAAAAAAGAGCACCTGCCCTACTTATAAACTACCCTCCTTCTGTCATGACTACTGCTTTTCCATTCCCATTGTTCTTCTCTGTATTCATCTGCTTCCTCTTCCTCCTTTCTAATTGCCATATCATCTTGACGTCTTTGCATGGGGTCTGAGCTGTGCCCATGTAGTGGACATGTGGTGCTTCCATGTGCTAGTGTACAAGTATAACCTCAAGCATGCCAAATGGCTCCAATTCACATGACCTATCATAGCATAGTGTACTCACTTGCATATTGTCTACAGTTTTCATGAATGCACGACTTCATTATGCAGTGTTATCCTGTGTAGGTTTGCACTGTATCATCACTTTTTGTATACCTAATCCACATGGGTCAGGATTGCATAATTTATGTTGCTCTATTTATTACAGCATGACTGCAGTATACTTTTTCTGAAATCCTCATAAAAAGGTTGAATGTGTTTTCTTGTGTGTGCGTGTGTATATGTGTGTTTCTTTTCCATTAAAATTCCATATATAGGATACTACAGCAATAATCAATGACGTGAGTGTAGTATATTGATTTACCCATGGTTGGTGTAGTTTTATCATGAGGAGAAGCCCAAGTGATAAAACAAAGCTGACCATGGGCATATCTTCAATATACCACACACACACACGAGTCAGTTGTTGCCATTATACAATGACTTTATTTAAGAAAATAATCATTTACGTTTCTTAAATAATGTCTTTGTATAACAGTGCTGTGGTGTTCTTCTGTGTTGTTTCCTCATTTGGCCTTTTGATAACGTACTGCACATGTGTATGGGACCTGCGTTCCCAGGCTTAAAAAGTACATCAATCTTTTAGCAAGCAAACAGTGGAGAAATGACGATCTCCATTGGTATTTTTTTTAAAGAAAAAAAACCTATAACCTCCCAACAGTTTAGAGCTACTAGAAGGATGGGAAAATGCAAGAAATATCAGGTTTGTTTTAGTTTACAGACTGTACCTGGTTTTCCTTCTATTTTCTGAGGCCTCGTATGTAACTCTTGACCTTGTATTTGAAAAAAAAAATATGAATGATGTGCACATTCCCTGAAGGAAACTGTGAAACTGAAATGTTTGTCATTATTTAGTGACTTTGTCCCTCAGTGCTTTGTCAAAAAAAAAAAAATATGAGAAACAAAGTCACTAATTAATGACACTTTTTAGTTAAAGAGTCTTTCATTCAGACTAATGCTTGTATAAGAGATGGCAATTAAAAAAAAAATGTCTGGCCACTCAATGATACTTTAGCAGCCAGACTTTTACCACTGGTATATTCTCAGTTTATAACGAGCATGCTGGTTGGGCTGACCAATCAGCGTGCTCATTTTTGAATGTTAATAGTCATTGTATAATATAAAATAACCAAATTTTAGTTGCACATATAGAAGACTTAAGCTGAACGCAAATTTCTGAGGCTGTTGTGGGCAGCCAAACACACCAAAGTGTGTGCTAAACTTCTGTCTAATCACAAGGCTTGATCTAACATATCTCTTTGCTTGGCTTTTCACTATAAACTATGAATTCATACCAATATTCAAAAGAGGACTGTCTACCTTTGAATGTATAAATAGCTATTCCTCTTTGTCAAATCACATCTCTTGGAAAATGTGTGATAATCTAAGTGAAAAATAATGACAATGCAGTTTGATAACATTTGTAAAGTTCAAATTTCATTGGAATAATCCAGAGCAAAATGAAAAAGTACAGAAGAACACTGAATGTGGACCTTCTGGTTGGCAGCATTATACTTCCTAGCTCAGCCTTGTCTATGTAACCAGTGAGTTGGTCTCTGATATGATCTTCTGTGGCAATGAAATGTGCTCAGTAGTCCTGATGTAGCAACATAAGGAAACACGGTCTGCCATTATATAGGTTAATATGACTCCTAACACTCTGTCATTTGTTTGAAATTGAAGTTCAGCCCTGCTTAAACAAACTACTGATACCATTCAGTGAATGAAAACCATACAAATCTGGTCTATTTTCACTGCTTAGGTAGCGGTTCAGAACATTTTTTTATAAATAGATTTTTTTTGCTGTAAAAGTACTGGGAACTTTGCAACAAATTCTTGTTCTCCTGGTTATGTTTCCTGCAGGAAGTACAATGTATGATTACTTTATATAATGACTCGGTTATGCTTCTATTTTGAGTCATTAAACTGTCCCTTCCCCTTCATCCCCGACACATTCACTCACATACATTTTTTGTGAATGTCTGCAGGCAATTTAAGTTGACATGCACCATTACATAAATAAGAGTACAATTATGTTCATAATATCCCCAATTTCATTTTTTTTCTCTTGGGAATGTTGAAAGACAAAGTCAGATCTGCTGCCTTAGTTAAAAGTCAGAAATAAAATGAAATGAGCGCTGAATGTGAAGTTTTAAATCAAACTGTATATGTTGCTATAAGAGTGCTCAAAAACACTTAAGAACAACTCCATGCACATAAATATTTCCATTTACATATATAGTAAACGGAAATTAAAATCATTTATACGGGACTAGAATGTGTCGAACTCAGTGAATAAATAATGACAATGCTGTTCAGCATTTGTACCATCTGGCTAAAACTGACCCTGACACTTAAAAGATGGAATAAAACCAGGGTGGCTGTATTCAAACGTCTGCTGGAGTGACAAAAAGAGATGCATTCCTATGAGTTTTAGACTGTTACCTCATTTCATGTATCTGTTACAAAGAGTTGGCTTACAGACGTTGCAAATGATGATAAGGAACTCTGAGAAATGTCACAGTACTGTACTGCGAAAAAACGATTTATTACAAGCTCAAGTGCAGCGTATTAGTCACGGCCTATTACAGTCGTTTACATTCTGCAGATTGATTGCTCCAACTCTGTTACCCTTGAACTCGGCCTACAGGAATTCCATCGGTAAGTACGACAGTGCTTTGGTACTCCTCTGTTTATCAGAGCACAAAAAAAGAATTTAAAAATGACAACTAGTCCCTCTGGGGAATGCCGTCAACCTTCCAAATTTCTTTTAAAAGCAACAACAAATGGTGTGATTGCTGAGAGTTAATATATTAAAAATGAAAATTCTGGTGTGGGGGAAAAAGAGAAATGTCAGATTTACTCTACATATACTGAAAATTAGATTGTAAATTGTTATTCATTTGTCATATAACATAGTACTCTGATGCCCCACACTACAGTTTACTATCTTTCTTTTAGCTGTCCTGTGAAATAGTCAAAGATATCTCTTTTTAGAAATTATTTCTTCTCTCTACACTCAAAACTCAGGTGCTATAGGACTCAATTGTTCACACTTAAGGGTGAAGGCAGGGTAATAGACCATGGAGTAGTTGCACTCCAAGGTACAATTTTTTTGTTTTACTTTGTTTTCCTCATCCACATATCTCATGTTTACCATATCCGATGATAAGAAATTACAAGTGCCTGTTTCCATGTGTTTGCAATCCCTATGTGACATTGGTTCATAGGTTCATAGGTTCATAGGTTTATACTAGGCTATCTGCCCTAAGGCATTTATAAGCCTAGCCCAAATTTTTGTGGCTTACGCCACCCCTTATATGAAAAAATACTGTGCCCATTAGTTTGTTGTGCCTCTGTCCAGCAGTGACACAGATATGATTCCCTGGGTAAACCTACGATCTCCCATCCACAGGTCTAGATTTCTCTTGAACAGAGTCAGCGAGGTGCTCTGCCTCACATGGACCGGGATTTTATTCCACAGCATAGGGAGTCTCTGAGTGATAAATCTATCCCTCCAGCACGTCCTATTTATAGCCGTGCTAAGGTTTAAGTCGCTTGCTCTAGTGGTTTTGTTGGATTTGGATTTTTTGAGGTGGAGCATGTCCATTAATTCCGGGTTGGACATGGCCTTGTATGTCAGGCACATGTCACCTCTGAGCAGACGGTATGCGACTGAATAGAGCTGGAGTTTCTTCAATCTGGCAGCATATGACAGATTTTGGAGTCCCTTTATCCTTTTGGTGAGGAACTTTTGGGGTCTCTCCAATTGCTGCAGATGTCGGGTGAGATACATCCCGAATGGGGCATTGTACTCGATCATTGGTCTGATAAGTGAAGAGTACAGGGGAACAATGACCTCACTAGATCTGGATGTGAATCCCTTCATGATCAGGTGGGCAATGTAGAAGGTCTTTCTAACCACTTTAGCAATGTGAGTGTCAAAGAAAGGCCACTGTCAACCTGGGTCCCCAGATCCCTGATAACCTCTTCTGTGCTTAGTGGATTGCCACCTATATGGTAGCTTGGGGTTACCTTGTTTTTCCCGAAGGGTATGACTATACATTTTTGGCGTTTAACTTCAGGCCATGGCTCTGGCACCAGCTATCTGTTTCCGTGAGTCCCTTCTGAAGGATATCCATGTCCGATGCACTTTCCACTATGGCCCAGTTTGCAGTCGTCTGCAAACTTTGTCAGCCAAAGTCCTCCCATGTTGGCCTGTACTTCTGAGAAGTAGATGCCAAACAATAGAGGGCCAAGGACCGAGCCCTGTGGGACACCACTTGTGACCGGCTTGGAGTCTGACACAGCGCCAGCAACTCTAACCCTGTGGGTTCTGTCCTTAAGCCAGTTTGCAACCCATCTTGTGACATATGGGTTTACATTTAAGCTGGTAAGTTTTTCTACAATACCAGTGGGGTATTGTGTCGAAAGCCTTGCAAGGTCAAGGTAGGCTGTATGGACTGCCTTTCCCTCATCAATGGCCTTGGTGACTGTTTCGAAGAAGTCGACCAAGTTCAAAAGGCATGATCTTCCCTTGACAAAGCCAAACTGGGTCGGGTCCAATGTCTGCAAGTCCCTATATCTTTGTTTATGAGCTCCATTATGATCCTCTCCATAGCTTTGCAGACTAGACTTGTTAAGCTTATGGGGCGGTAATTACCAGGGTCCGTTGAGGCACCGCCTTTGTGGAGTGGGACCACAGTTGCCGTACGCCACTCCTTGGGCATGTATCCTGTGGTAAGGCTGAGATTAAACAGCTGCCTTATGCGGGTTTAATTCCTCATTTAGCTCATGTAGCACACAGCCGGGGACACCATCCGGTCCCATTGATGCTGTGTTTTTAGCTTTAGAGAGAGCAGCTTTCACCTGCACATTTGAGATGTTCAGGAGGCTACACTCGGCTGGGATAGTTATCTCTCCTTTAGGGAGGGGGGTGAAGTTTGCACTGAACCTGTCTGCCAGTATGTTGGTAATGTCTGTGGGTTCAGTGATTTTTGTATCATTTTGGACTAATTCTGAGCATATCTGGGAGTTTCCACCCAGGTTCCTAACATAGCTGAAAAGGCCTTATGATTTTCCTTTGAATCCATGGCAATTTTCTCTCAAAATTGGCCTTAGTTGATTTTATGAGTGCTCGTATTTTTTACTAATAATGATCAGGGGTGACTTCCCTTTTATGGATTTTGTTCTATCATGTAATAGCTTTCTCCTCTTATTGTAAAGTTTGTTAATGGCTGGGGTCCACCAGACTGGACGTTTGCCCTTTGTGGAAAGAGTCTTGGTTTTATTTGGGATTGCCTGATCCATGCAGTCCTGGAGGTGTTCATAGAAGGCATTTGTAAGGGCTTCCGCAGCTTGGGTTGTGGTTTCCTCTGGCTCAGGGGCCTTGAAGGATACCACACCAGTCTTGAGTAGTGTGAAGTTTGCTTTAGAGAAGTTCTTCACTATGGTCTTTTTGTTTGGGGTGGGGCGGGATGTGGATTTCCAGTGAGATTAGTTTATGATCAGATCTCACCAATGAGGGATATACTTCCGGTGTGGAGCATTTTGTCTCCATGTTTGTGACAATGAGATCTAGTATATTTTCTCCTCTTGTGGGAACAGTGACTAGCTGTTTCATGGCATTTGAATTTATGAACTCCAGGAACCGTTGGGCTAGAAAGTTAGGGCTTGAGTAATGTTCCCAGTCTATATTCGGGTAGTTGAAGTCACCCAATATGATGGTGTTTGGAGATACATTTATACCCTCCAGTGTCTTCAGGAAGGCTGTGTGGGGTTCCAGAGTTTGAGAGGGTGGCCTGTAGCATGCTACAATTTGTAGAGCAGTTTTGCCTATGGTTAGTTGCACTTGGATGGTTTCCGAGCTTATGCGTTGCCACCAACCTGGAGGTGTGGGTATCCTTTATGAATATGGATACACCCTCCTTTTGTGGTGTGGTCCGGGTTTTGGGGCGGAACGCATGATATGAGGTAAAACCTAATAGTGCCGGGGTGCTCTCAGGAGCCTTGAACCAGGTTTCAGTTACAGCACAGACATCGATGTTCTCCATACTGAGAAGGGCCTCGAGTGCGTGCATTTTGAGATTTAGACTTCTGGCATTGAGCAGCATTACCCTCAGTTTCTTCCCATTTTATTTACAGCTTTTGTTTACCTGGAAGGTCCAACTAGGCACACATCCCATTTTCACTGGTGACCCAGGGAGAATTGCTCCATTTTAAAAAAATGTGTAAAAGGCACTTATACAAGATTTAAATAATAAATGTACATACATATATAGAGTAGTAATGATACGACAGTTAATCAAAAATAAGATGTGCATAGCATAGTAAATGAACATACATAGAATTGTAATGATATGGCAGTTATTGAAAACATGACAGTTAAATAAGCAATATGATTAAATATTTAAGCAATAACCCACATCTGGGTGTGAGTAATGCTGGATTTACCCACGGTTGGTGTGGTTTGGTCACGAAGGTGAAAATATTTTCCATGTTGTTCATACATTCCACTATTAAACTAACTTATGAGCAGGTAATGTTTTATTGATTCAAAAAACTTCATAAAACTAATTTTCTGAAATTTCCTGCAGTGCATACATGGAGCATGTAGGCTTTTTAACCTTTCCTGATGTTCTTGTTTTTCTCTCGTTTCAGTTCATTTCCTGCCAATGTGACCTCTGATTGGGAAGGAAAATCCCTGTACAGTCATTTACAAAAATAAGGAACAAATTAATACTGCACTTCCATAGTCATTTACAACAATAAGGAACAAATTAATATTGCACTTCCATAGTCATTTACAACAATAAGGAACACATTAATATTGCACTTCCATAGTCATTTACAACAATAAGGAACAAATTAATATTGCACTTCCATAGTCATTTGCAACAATAAGGAACACATTAATATTGCACTTCCATAGTCATTTACAACAATAAGGAACACATTAATATTGCACTTCCACAGTCATTTACAACAATAAGGAACACATCATTATTGCACTTCCATGGTCATTTACAACAATAAGGAACACATTAATATTGCACTTCCATAGTCATTTACAACAATAAGGAACAAATTAATATTGCACTTCCACAGTCATTTACAACAATAAGGAACACATTAATATTGCACTTCCACAGTCATTTACAACAATAAGGAACAAATTAATATTGCACTTCCATAGTCATTTACAACAAACACCCCAAACAAAAAAGACCACAGTGAAGAACTTCTCTAAAGCAAACTTCACACTAATCAAGACAGGTGTGGTATCCTTCAAGGCCCCCGAGCCAATGGAAACCACAACCCAAGCTGTGAAAGCCCTTACAAATGCCTTCTATGAACACCTTCAGGACTGCATGGATCAGGCAATCCCAAATAAAACCAAGACTCTTTCCACCAAGGGCAAACGTCCAGTCTGGTCGACCCCAGCCATAAACAAACTTTACAATAAGAGGAGAAAGCTATTACATGATAGAGCAAAATCCCAAAAAGGGAAGGCATCTTTGATCAGTACTAGCAAGAAACTACGATCCCTCATAAAATCATCAAAGGCCAACTTTGAGAAAAAAATTGCCATAGATTCAAAAGACAATCATAAGACCTTCTTCAGCTATGTCAGAAACCTGGGTGGAAACTCCCAGATATGCTCAGAGTTAGTCCAAAATGATACAAAAATCACTGAGCCCACAGACATTGCCAACATACTGGCAGACAGGTTCAGTGCAAACTTCACCCCCCTCTCCCCCCCAAAAGGAGAGATAACTATCCCAACAGAGTGTAGCCTCCCAGACATCTCAAATGCACAGGTGAAAGCTGCTCTCTCTAAATCTAAAAACACAGCATCAATGGGACCGGATGGTGTCCCCGGCTGTGTGCTACATGAACTCAATTAAGAACTAAACCCGCACATAAGGCAGTTGTTTAATCTTAGCCTTACCACAGGATATGTGCCCAAGGAGTGGCGTACGGCAACTGTGGTCCCACTCCACAAAGGTGGTGCCTCTATGGACCCTGGTAATTACTGCCCCATAAGCTTAACAAGCCTGGTCTGCAAAGCTATGGAGAGGATCATAATGGAACTCATAAACAAGGATATAGGGGACTTGCAGACCTTGGACCCAACCCAGTTTGGCTTTGTCAAGGGCAGATCTTGCCTTTTGAACCTGGTCGACTTCTTCAAAACAGTTACCAAGGCCATTGATGAGGGAAAGGCAGTCCATACAGCCTACCTTGACCTTGCAAAAGCTTTCGACACAATACCCCACTCGGGTATCATAGAGAAACTTACCAGCTTAAATGTAAACCCGTATGTCACAAGATGGGTTGCAAACTGGCTAAAGGACAGAACCCACAGGGTTAGAGTTTCTGGAGCCATGTCAGACTCCAAGCCGGTTACAAGTGGTGTCCCACAGGGCTCAGTCCTTGGCCCCCTATTGTTCGCATCTACTTCTCAGAAGTACAGGCAAACATAGGAGGACTATGGCTGACAAAGTTTGCGGATGACTGCAAACTGGGTGCCATAGTGGATAGTACATTGGACACAGACATCCTTCAGAGGGTCTCACGGAAACTGATAGCTGGTGCCAGAGCCATGGCCTGAAGTTAAGCAAAAAGTGTATAGTCATACCCTTCGGGAAAAACAAGGTAACCCCAAGCTACCATATAGGTGGCAACCCACTAAGCACAGAAGAGGTTATCAGGGACCTGGGTACCCAGGTTGACAGTGGCCTCTCGTTTGACACTCACGTTGCTAAAGTGGTTGAAAGACCTTCTACATTGCCCATCTGATCATGAAGGGATTCACATCCAGATCAAGTGAGGTCATTGTTCCCCTGTACTCTTCACTTATCAGACCAATGATCGAGTACAATGCCCCATTCGGGATGTATCTCACCCGACACCTTCAGCAATTGGAGAGACCCCAAAAGTTCCTCACCAAAAGGATAAAGGGACTCCAAAACCTGTCATATACTGCCAGACTGAAGAAACTCCAGCTCTATTCAGTTGCATACCGTCTGCTCAGAGGTGACCTGTGCCTGACATACAAGGCCATGACCAACCCGGAATTAATGGACATGCTCCACCTCAAAAATTCCAAATCCACCAGAACCACTAGAGCAAGTGACTTAAACCTTAGCACGGATGTAAATAGAACATGCTGGAGGGATAGATTTATCACCCAGAGACTCCCCATGCTGTGGAATAAAATCCCGGTCCATGTGAGGCAGAGCACCTCGCTGGCTCTGTTCAAGAGAAATCTTGACCGGTGGATGGGAGATCGTAGGTTTACCCCGGGAATCATCTCTGTGTCACTGCTGGACAGAGGCACAACAAACTAATGGGCATATTATTTCTAACATAAGGGGTGGCGTAAGCCACATAACTTTGGGCTAGGCTTATAAATGGCTTAGGGCAGATAGCCTAGTATAAACCTATGAACCTATGAACCTATGAACCTATGAACAATAAGGAACATATTAATATTGCACTTCCATAGTCATTTACAACAATAAGGAACACATTAATATTGCACTTCCATAGTCATTTGCAACAATAAGGAACAAATTAATATTGCACTTCCACAGTCATTTACAACAATAAGGAACACATTAATATTGCACTTCCATAGTCATTTACAAGAATAAGTAACACATTAATATTGCACTTCCACAGTCATTTACAACAATAAAGAACAAATTAATATTGCACTTCCATAGTCATTTACAACAATAAGGAACACATTAATATTGTACTTCCATAGTAATTTACAACAATAAGGAACAAATTAATATTGCACTTCCATAGTCATTTGCAACAATAAGGAACACATTACTATTGCACTTCCACAGTCATTTACAACAATAAGGAACAAATTAATATTGCACTTCCACGGTCATTTACAACAATAAGGAACACATTAATATTGCACTTCCATAGTCATTTACAACAATAAGGAACAAATTAATATTGCACTTCCACAGTCATTTACAACAATAAGGAACAAATTAATATTGCACTTCCACAGTCATTTACAACAATAAGGAACAAATTAATATTGCACTTCCACAGTCATTTACAACAATAAGGAACAAATTAATATTGCACTTCCATAGTCATTTACAACAATAAGGAACTTATTATTCACCTTCGGTCACACCAATAAGCGTTTGCTGCCCAAAAGTCGAATAAAATGCTGGACAAATTCAGTAATCCACGGTAACTGGATAAACACAAAATTTATTGAACTCACGACACTACACCATGAAACGACTGCATAAACGTGGACTCAAATCCTGGTGAGCGAAACACTCACAATGAAAGAAATAAATACAATCAAATACTGTGCACAACATAAAAAATAAAATACTGGTTAAGCGCTTTCAACCAAAACAAATGGTCTTCATCAGAACTAAAGAAGAATGCATAATCTACTTAATTTAAAGATGTTTTGGCGCCAAACGATTTTCAAATATTTAAAGGTATACCACAGTACACATAAAATGTTACGTTGTCATGTCAAAGCATCTGTTGATAATAATATTATAATACCATTTAAAACTAAACATTAACAACCTGTGTAAAAAAAGTAAAAAAAGTAAAAAAAGTAAAAAAAGTATATGCCTTTTAAGTCAATATACACTGTTTTGTATTACATTGATTCTTATTTATATTATACTATATAACTGTTTCGCACATCACCCATTATTTTGCACCATCCTGTTATAATTAAGTAGATTGTCAGGTTGTTAATGTTTAGTTTTAAATGGTATTATAATATTATTATCAACAGATGCTTTGACATGACAACGTAACATTTTATGTGTACTGTGGTATACCTTTAAATATTTGAAAATCGTTTGGCGCCAAAACATTTTTAAATTAAGTAGATTATGCATTCTCCTTTAGTTCTGATGAAGACCATTTGTTTTGGTTGAAAGCGCTTAACCAGTATTTTATTTTTTATGTTGTGCACAGTATTTGATTGTATTTATTTCTTTCTTTGTGAGTGTTCCGCTCACCAGGATTTAAGTTCACGTTTATGTAGTCGTTTCATGGTGTAGTGTCGTGAGTTCAATAAATTTTGTGTTTATCCAGTTACCGTGGATTACTGAATTTGTCCAGCATTTCATTCGACTTTTGGGCAGCAAACGCTTATTGGTGTGACCGAAGGTGAATAATTTGTTTGGTTCCTAGCACTGTAACAATAAGGAACAAATTAATATTGCACTTCCATAGTCATTTACAACAATACAGAACACATTAATATTGCACTTCCATAGTCATTTACAACAATAAGGAACACATTAATATTGCACTTCCATAGTCATTTACAACAATAAGGAACACATTAATATTGCACTTCCATAGTCATTTACAACAATAAGGAACACATTAATATTGCACTTCCATTTTTATTGTTGCACCTAATTTCATCAGGGCTGCATAGTCATAACTTTGGTCATTCATACCAATAGTAATCTAAGACAATATCCCTTGTGCCTGCTTCTACCATATAACTAGTTTACTCCTGTCAGCCATGGTAAAGACTGTGTAATGGCAGGATAGGTTCATAAGTGAATGCTATGCTAACTGCTGTTTTGGGCCATTTTAAGCCTAGAGAATTATCCCATTATTTATCCCATTATTTTTATTTTTATTTACTTATTCTTTGTTGACCAAATTAGTCACACTAGGCTACTAATCTCCTTTCAGCAGAGGCCCGAGGTGGTATTTCTACTATTAGTTCAAGTTACCGTTACCCATTTCCACGCACCATAATTATATATTAACTATAGGATAGGGATTAGTTCTGGGTGAGATGGTGTTTACTCTCAGGGCAATACCACTGAGTATTTATAGGGGCCATATTGTTGGAAAGAGCATTTAGGGATACCTCTCTCCATAAGGAGTACAGAGGGCAGATCTGGAGCAAATTTCTCATTCATGTTCAGAAATCAAGATTATGCTTGAATAGGGCCTGGGATGAACTTTTCTTTACATGGATGACAAGTCTGTTCCAGACTGAGTTCTAAAATGTGTACCTCCCTCTCCAAACAATTCTGTTTAAGTGGCAGAAGAGGTTTAGGTCCCTGGAATGAGTATTTATGATGCCACTTGACTGATGGATGTTCAGTAGGTCCCTCAGTATTAGGTCCATTATATGTCAGACACAAGTGTCCTTTCAGCAGATTTTTGGATTCCAAATATACTGACAGTACACTGAGGTGGTTCATAACTGACACGTTTTAGGCTCTCTAGTCTCTTTGTGAGGAACCTCTGTTGGCATTTGAGTTGTTGCATATGCTTGGACAGATACATGCCAAAGGGGGCATTATAGTCAAAGACTGGAAGGATTAGAGCAGATTAAAGAGCAACAGTGCCATCACTGGACCTACAACACAGCCTCTTGCTTATAATCATAGTCATAGGAAAATACTAGGTTATCAGTCTGCAAACTATTACACACCTATGCAATAACCAGGCAGCAACCAAAGGTGAGATTCAAAGCCTGTATCTTGCGTCTGTGGTAAACACCTTAACCATTATGCCAAGCCTCCTACCTCCATTTTCTAATATAGATACAATTTCATAGCTAAAAATTAGACTATCAGTCTGCAAACTGTTACAAGTCTAGCCAAAAGTCTGAATCAAATCTTCTCCATTTTACCTATGAGGTAACGACCTTAACTATTATGTCAAAAACTCCCTCCTTCTATTTAAGATGCACAATATAGAAGGACTTTCTTATCAATGTTGGTTGGAAGTTAGGTCTCTGTCCTCATGTTCCCAAATTCCAAACTACAAGTCCAACTCTTATTGTTAGTGTGGTAGATTCTCAGGTTGGCAAGTTACAATGATGGAATTTAGTTTGTGGCTCGTGTAACTGTTACTTGTATAGGAAAAGCCTTCCTGCAGAAAGGCTAAGTCCTTTGAGGATTCATTGATTGCTCATTACTTGAAATCATCTGCAAAGATTATCAGCCACACATCCTTGGTGTCTGCCTTTACTTCAGAGACGTAGATGCCATACAGGAGCAGTTCCAGCACTGAGCCCTGTGGGACTCTACTAGTGACTAGTCTTTTTGTGGAGGTAGCTTCCTTATCTTGAACACCAGACTACTATCTATGAGCTGGTTGGCAATCTGACAGGTAACACAGGGGTTTATACCTAGTTGTGAAAGCTTCTCCACTATGCCTGAGTGAGGTATTGTGTGAAAAGCTTTGGCCAGGTCTAGGTAGCAGTGGGCGCCATCTTGTCTTCATCCATTGCTTTAGTGACCTTTTCAATGAATTCCTACATCAAGGAAGCAAGATCTGCTCCTGATGAACCAAGACTGGCATGGGTCCAGTGTTTGGTGGTTCCTTATGCCCTTATTGAGTAATTAGTCTTTGCATGTTTTTTTTTTTTAATGACCATGGTAAGACTTATGAGTCAATAATTACCTAGCTCAGTGAATGACTCTCCCTTGTGTTGGGGTTTTTGTCTTTCATTTACTTGGTACAAATCTTGTCTGGTGGCTAAGGCTGAACAACATTGCTAGGGGAATAGATAAATCATGATTTATGTTATTTATGAGACATCCTGGAATATTGTGAGGGTCCATTGATGGAGTATTCCATTCCTCTGACAGTCGTTTTGGGACTTGCTCTTGTGTGAAAGGTGGGAGGGTATCTATTACTGAAATTTCTTGTGGGATAACAGTGGATTAAAGAGGGGTAAAACTGGGAATGAATTTCTCAGCTAGTAGGTCTGCTATGACTTCAGCATTTGTATAGGTGGTGTTGTTCACAATCAGCTCAGCACATTACTACAAAGAGCTCTTGAGGTTGCGAACATAGCTAAATAAGGCTTTAAGGTCATCCTTTGTATTTGTGCCTATTCTTTCAATCAAACTTGGCTTTGGTGGCTTTAATTAAACTCCTGAGTTGCTTATTTATTTTAGTGATTGTAGATGCAGTCTGCTGTCAGTTACTCTTCTGATTTTTAACTACAGTTCTTCTCCTTTTATTGTGCAGCTTGTTGATGTTTGGCTCCTTCAGGGATGTTTGCTTTGGTGTTATAGCTGCATCTGCGCAGTTGTTGATATCCTGGTACATTTCCACATATGAATCTGCGCAGTTGTTGATATCCTGGTACATTCCACATATGAATCTGCGCAGTTGTTGATATCCTGGTACATTTCCACATATGAATCTGCGCAGTTGTTGATATCCTGGTACATTCCACATATGAATCTGCGCAGTTGTTGATATCCTGGTACATTTCCACATATGAATCTGCGCAGTTGTTGATATCCTGGTACATTCCACATATGAATCTGCGCAGTTGTTGATATCCTGGTACATTTCCACATATGAATCTGCACAGTTGTTGATATCCTGGTACATTCCACATATGAATCTGCGCAGTTGTTGATATCCTGGTACATTCCACATATGAATCTGTGCAGTTGTTGATATCCTGGTACATTTCCACATATGAATCTGTGCAGTTGTTGATATCCTGGTACATTTCCACATATGAATCTGCGCAGTTGTTGATATCCTGGTACATTTCACATATGAATCTGTGCAGTTGTTGATATCCTGGTACATTTCACATATGAATCTGCACAGTTGTTGATATCCTGTTACATTTCACATACTCGGTGAAGTTTACCTGCTTTGGAGGATTTTCATTCTTTCCTGTGTATCTTTTAGTAGTGGTAAGTCTGCCTTGCAGAAATCTCTAAAGATTTTAAAGGCTGCTGGGTTCTCAGGTTTTCATTTTATTACAAGGGAAATGGTTTTATGGTCTGACTTGATGCGTGAAGATAATGCACAAATGTCAGAGCACAACTCACCCATATTAGTAAGAATAACGTCACAGATGTTGGTTCTAATAGTGGCTACTTTCACTAATAACTCCATTGGATTTGTATTAACACAGTGTAGGAATCCCCCCCAGCCGACTAATATTATACCACCTTAGAATGGCAGCAAAAGCTAAGCTTAATTAAATTAAAGTTGATTATTTTTTGTTCATGTTGCAATGTCATCCTTGGGAAAAATAGAACGCTGCTCAGTGCTGGGCTCATGCCTGCCTGGGATGCATAGAGAGCTCCATTATATTTCTCTTCATATTTTGCTGGGGAGATATTTCTCAAGTCATTAACACCACATGTACTACGACAGTCATATTGGTACTTGCTGTTCAAAGGCTTGTGTGTGCATGTGATGTGATGGATCCTAGCACTAGAGAAACAACTGACCTTTCCTTGCTCAGTCTGGTAAGAGGTACGTCTGTATATCTTACAATTGCATCTCCTATGACTAGAATATTTGCTTGGGAAATGTCAGCCTTATGGGCTTATCATCTAAGATTTTAGGACTTCTAGTGGTATGTGTGGTTGTGGGATTTGTAGACTGAGAATGTTGCTTAAGGTGTTTAATGCATGTGCTATGTTCTGGAGGTCTTTATGGTATAGGCAAGCTGGACTTTAGAACAGTCAATGCAGTAGATTTAATGGTAAAGAATGAAGTATTTTGTACTGTTCAGATAAATGACAACCCCACAGACCTCAAAGTTGATACAGGTTCCAAGTGCAGAAACTTTTGCTAGAGTGTGTAATGGTGAAAGGCTTGATTTGGCAAGGTGTGGAAAGCTTGTTGCTTATTAACGTGAAGAAATTCAGACTGAAGGCTCAGAGTGCTTTCATGTTACTCTTCTGGAATATGTTATGGCCTATTATTTTATGTGGTCAAGAGGCATGTCTAGTCATTATTAGGGCTCAGAGACAGTTTGAAAATGGGACTGCTTTCATTTAATAAGGAAGTCCACCAAGTCAGCTTAAAAGACCACTACTCCAATTTTGCCCAGCACATTTTTTCTATCTATGCTGATCTTTTTTTTTTTTTTTTTAAAACAAGTTTATTGTTTTTAACATACAAAATAAATATCATAACAATTTTATACAAGCAATTAAAATAGAAATAGTTATAACATTCAATAAAATAACCAAAGTATTTAGAAAGACATCCACTACAAATCAAATCAATTGATTAAACTATAATGTCATGCTATTGAGACTAAGATTTTTTAACAGGTTTTGTAAAGTATCCCATATAATATAATAAGATGTTTTTCTAGTAGTTCTTGATTTTATTGTCATCAATTCCATATGACACACTTCAGTCATAACATTTTTAAATTCATTAAATGAAGGAGGGGTATCTGAAATCCAATTTCTGGTTATTATTTTTCTAGCCACTGCTAGAATAGACCATAATAAGGGAGGTTTAACTTTTTTAACACTTTTAGGAACAGGTGTGTTAAATAATATAAGTGATTTAGAAACAATGAAATTATCTGTGAAAAGGGCCTGCAAAAATCATTGATTAATTTCCAATATTCCTTCAATTTTATACAGTCATAAAACATATGTGCCCAATCAGCATTTATTTCTACATTACATCTTTTACATAAGTTGTCTTTATTATTTATTATATATATATTTTATTATTTATTTTATTCATCATTAAAGGTGTATAGAAGGATCTATGTAAAAATTTCCAAGTAAAAAGTCTCCAATTAATGGAAGAAGTAGTTTTATAAGCAGATTCCAATATATATTGTTTATCTTGTTGTTTTGGTGATTCACCATTAATGGAAATGAAATAATTCCAATAAGTATCTGAACTGTAATGAGTTTCTTCTCTGATAATTTTATGTATGTATGAGAGCTTACCTTTATCAGAAAGTCTATGTTGTAAATTTAATATCAAGTAATCAATCAGTATTGGAACAGATTCTTTAACTGTTAAAGACATTAAATCAATTTTATTAATAAGATGTTGTCTAAAAGTCTGAATTTCTAACCAACATGTTTCTCTCAAATCAAATTCTTGCTTTAAGAAGTCTAAATTTTTTACTTTATTATCAGACAGCAACTGATACCAATACTTTAGATCATTCTCTGTGACTAAAAGAGTTCTTTCAGAGGTGGTTGACAAAAGCATACCTTGTGTATACATTATAGGGAATAGAATAAAATTCCATTCCTTATACTTAGGATGCATGAATATAAAATTACGATAACTGATAATAATGTTTAATGGGTAACTAACTACATATTTTGGTGTAATGGATGAAGTACAAAATTCTTTTAGTAACCATAACATGGGGTTATTTACAATAATATTTTTATGTATTAAAGAGATTTTCATGAAGTGAATGCTAATTAGTTCCCAGTAATCTTTCCATCTTGCAACATATGACTGATCTATTAACAAAGTAATAACTTTTATAATAGAAGAGATAGTATATAAATTAAAGTCTGGAAATGAAATGCCCCCTGAGACCAGCTATTAGTATGTTTCTTTAATGCAATTCTAGGTCTATTAGGTGCCCATAAGAAATTTAACATTAGTGAATTCAATTTCTTAATAATTATTTTTGTAGGTGGGAGTATTATTGATTGTATTAAGTATAATATCTTAGGGAATACTATCATTTTAATAATTGTGAGTCTCTCTTCCATGGTAAAAAACATATTGTTCCAGCTATTGAAAAGATTTTGTATATTAAGAAGACAGGTATTATAATTATTATGTATAATAGATTTGATATCTTTAGTTAATATTATACCTAAGTAAGTTATCTGACCTGAGTTGGGTATATATTTGTTAAAATCATTAATGAGGACATTTTTTCGTGTGTATATTGGTAATATTTTAGTTTTTCTTCATTGAATATTAAACCAGAGATATTTTTAAAATCCATCATTTTATCAAATAAGGACTGCATAGAAGAGTTAGATCCAGCTGATGCAATTAGAACATCATCTGCAAAAAGTTGAATTTTAGATATTGTATTTTCATCTATATCAAATCCTTCTATATCAGTACTGTTTCTGATCAAATTAGCCCAAGGCTCCATTATTAAAGTAAATAATAGTGGAGAGAGTGGACACCCTTGTTTTGCACCTTTTAAAATGGGTATTTTTTATGAGACATATGTTCCTATCTTAATGTAAGCCAATGCTCCTTTATATAGATGTTCAATTAGATTTACAAATGCATCTGAGAAATGTGTGCACTTCAGTAAGATAAACAAGTAGTCCCAACTTACTGAATCAAATGCTGAACTTATATCGAGACTAATAAGTGTTAAATCTTTCTTTTTCCTATTTGCAAAATCAATTAACGTTAAAGTTCTCCTTATATTATCAAAAGTATTTCTATTTACAATAAAGCCTGTCTGGTCTATATCTATAATGCCTGGGATGATTGTCTTTAATCTATCAGCAAAAATACTCATAAACATTTTATAGTCAACATTAAGTAATGAAATAGGTCTATATGAAGTGCATCTGGTTGGGTCTTTATTGGGTTTTAAAATTGGTGAAATAAATGTGTATTGCCAAGATGGGGGAGTTGTTAACTCATTTTGGGCCAAAATAAAAACCTTATGTATTAATGAGTAAGTACTTTTGGGTAGAATTTTATAGATCTCTGGTATAATACCATCATTACCTAGTGCTTTGTTTGATTTAAGCTTGTTTATTTGGGTAATAACCTCTGCATATGAAATATTTTTATCCATTAGTTTAGTCTGTTGTTTATTAAGTTTTTTGTTCATGTTTGTAGTTATAAATTTCTTTATTTTATCTTTAGGCTCCATGTTAATGTTATTATGATTAATTTTGTGAAAGTGATTTCTAAATTCATCTAATATTTCTGGTAAACTAGAAACATTCTTCTTTTTCCTTGGAGAGAAAATTTCTTTGATATGATTTTGTTTATTCAACCTTTTTGTTTTATTTTTAAGTCTATGTAAGTATTTGGGACTTATTGAGTAAGACAAAAACTTATATTTCTCTAATGTTATTTTAACTTTATGAGTTAAAATTTCTTTGTATTTCTCATTTAATTTATTTATTTCTTCAATGACTTTTTTGTCCATAATATTTTCTTTATTATTATGCTTGTATGAGTCTAATTTGCTTTGTATATCTAGTAATTCCTTGTCCCAAGATTTCCTTTTATTATTATACCATCTGATACTTTGTCCATATAAATATGATTTTAAAGCATCCCAAACATAAACAATGGAGACTTCAGGTGTATTGTTTAAGTCTAAAAAATGTTGCACTTCTGAAAGTATATAATCTTTATAGTCTTTTAGTTGAGTTAAGTATGCTGGTATCCTTTTGATCTGAACATTGTAAGTACTTTTTATCATAAACTCAAAGACAATTGAATTATGATCTGATATAGGACACAAAATGATTTTAGAATTAATTAAGTCTGTAACCATCTGGTTAGAAACAAAGACTCTATCTATATTTGAATAAGTTTTATATCTGTTAGAAAAAAAAGTGTATGGTAATGATTTTGAATCTGTCTGATTATTAATATCATTCAAATGATATAAATTAACAAAATCCTTTAAATGTTTTGCATTAGATGTAATTTTCCTTTTTCCTATAGTAGTAGTATCTTTTTCATGTAGGATACAATTAAAGTCACCTGCTAAAATAATATCTCCTATAGAAAATGATATGATCTTATTGAGATGGTGTTTCACTGTATTAATGCCAATTCCTGGTATCCAATATACATTGATTAATGTATATGTCTTTCCATTAATCTGTATTGTAACCATACAAAACATTCCTTTATCATCTTTATAAGACTTAATAGTTTTAGGTATGGGCATACTTTTATTCCATAAAATAGCCACTCCTCTTTTTTTCTGAGTATGTTCTGAACTAACCAAGACTGTATATTTATTAGTGGCTAATTTATCAATATCCTTTTTCAGGAGATGTGTTTCTTGAAGGAATACTAAGTTGGCCCTATGCAAATTAATGTATCTCATTAAACTTGGGTTATTCAGTCCATTAATGTTTAAAGAAATTCCTTTTAGAGAAATCATTTAGCTTTTATAAACATATAAAACATATAATCAGAATAACAATTAACAAAATAAATGATATTATACCTCCTCCTTTAGGTGTACCATTAATTATAGCTGTATTTATTGAAAATCTTATGGGATTTTGTATAAGCTTCACTTTTATTTGTAGTGACAATAAGTTTATAAAATGTGTTGTGGATGTCAGAACTATATACAAACAACAATAAACAGGTGAAAATAATATTAGGATTAAACATTGCACCCAGCCTGGAGTTAAGAACTCCAACTTTGAGTAGCACATACCACTCAAGTTATCCCCCTATTCTAAGCAGCAGTACCTCAGCTGCCACCATATCAATTCAATACTAACTATTATTAACTAAAGTTAACCTCATTTAATTAGATTATCTAGTAAGACAAAGCTAAACAATTTATAAATCAGCTTCATATAAACAAATAAGAACATTTAGAAACAGCTCATATTACTATGTACATCTATTTTGTAAAATACACTCATAATCAAAATAGCATTCTAATAAACTTAATAATGGGAACCGAGAGAGAGAGAGAGAGAGAGAGAGAGAGAGAGAGAGAGAGAAAAGGGCATATCTATATATTAGTTTATTAAAAGTTTGTAAAAATAAGTTCTTATGTTCATTTGGATTCAATAACTTAGGCTATAATGGTTCAGACATTACATATATTAGGGTATTCCTACTTTCTGCCATAGAAATGCAGTTAACAGTTTTAAAAACTTTAAGTTACTTGCACCAAAGCTTTCTTCTCATACTTATTATTGCCAGTAAATAAAATATTTATACTCATACATATGTTTACAAGTCATACTGCACAGCAATGTAAATTCCTAGTTATACATAAATCATTGTGAAGAAAGCCATCTGTATTTTATATATCTGAACTGCTGCTTTAAAATATGTCACATGACAGTTTCTTCTAAGATATAATCATAATGATACTTGTGCTTGTCAATTAGATAAGTCAAATGATTTATAACATTATATATGTTTAAATCATAAGTATTTATATACAATAATATGTTGCAGTCATGTAAGCTTTCAAAAACATGTGTATATATGTTTTACCTTCTATGCCTTCTAAAATATCTCACTTGCTTACTATGGCATACTGAATCATTTAAAATCATTATAACTTTCATATTTTATAAATTACATCTTAAATAAGTAAGTTGTTATAAAGAATAACTCACATTTAGATGTCATAAAGTTCATTTTTCATCACAAAGTCGCATTTACAGCAGTTCTACTTCCTGGAACAGTGTTCTTCTTGAATCTGCGATGTGTCAGTGTGAAATCAGGGGTCAAAGTTCAAAATGACTGCATTCAGCTTCTCTGCATGTATTCTGAGTGTTGAAGCTTTTAAAACAACTCGAGGACACTATTCACGAGGTAACCCACATCCCAAATTGTCTCCCTTAACATTCTGGCGGGAATTTTAGTAAATACAAGTGACTGACATTCATTTAGTAATACAAATGAAACTAAACAGTGCAAAACCTTCACAAAGTATTTTACAAGTCATTACAGTCTCTATGACAGTGAAACCAAGCCTACAGTTATTTAACATGTTATACAACTTATTTTTATATGCCCCATTTCATTTTCTCATACAAATCTTATTATATACATATATCAGTATTATCAGAAGCATATAACTGTACTTATAAGAGAGAAAGAGAGAGAGAGAAAAAAAAGAAAAGGAAGAGAGTAGAGAAAAAAAGAAAGAGAGAGAGAAAGAAGAAAGAAAAAAAGGAAGATACAAAGAGTATCTACAAAGAAATATTACTTGCTGTTTGTATTAATAAAGTTAAACATGAAACATATTACTTTCAACTATTTTAGTTCTAATTATTTGCAATTATATCATGACATATTATTTGTAATCATCTATAAGCAATAAAGTCATGATATAATATTTAGCAACATTGTTTAAACAGCATATATAGTTTTAAAGAACTAATAAGTTATTATTTCACTTTTTCCATATTTTACATCATACTTCTCTCCTTGCCCTCCCCCCACCCCTCACTAAATGCATAGTTTATAAAGAATGCCATTATTTAAAACAAGAAGAGAAAGAAAATGTATCAAATTACTAACCTTAGGTCTCTTTATCACAAAGAGAAACAAGTTGATTGATAGTATGTTATTTGTTCCTCATAGAGTTTGACTATTTATGAAACAAAAACAGTTCTTTGCACACAGAAAAATAACTTTGAATAAATCTTTAAAATATTTGTGGCTTTCTGGAGATGCAGTAACTGTATTTGAAGAGATTAAGAAAGAAGGAAAGAAAAAAAAATATGGAACATGTCATTTGTTTTTTAGTCTTTTTTGCTTCTCTGAAGTCTTCCAAGAAGTTCCTGTTGCCATCCTCTTTAACGAAGGACTTGCCCATTCCATATCTTCTATTTTATCTAATATCTTATTTTTTTTAATATACAGCAAAGCAGAGTCCAAGTCTTCAAAAATTCTAGGGCCATCAGGTAAAAAGATTTTTAGTTTGGCAGGAAATAAAAGGTAAGTTTTGAACTGTGCTCTTAAGCTCTCTTATTAATGGCAAAAAAACTTTTCTTTTAGTTATTACCAAGGAAGAATAGTCATTGTCAAAATGCACAGTTGCCTCATTAATTTTAATAGGTGCTTTAGCCCATGCAGATTTTAATACCATCTCCTTGTCATAAGATGATAAAAATCTTACTATAACTGATCTAGGATACTTTTGTTAGAGTTAAAATTAGATAAGGACCTATGGGCTCTTTCAATACCAAAAGAAAATGCTTCTGACAAGTCTAAAGTTTTGGGAAGCCAAGTATTTAAAAAGGAAATAATGTTGTTACCTTCTATATTTTCTGGCAGTCCAAAAATCCTAATATTATTGCGTCTAGATCTGTTTTCCAGGTCATCAAGTTTGGATTGTAGGTGTGTGTTCTGCTTCAGCAAAAACTCAATGTTAATTTCTTCTTCCTGGATTCTGTTCTCCATATCATTAACAGTCTCTTCTATGCCTGTAATCTGAGCCTTCTGTTGTTGCAAGTCTTGATGTAACAAATCCATTTGTTTTGTAGTTTTTTCTATGAAGCTATCGATTTTAGTATCCAGTTTGTCCATTTTGGTTGTTAGTTGCTGAACAGTAGATATCAGAGACTGAAGCTCTTTCTTGATGCTGGAATCCTGACTGTTTGCCTTACTGGAACTCATCTTAAACAGAGGTGATGAAAGATAAATTTATGCTGATCTTTTTGAAGACAAACTAAGCAAACTTCCAGTTGTATACTTTATGAAGTTAGACCCAGAGGTCAGTCCAGTTATCAGGCCAGCATGAAAAGTTCCAATAGTCATACAAGATAGAGTCAAAGCCAAGCCTGATAAAATGGTGTGACAAGGTATGATTTGTCCAGTTGCAACTCCAACTGAGTAGGTATCTTCCATGGTGGTAGCTCATAAGAAAGTTTAGATGACAACAGAATATGTAATGGCTCACAAGATTTTAACAAAGCACTAAAAAGACCTCATCATCCAATGAGCACAGTCGAACAAGTATCAGCCTTAATGCTGAATGCCACTGTTTTTTCTGTCTTAGATGCAAGGAGTTCATTTTGACAAATTCAGCTTGACAAAAAAATCCTCATTGCTCACTATTTTCAGTACTCAGTTTGGCAAGTACAGATTTTTGAGAATGCCATCTGGGATAAATTCTGCAAGTGAAGTATTTTAATGTGCAATGGAGCAAATTTTGTCTGTGTGTCCTTGTGCTATTATAATAGATGACATACTAGTAGGAAGTAATGGTGAAGCAGAACATGAAAGAAACCTCAGAAAAGTTCTAGAAAGGGCAGGTCAAGTGAATCTTAAGCTCAGTCCACACAAATGCAAATTCAGGCTACAAGAGGATGCTTATGTTGGTCATTTATTTACTAGTACAGGCTTATGACCAGACCCTTAAATAAAACAGCTATTCTTGAGATGCCAGCACCAGACAATGTTCAAGCCCTGCAATATTTTCCTGGTATGGTTATCTACCTAGGCAAGTTCATGCCAGACCTAAGCCAACTTTCAGCACCGGTCAGAGAGCTGACTCGTTAAGATGTATCCTGGTCTTGGTTAGATCAACACCAAAGAGCATTTGATGTCCTGAAACAGAGAATTGCTAGTCCACCAAAGCTCAGATATCATGATGTTCACAAGCCAGTTACATGAAATTTGGTCATGGTGCAGTCATTCTACAAGAAAGTCAACCTGCTGCTTATGCTTCGAGAACTCTTACCCAAACTGAAATGCAGTATGCCTAGATTGAGAAAGAACTTTTGGCAATTGTGTTTGCATGTTCAAAGTTCCATGATTATATGTATGGTAGACCTACCCAGATCGAAACAGACCACCAACCTCTGGGTACTATCTTGAGAAATCCTATGCATTTAGCTCCAGCCAGACTGTAATGCATGAAGCTGAGATTTTATTTATTTATTTAACATTTGTTTACCAGAAAAGTCAAACTGGACACAAGTCCTTTTTCAGCAGAGGCCCGGGGAGAAAATCTCCATAAAAATGACAAACATTTACTAAGCAAGCATTAGATAATACATCAAGATTATATCATATTATTACATCAGATTATATCATATTATACATCAAGATTATATCATATTATTACATCAGATTATATCATATTATTACATCAGATTATATCATAGCAGTCACAAACAGTAAGAGAGAAAATTACTAGACATCTTTCGACTGTACCATGTCAAATGAGTACGGTAAGAATACATAGATTTCTACATATTATCTATGTGGTGATGCAATGAAATGCTAAGGCATTTACAGCAAGAGCAGATTGACTAACTGTCTGAGTAGCTGGAAAGCTGTAATGAGGGAGGGAGGTGTGTGTGTAGATTGCTAAGGGGGAAATAGTTATAGAGTTTAGAGTTGAGCGTGAATGACTTAAGTTCTTTTTTAAAGTAGTGTTTGTCAGTACTTGACCATATGTCAGGCATAAGCCAACTAGGCGGTCGCCTAGGGCACCGCTCTGGCAGGGGCGCTATTTCAGTATTTATTTAATGTAGGTAGACCAGGATAGGGGCACTGGGTGTTGTGGTGGTGGGAGCCATGGAGCCCTTTTGCCTAGGGCACCAGATGACCTAAGGCCGCTCCTGGGTAAGGAGTTCCAATGCCTAGTTGTATTAGCTGACTAGAGGGACTGGCCAGCTATGTTATTAATTTTGGAAATTGTTAACAGAGCTTTATTAGTTGAGCAAAGAGGATGAGTGTGACTATAGGGTTTTACTAGTCTATAGAGCAGGGACTTTTTCAGGTTGGTGTATTAGAGTGTGAAGGGTAACAAGCTGGTTATAAATAAGTAGATTGGGTAGATTGAGCCACTTTAAGTGTTTGAGTGTTAAGCAATGGTGTTCTCTGTAGTTGAGGTCTGTATCAAATTTGGCTATTTTATTGTAGCAGTTTCCAATTTTGTGAGCTTACCCCTTTTTAGATTAGTAAAAGTGGATGAGGCATACAGCAGAGTGGAGACTAACCGAGAAGTTGCGAGGGTAGCTTTAGTGCTGCTTGTTAGACAATGTCTGTGTATGTATAGACTACCAAGTTCTTTATTAACTTTATTGATGGTCATGGCTATATGTAAGTCAAATCTGAGTGAGCAGTCAATAGTGACACCTAAGAGTAAAGTATGGGGTATAGGAGAGATGATGGTTAGGTTAGCAAATGATATGGAGAAAGAGGGTGGAGGGGTGGTGGTTTTCCTGTGAAAAACTGCATAAGTTTTGTCTTGTTTGATTTAGAATGAGTTGTAAGTCAGATAACCATTTTTCTACTTCTGAGAAAGCTTCTTGGGTTATATATAAGCTGTAGCTGTTGGAGAGAGAGAATCTGGCACATATTAAGGTAGAGTCTTCTGCATATTGGATAAGGGAGGCTTGCCCAGTGACAGTGTATAGTTTTTTTGTGAAGAGTGTAAAGAAAAATGAGCCAAGGATGGATCCCTGAAGAACACCCATATTTATGGGAAGTAGGGGAGATACATTGTTTTGCCATAGCACTGCTTGTTTACGTCCTGAATGATATTTTTTAAACCAGTTTATGGGAAGTAGGGGAGATACATTGTGTTGCCACAGCACTGCTTGTTTACGTCCTGAATGATATTTTTTAAACCAGTTTACAGGGGGGTAACATAGGTGGTTAAACCAGTTTACAGGGGGTTAACCTAGGTGGTTAAACTCTGCTAGAGAGTTTACAAGTTTGACGTGAGATACCGTATCAAATGCCTTTGACAGGTCAAGGAAAGTAGAGGACACAATGTCACCACTATTCCTATGCCGGGTAATTGTGTTAGTAAAGGATAGCAGGGCAGTGGAGGTGCTGTGATAGGGGCAAAATCCATCCTGTGACTTGGAGAGGAGGTTATTTTTGAGACAATTGGACATGATTTGGGTATGACTGCATCTTTCAAGGATTTTAAATGGAGGAGATAGGATGGCAATGGGTCTAAAGTTGGAAAGTTCAGTTGAGCTTCCTCCTTTGTGTAAAGGAATGATGTGGGATCTTCCAGATTGATGGGATTTGTTGCTCAGTATATATCTGTTTATTAGAATATAAACTGCGTATGCAATGGCTTCTGCTGCTATTTTTAGGAATTCTGTGTGGAGTTTATCAGCTGCAAGCATGGTAGGTTTAAGATTAAGTAGATTTTTTTATAAAATTAACTGGAACTGGATTAAAGGAGTAGGTATTGTTGCTACAGGTCAGTTTGGGAGTATCTAGAGGAGTGTTAGTGGAATGTTTAGAGAGAGCTAGTATAGATTCTGTAAAGTACTTGTTGAATAGGGTTTCAATGGGGAATAGATTGTCTGGGATTGTGGGGGATGGAGTAGTGATATTGCCAGGGTGGGGGATTTTATTGATAGTGGCCCAGAACTTTTTGGGGTTGCTTTGATGTTGAATTTGTGTGTTATGATAGAAGTTTATTTTGTCAAGTTTATTTTTTTCTTAGCTAGATTTCTAAGTTGTTTGTAGGCTATTTTTATTTTCTGGGATTTATCTTTTTGCCAAATGTGCCCTGCTTTGTCCCGTTGTTTAAGAAGAAATGTATTTTCAATGGATAGCCATGCTGCATAGCTTGATTTAGTCCTAATGGTCCAAGTTGGTGCTAATTCATCTAGGATGTTTAGAAAAGTGGAGTTGAAATATTCTGTGGCTTTATCGAGTGGGAGATGTTTTAGTGGTTCCCGGTCCCTGAAGTTTAGTGTGGATGTGAAGGTTTGGGGAGAGAAATTATTTTCGCATTGAATAATGGTGTAATCTAGTATGCTTATCTAGGTGAGTCTTTGTTCTAAAAATAAAGGTAATGAGATGGTCACTTAAGCTGTCTGGGAGACAGCCTGCCTGTAGTGAGGGAGTGGGCCTATTTGTGAGTGTCAAATCAAAAATGGATTCTCTTTTTGTGTGTTTATCTATCCTTGTAGGTGATTGAATAATTTGAGTGAAGCCATGCAGGGTGATATGGATAGTTGGGGATCTACTGCTACAGGAGGTCCAGTCGATATTGGGGACCCCCATAATGATGGTTTCTTATGGTAAGGTTGTGGAAACCCAGTGAAGAATATGTGTGGCTGCATTATCCCTAGGTGGAATGTAAATGCCAAATAAGTTGAGATGTTTATGTGTATTGATCTTCAATTTATCTAGTATAATTTCTGCTTTACTGAAGTCAGGAGAGGTAGGTTGAATATGTTCCAGGTTCAGATGATTTTTGTAGAGAAAGGCTATGCCCCCACTTTTTTGTTATGCCTGTCTACCCTATGAATGTTATAACCTGGAAATGCAATGTCATCACTGTTAGTGCCAGTTTTCAGCCAGGTTTCAGTTAGTAGGATTATGTCGGGTGAGTAGTGGGCTACAGTAGCATGGAGTTCGTGGGTTTTGTTTAAGATACTTCTAATATTTAGGCTTAAAAAAAATAAGTCTGATTTGCGGTGCGGTAAGGTGGAATTGCTTTGCTGGTTTGGATTTGTGAATTAGGAGGTTGGGCATAAGGCAGGGCCAGGGTTAGGGTGTGTATCTCTGCTTAGTGTAAGTTTATTTGTCAAGTCAAGTATTGTTGTGAGAAATGTTATTGCAAGGTTATTATACTTTAAGGAGATAGTTCTTTGTTTAGAATCAGATAGTATTATATGGTAGTAGTGTTCTATGATTGAGACATTAGTCAAAGATGGAGAAATGGCGAAATTGTTAGATGTTTGGAGAGAGTATGAGATTCAAAAGTGTAATTTCACGCTTGCCTACAAGAAAGGTAAACTTCTTTATCTTGCAGATACATTATCCGGATCACCCAGAAACTGCACTGAACAGCATGACAATGAGACCCTTGATTTTGAAGTCATGGAAGTAAGAAATTTTTCTTCCACACGTCTTGATGAGCTGAGAGATCACACAGCCACAGATCCAGTTTTGCAGAGGCTCAACCACTTTGTCAATCAAGGATGGCCGTCAAAACAATCTAGTTTACCTCAAGAAGTGCAACCTTATTTTCCATACAAAGATGAGATTTTGTCTGACAAAGGTATCATTATGAAAGGTCTGAAAGTAATTCTTTCAAAGTCCTTCCAACCAGAGGGGTGGGAGGATGACAGAATGGTTAAGGTGTTTACCTTGCAGGCACAATGTGCAGGGTTTGATTCTCACATGGGGTAATTGGCTAGGCTTAAAATGGCCCACAAGGGTAATTAGCCTAGTACTAATCTATGAACCTATCTATGAACCTATAAGTACATTACTATATTGCATTGTGGTCACCCAGGAACTGGCTCTACCAAAAGAAGGGTGAGATAGCTAGTATTCTGGCCTTCTATCTCACTAGATGTTGAGAGAGTACTTTCATCTTGTTCCGTATGTAATAGTACAAAGTCACATCACAAAAAGAACCACTTCAGCTAAACCAGATTCTGGAACTACCTTGGATGACAGTAGTCACTAACATTTTCTAGTGGAATGGTCAGCATTATTTGGTGATAGTAGACTCTTGCTCCAATTGGTTTGAGATTCACTTACTTCCTAACCTAACATCCAGTACTGTCATTACTAAAACGAAACGTCATTTTGCAGTACATGGTAGTCCACACAAAGTTATTTCTGACAATGGTACACAGTTTACCAGCAACAGCTCAAAAGACTTGCTGAAGAATGGGACTTTACTCATGTCACGAGTAGCGCTGAATACCCGTAGTCAAATGGTTTGGCAGAATGTGCAGTTCAAAGTGAAAAACAGTTACTAGAGAGGTCAAAATGAGATAATAAGTGATGTTTTCCTGAATCTCTTGAATCTCAGAAATGTTCCTTTTGATAAACATCTTGGTTCACCTGCTCAGGGACAAACCAGAACCACATTACCAGTCAGTAGTCAATTGTTGGTTCCATGTGTCAAGAACAACAGGCCAGTGAAAACTAATCTGTTAAAGAAGCATATAACCCAGACGTCCTGCTATGATAAAACCAGCAGACCGCTCAATCCATTACAAGAAGAACTGGTAAGGATGCAAATGTCCAAAAGTTATGATTGGATTGGTGTCGTGAAGAGTATTTGCCCAGAACTGAGATCATACATTGTGGAATCACAAGGAACAGACTTTAGGCGGAATCAGAAACATTTACTACCGGTGTCCGAGCCTATACCACAGCATATAGCCTGTGAGAAACACTCTTTATCTCAGAGTGAGTTGTCCAGTGTTCCAATTCCAGATGACATTAAGATGACATTCCCATTTTTGTGATGAATCCAGAAGTTTCTGATACGAGTTGTTTACCGAAGACTGTCCCTGTTGCAAAATTTAGTCCAGATTGTTATGTTAAGAGATATGGTTGGATCTCTAAACCCTGTAACAGATACAAAGCAACTTGGACATGAACATTGTGTTTTGTTTATAATGTTCATAGTAATGCATGCCTAACTATAATGTTGTTTTTACAAAGGGCAATCTTTTTTAAAATGGAGGATGTAGATCAATGTGTGTGCATGTGCCTTTAAGAAGCTATCCAAGGGCTTGTACAAGTGTATAAATACTGAGCATGTGTGAGTCTGACTGCCATTTTATAGTAAGCTGTTCAGATGTAAGCATGTATGTATGGTGTCTGTATCACAAAATCGAACTTCCAAAATGTCGAACACCATAAGTTCGAATTTGTAAGATCGAATTCGGATAACATCGACACTTCAAAACAGCAAATTTTTTTTCCTGGGAAAAAATTTGCTGTTCCGAAAAACACACAGGTAACACAATAACACCAAACACCTTCAAAACCTACACTAAACCTATCATACACCACTATCTATGCACTATCCTTATCTCAGCCCTAACCCTAAAGTCAGTCACTACCGCACACTTACCTGAACCGTGCCCTAATTCTAAAGTCCATCACTACCACACAGTTAACCGACCTGTGCCCTAACCTTAAAGTCCGTCACTATCGCACACTTACCTGACCTGCGCCCTAACCCTAAAGTCTGTCACTATTGCACACTTACCTGACCTGCGCCCTAACCTTAAAGTCCGTCACTATCGCACACTTACCTGACCTGCGCCCTAACCCTAAAGTCCGTCACTACCCATTCGTACACTTACCTTGACCCTGTCCGAAAATGCCGAAGCTGCAGAAACAGCCAACTGAATTATTTCCCTGGGAAAGAATTTGGGTTTCTGTGGCTTCGACATTCTCAACTTTCGAACTGCCAAGTTCGGCGTTCACAACATTTGATTTCGTGATATAGACCCATATGTATGCAAGGTCTGTCAGTTAACCAGTTCATTTGTATTTTATGATACTGCTATCCATCCTGATGTGTTTCTCTATATTAAAGCATCTAAATGAAATATCCCACCTGCCTGTCATCTATGTTAGAGAAGGATGAGTGACAGTATGGATTACTGCACCCACAAAATATAGCACTTAAGCCCATTTGATTATCAAGGCTTCTTATACAACACGCTATAGAGGTTGATTCCAGTTGTGGTAGTCTCACTGGTCTAAGTGCAGCCTTTTTTCTTCCCTTGTAGATGAAAAATTGTTTGGAATCATTGGAGGACACCAAACAAAAGGCAGCCCTTTTCTCACTGTTAAGGACATACCACACTCTTTAGAGTCTTGACTCAAAGACCCTGGGCAACTGCAGCACAGTGCAAATTATACGAGGGGACCTGAGGGAGTATACAAATCAGAAAAGCTAACAAATTTAAACCTGTGGAGCTCTGGAGCTAGATCCTGCAGCAAAACACAGTTCTGTTACCCTTGTAAATTTAAACTACAATTATTAGGTCACAGGTGGGCTAGAGTTACAATCAACTGTAAAATAACGGTAAGAAAAGTAATAACTAATGTATCAATATAAGGAAACAGCAGGGAAAACATTAGCTATTGTATCAAAGAGGTTGGGTGAACAATAACGGATATATCAAACACAGGCAGGGAAATTAAGAGAGGGTAACAAACAGTGCAATTTTTACATGCAGATTTTGTCAACAATATTCAACAGATTTAAGAAACTCTAGATTTGAGCAGTTATAGGCAACGTAGATCTTGCAGCAAATTATACTAATCCCACTATTGCAATTGAGACAACAAATCTTTGGTACCAGACCAGGCAGAAATAACCAGTAAATATACTTTAGGAAATAAAATACAGCAGTAATTGTTTGTACAGATCCTGCAGTAAATTTCGGTTCTCTCAATTATTGCAGTTTGAACTACAAGTCTGTGATACCAGACCAAGATGAAATTTCAAGCAGATACTTTTTAGACAAAACAGAAAAAAAATGCAAAAAAGTATAAAAAACTATTAGAATGTAGGGCCACGTACTGACTTCCACTGAAGAGGCAGAAATTCAAAAATACTCAGCCGGGCTTCTCAAATATTGTTTATAAGGAAGCATTGACTCCTGCTATATATAATAATCAAATTGCAGTCCCAGAAAAATCTGGAGCTGGTCTGGGGTACCACTGGAAGACAGACAAAAGCAAAATGGTGATTTATGCAAAATTATCTCAATTACAAGAGAAAGAAAAATGTTTAAAAACAAAATATGTTCATAGTCATGAAAAAAAAGCACGTGCTTATTAGCTCCAGGTGTAATCACTTATTTTGATGAAGTTATATTTTAGGGTGAAAATCATTGCAGTATTTGAAAATATAAACAGTCATAGAATCAGTGTAATTAAATTTGTCCACTTATTACATGAATCTGAATGCAGCCACATCACCCAAGATGTACTATTTTTTTCTATTAATATTCACAAACAGACTTAGGTCATTCAAACTTCCATTCTTTGGATGAAATGTTAATCCAAGACTGCACCTGCCTCAGTTGGTGGTAGCTCATGTGGATTAAAAAGCTCCCATGGCACTCATCACAAAGAATTGGGAGTCTTAAAACATTATTTTTCCAAACACAGGATAAATAAATACAATTGGAAAAACAAAAGTATAGAGTGATGGATGTAGAAATGCATTAGTGTGGATTAACATATAGACAGATGCACAGTGGTAGATTGGCATAACAAAACAAAGAAAACAGTCAAAGCACATGCCACAATAAAGGAGGAGATATAACAGCCATTCATTCCACCGCCCTTTTGCCATAAACAAAGATGAATGCATGAAATAAAGTTGTATAAACCAAAGTCCTCACACAACAACTTGTTTCATAGTTTCCTTGTGGTTATGTCAGGAAATATCATTACTGGCATACAAAATGTTATGTATTGATAAACATTTATGTATATAAAATGGGAAATGTTTGCAGAACTCATCCTACAATCTTGGTGTATGATGACAACTTCTACAGCATCACACCGTTGACATTTTCTTTCAACCTGAGCTTTATATTTCATGCTCCCTTTAACAGAAAACGTATTTGTAACCACTGGACTGGCACTACTGTGGTTTGATTCCCACTACTGCCAAAAATGGCTGAGATAATGGTAAGAAACTGCACACACATCTATTTTAAACACTATATTACAGAGTACAGCCTGGCCTCACATCTATTTTACGCACTATATTACAGAGTACAGCCTGGCCCCAACAGCAAAAAGTTGCCTGCAATTTCTACATTCTAACTGGACAGCTAGCAGGTCACTTACACAGCTGAGTCTTTCACCGTGCCCTTTTATCTACAGTAACACAATGCATTAGTTTTAAATTTTGTCATGAAAGGCAGAAAGCACAAAAGAGAAAAACACAAATGATAGAACATAAAAGAAAAAAAATCAGAGAACAGTGAACTGATGACTCATAAGAGTGAATCACAAAACATTGAATATTTCTCTTTCCCTAAAAAAAACATTATATCACTAAATCCCATTTACAAATCTCATATCAAATGCAGATGTAATTCCAGTAAATCTAATAAGTGAAAATAATCACTGTAATATATTGACAGCACTTTTATTTCACAAGAACTGAGGCTTAATATCCTACCTTCTTCAGAATTAATACATGACAAGGAAAAACTTGTTTAAATTTATAACTTGTGACTGAGACTCACCTACAATTAAAACTCCACTTTTAATGCTCAAAACGTTCAAAATGTTCTTAAAGAACCTATAAAACATGTTTTAAAATCTTGCATAATATTTAAACATTTAGTTATCTAAAATATCACAAAACCAGCATAAGACACTATTATATAGTGCTGATTGTACACAAATGTAAAAACAGGTAAATCATCAATCCTTGTGAAAGTGTTAACGCGAATCATAAAATTCGATGTCAGTCGTGCTCATATGTGCCGTTTGCTCAGCAATGTGTGTCCTCCATCTATCTAAGAGCAGATAACGCCATATGAATCCAATAAAGACTATGAGTGTCATGAATCACTGTAAGTGATCCAAAACCCAAAACGAAAACAGGCCACTGGCGTAAGCTTGTGTATATATATATATATGTGTGATCCCAAAACAAATATGAAACTCATTCTCATGTTACTTTTCAGGAGGAGTCAAAAGGATTAATCATATTATCTCCTCAAGGCCAGATGTTTAAGTATACAAGACAAGGAAATGGCTTCATTTAGTCCAGGATATATATATGCTCCTGTTCTAATTTATGGGTTATGGAATACCCTGACCATGCGTTTCATTTTGCTGTTCTTAACAAGTTGCGACAGATCCAAACAGTGGCCCTTGGCAGATCAATTTGGAAAAAGAAGAGTTATTCTGGCAAATTAGAACAGGAGCATATATATATCCTGGACTAAATTAAGCCATTTCCTTGTCTTGTATACTTAAACATCTGGCCTTGAGGAGATAATTAGTACCCCTGTTATGACCTAATTTTTACAGGCTCCTCCTGAAGAGTAACTATATAGAATGGAGTTTTTCATATTTGTTTTGGGGGGGGGGGATCACACATATATATATATACATATACACAGGCTTACGCTGTAGCCTGTTTTTCGTTTTGGGATTTTTGGATCACACTATTACAGTGTAGGTTCATGACATCCCGCTAGTCTTTGGTATTTGGATTCATAATAGCGTTATCCTGCTCTTCTAGATAGATGGAGGACACACATTGCTTGGGTAGGCTGGCACATTATGTGAGCACATTTGACATCGGTTTAGCCCCAGGGTGGGAAGGTTGGTTTTTATGATTCATGGCAGTTAACCCTGCACTTTTCACAAGGATTGATGATTTACACTGTTTTAGATTGGCACATTTGTGTGTACAATCAGCACTATATATAATAGCAGTGTCTTATATGCTGTTTTTAATGTGATAATTTTAGATAACTAGATGTTTAATTTATTATGTAAGATTTTAAAATCATGTTTTTATAGGTTCTTTAAGAACATTTTGAACGTTTTGAAATGCATTCAAAAGTGGAGGTTTTTAATTGTAGGTGGGTCCTCAATTATGAGGTCATTAACAAGGTTAATAAGTATTTAAACAAGTTTTTCCTTGTCATGTATTGTTTTGTCTGAAGAAGGTAGGATATTAAGCCTTCCGAAAGTTCTTGTGAAATAAAAGTGCTTACAAAAAATCAGAGAACAGTGAACTGATGACTCATAAGAGTGAATCACAAAACATTGAATATTTCTCTTTCCCTAAAAAAAAACATTATATCACTAAATCCCATTTACAAATCTCATATCAAATATTGTCTTGTCTTAAGTGAAACCCTAACCTTACCCCTACCCTATCCCTAACTCTACATATTACATTCCTAAAAACCCTTTATCTAACAATACCACACCACAAGACTAAAGGACACTGGACACACACACATAAAAACATGGACAACACTGAATCTATGCCTTTACCTAACCCTTACTCTAACCCTAAACAGAGAACGCTGGCATAGTCACACCAACTGCTATAACACAGTGTTGCACATCTTCACAGCCACCTTTTTTTTATTGAAGCAGTAAATGGGGTTTGCTCTGTAGTGCTGGTGCCAGATAAAGTTTCACGTGTGAATACACTAAAAAAACTATCCAATGTAAGTATGCCTCAGCACCACCACTGCACATTAGCACCACCACTGCATATGAGCACCACCACTGCACATGAGCACCACCACTGCACATGAGCACCACCACTGCACATGAATGCTGCCACTGCACATGAGCATCACCACTGCACATGAACACCACCACTGCACATGAACACCGCCACTACACATGAACAGCACCACTGCACATGAGCACCACCACTACACATGAGCACCAAAACTGCACATGAGCACCACCACTGCACATGAACATCGCCACTGCACATGAACACCACCACTGCACATGAACACCACCACTGCATATGAACACCACCACTGTACATGAGCACCATCACTGGCCATGAGCACCACCACTGAACATGACCACTACCAGTGCATGAGCACCATCACTGCACATGAGCACTACCATTGCAAATAAGCACCACCGCTACATATGCAATTATCATTACAACCATAAACATGAGTAAAGATAATATCCCAGACAATACTTTGTACAGGCAGACATGCTTGTTGCAGCCTCAATGTGCCTGTACTCTAAAACAGGTTCAAATGTCATTACTAGGCTAATGGCACAAGAGCCTTTACAAGCCTAGTCAATAATACCCAGGATCTGACAATATTATATCTTTATTCCCCAGATATTGGATGGCCTGGTATTGGGGTAGTTTGTCTTTGGGTGTTGGAGCCCTGAGTCATTTTACAGACTGCCTCTGTACATGAGAGATATGGGCAGTACTCTGGGAGTGAATTTACAGTTCCCTGTCCATTTATCCAAATTCTTTCTGAAGAGAGTGAGGTATGGGCTTTGTTTTATGAAGATGGGAAGTAGCCTTTGGGACATGAATCTGTCTCTCCAGCAAGTTCTGTTAAGAGTTACAAATAAGATTTAGGTCTATGGAATGAGTAATCCTTGTATAATTTTTCTTGAAATATGCAACATTTTTATCAGGGCTAGATCAGAGAATGCATTGTAGGTGAGGCATAACTCACTTCTCAATAAACGATATGGGATGGAGTAAAGGGACAGGGCCTTTAGTCAGTCTGCATAAGACATGTGTCTTATGCTTTGTATTTTTTTAGTGAGAAACCTGTGGGGCTTCTCTAACTAGTTTAAGTGCCTGAATAGGTAAATGCAGAAGGGAGCATTGTACTCTATTATGGGTCTGGTGAGGGCCGAGTACAATGGCACTATAACTTCCTTTGATCTTGATGCTATACGCCTTTCTTATAAGTTGAGCCACACAGGAGGATTTCCTCATGACTGTAGATACCTGATGGTCAAAGTTTAGGTTACTATCTATCTGTGTTCCCAGGTCCCTCAACACTGGCTCTACATTTAGGGGTGTGCTATCAATATTATAATTTGCAGGGATATCTGATTTACCAAAGACTATGATTATGCATTTTTGCCATTTAATCTCAGATCATGTTTTTGGCACAAGTCATTTGTCATTTTTAGGCCAGTTTATAGGATGTCAACATTGTCTAGAGATTCAGTGATTGCTCCCAGCTCACAGTCATCTGCAAACCCAGTGAGCTAGAGGCCCCCAACATTGGCCTTCACTTCAGAATTGCATATACCAAACAAGAAGGGTCCCAACACTGAGCTCCCTGGAACACCTCTAGTAACAGGTTTCTTATCTGAAGTGGATTCACCTCTCCAGACAACATGTGTCCTGTCAATGAACCACTTTGCTATCCATCTGATGATGAAGGGGTTTATGCTTAACTCAGTAAGTTTATCCATGATTCCTGACTGATAGATTATGTTGAAGGCTTTGGCCATGTCTAGCTAAGCGATGTGTACTATTTTGTCCTCATCCATGGCCCTAGTGACTTTTTCGAAGAAGTCCACCAAATTCAGCAGATGAGACCTCCGTTTGACAAAGTCAGATTAGGTCTGGTCCAGTGTTTGGAGCTTTCCTATGTTGTTATTGATCAGGTCTATGATAATTCTATCTATGGCCTTGCAGAGAAGACTGGTCAAGATTATGGGTCTGTAGTTCCCAGGGTCAGTTATTGGGCTCCCCTTGTGCAGAGAGATGACTGTTGTAGCCCTCCATTCTTCTGGGACAAAGGCAATCTGGAGGCTGTAGTTAAACAGGGTTTTTAGTGGTCTTAATAGATTATGTTTGAAACTATTTAAGTAGCACCCTGGAATGTTGTCGGGACCCATGGAGGTTTTGTTTTTGGGTTTAGCGAGTATACTAAGAATGTTCCTTCATAATGACCTATAAGGGGATGTTTGTTGATATTTCTTTACCTGCGGTAGGAGGTGATGGGGAGGAGAAGTTTGAAATGAACTTGTCAGCCAGTGAGTTTACTTTAGTTTCAGGCTAGGTGTAATTGTTGCCATTTATGATTAACTCAGCACATTGCTGAGCATTTCATCTGAGGTTGCAAACATAATTAAAAAAAGCTTTATGGTTATCTTTCACCTGGGAGGCTGTCTTTAATTCATAGTTTGTTTTGGCAGATTTGATGAGCTCTCTAATCATTTTTTTTGGACTGTTGAATTTTTGCACTGTTTTTCCTGTTCCTTCTAGGCTTTGGAGAGACTTTTTTTTTCCTTTTGTTGAATAGCCTATTTATAGTAGGGGTCCACCAAGGTGGTTTATTTTTGGCAGTAATGATAAGTTTGACTCAAACAGGTGCTGCCTACTCTGTGCAGCTATGAATGTGGTTGTAAAGTGCTTTTTTGTACAGTTCAGAGTAGACCTCAGCGTCAACTAGATTTAGAGGGGCTTGGAAGTTTAATAAGCTGTCACTTAGTTTGAGGTAATTGGCCTTAGCAAAGTTCTTAACATGTTTGAGTTTGATGGGAGTTCTAGGTTACTTTTAATACTAAAGGAGATAATTTTGTGGTCAAATCTTACCAAGGAGGAGTTACTGCACAGGAGGGAGCAGCATCCCCCCCCCCATGTTCATGACTACTAGGTCAAGGATATTTGTACCACTAGTTGGGGAGCTAAGTAGTTGCTCCAGGGTGTTTGCATTAATCCAAAATGCTCTGAACAAGTGAATTATGGGTTGTATAGGCAACCCAGGTTATGGAAGTATAGTTGAAATTACCCATAAGTATGATGTTAGACTGAATGTAAAGAGATTCTGGTAGGTTTAGGTGGGATGTATGGCTTTCCAAACTCATGTTAGGGGTCTGTAGCTAGCAAGGATATGATAGAGGGTCACACTTATGGTTTGTTGGGCATGGAACAGCTCAACTGAATCATGTTGTTGGACCAGTCTAGCAGTGCATTTGTCCATTATGAGCACTGATACACCTCCTCCTGTTGTTTTATCTTCAGCCGAGGAGGATCAAAATGCATGAAAGGCATTGTAGCCTTTGACAGCTGGGGTGCTCTCCAAGGTTCTGAACCATGTTTCCATGACTGCACAGATGTCTGCATTCTCCAAGCTGAGAAGTGCTTTCAGGGAGTGCAGTTTCTTATTTAAACTCCTAATGTTGAGCAGCAGTACCTTTATGTAGTCTAGAGTGATGTTTGTTATGCTGGAGGGTTTGACAACTTGGCACAGCCTAAAAAAGGCATTCTGGGGAAAGATAAGGTTGTTGCCATTATATGGAAGCCAAGTGGTGACAAATGCAAAACTTCTCTGGTAAAGCATCATGGTTTGTTGATCATGTCTCCTCAGGCTGACAGATATTGGATCACCTTGTTATGATACCAGAAACTAAACCAATTGTTGAAGTCAGTCATTTTTTGCTGGTATTGTGACATCATCATTGATGAAGGTAGGATGCTACTCGAGGATAGGTTCATACCTGCCTGGGACACATATTCATAGAGCTCCACCATGTTTATCTTTATATAGTCCATTGAGGTACATCTTAATTCATTTACACCAACATAGACTACGACCGTATCATACTGATACTTGTGGTTTAAAGACCTAAGTGCATGCATGATCTGACTGATCCGGACTCCAGAGAGACAGTTCGCTGTGACCTTCTCCTTGTTTAGCCTGGTAAGGGGGACATCAGCATGTCTTACAATGAAATTCTCAATAACTAGAAAGTTTGATTATGTGGCATGTTGCGTTATGGGCATGGAACATTGGGCTACTATGATTTTCAGAGTTAATGTATCATGTGAGGTGCTTTCATTTTTTGAGTGTGTGCAGAGCCACTGAGAGATGCTTTTAGAAGGTCTTGGAGGTTTGGATAGATTACAAGTGAGTACCTCCGTATATGTGGATCTATGTGTTTGTTCCTTAGTGCTGGTAGTGAGTGTTTTGGGTGTAATGATGATAACCTGGTTTGAATTTTTCATGTGTATGCGAGAGAGTTACCTCCAATGACATTGTGTATCTACATCTCTCAAACACAGTGCTTGTCTGTTCTAACATTAAATGGTTATCTGTGAACATGAGGAAATTACTACACTGCATCAAGATGACCATATCCATCAGGCCATTAACAGAGATGACAGGGAAGTGCCTATCCGTTATGCCAGATCCTTAGTAGATGGGAAGGAGTAGGGGTGAGTCTCTTAAAGGTCTAAGTGAGAGTGTTTAGTAGCTCTTAGAGCAGCTATGAACAGTGGAAGACTATTGAGAGTGTTTCATATAGAGGATTTTAAATTGGAGAAGTATGCTTATATTCAAGGCATGGCTAACCTAGTCTGAGCATCTTGCTAATGCAAGGCTTTTATACAGGCAGAATAAAAGGCTTTTACATAGTTAAGCACTTGAGCCAGTCAGATAAATACAGAATAAGCCTTTCACCAGCACTTCCCAACTTGGATGGGTTGATTTAGCCCTTTGCTTCCATCAGAGTGCAGAATTATACCCTCTTAATGTAAAACACACTGGTTTTGAGCTCAGGTTCAGTAACAAATGCTTTATAACAAAAGGCCGAACTCCTGCCATCAGGAATCCTTGGAAATAAGTTCACAAACTTCTACAAACACAAAAAAACTTTGGAAAACTTAGAAATAGTTTGACAAACTCAGAACAGATTTTGTAGTATTAGAGGAGGCTAGAAAATAGCAGAATACTGTTAAAACAACTTAAGAGCAGTTTCATATCACACAGACAGCATTTCTTTACAGAGTGTAGGCTGAAAAATAGTGATAAATTGAACCAAATCAATAAATGCAGCACAGAACTGTTAAACGGCACTAAAACAGTTAGAGAAAAGCAAAAAAAAAAAAAAAAAAAACTTGCATCAGCTTTGTAGGTCCACAGATGGTTTTAGATACAAACCAAGGTCTTGTAGTCATAGGTGTCCAAGCAATGTACAAGGAAGCTCTGAATAAATGAGCTAAGTCAGACAGATTAAATGAACTGTATAGAGACTACAGGCATTGAGAACTTGCAGCTGTTGATGCAATGAACTAGTATAACATATCAAGCGCCTCTGCAGGTAGAGGCTTCCAGTGCCTGTTTAACTCCAGCCCAACACCCAGCACCAGTCTATGGGACACTGTGGTACTGCCACTATCTTGAGGCTAAGAACTCACCTGTCTCCATAAAGGTGGTTTGGTTGATGGCTCATCCCTTGTTCCCTTATATCCCCATACTAGGGTTTCTGCTCTGTGAGGGGCAGCATGGATCACATGTAGGGTGCTACAACAGACCATCTTGTAGCCATGTTGCTGACCAAACACAATATTAAGGTTGCTGACAATTTCAGCCTAGGTATGGTCATAGAAGGGCTGGTTGGTGGAATGGACAACAAAGGACCTTCCCATGTGGATATGGCTGGCCTGCAGTACCACCTCATTCTCAGCATTGGTTTGCAGGTTGATGTAGAAACACCATAATCAAACAACAAGAATGTCCAGCACCAAGGGTGAAAATTCCTTGAGTTTAATGTGGCAGCTCCAAAATGGAACTAAACCAAATAAACAGTAGACTAGTTTCAGCCAAAAGTTAGCCTTCCTCAGTGCTATAACACTGGTGCTGGACATTCTTGTTGTTTGATTACAGTGGTTCATTCCGTGCACCCGCCATGCTTGTGGACATTCTTGTTGTTTGATTACAGTGGTTCATTCCGTGCACCTGCCATGCTTGTGGACATTCTTGTTGCTTGATTACAGTGGTTCATCCCATGCACCCACCATGCTTGTGGACATTCTTGTTGTTTGATTACAGTGGTTCATTCCGTGCACCCGCCATGCTTGTGGACATTCTTGTTGTTTGATTACAGTGGTTCATTCCGTGCACTTGCCATGCTTGTGGACATTCTTGTTGCTTGATTACAGTGGTTCATTCCATGCACCCACCATGCTTGTGGACATTCTTGTTGTTTGATTACAGTGGTTCATTCCATGCACCTGCCATGCTTGTGGACATTCTTGTTGCTTGATTACAGTGGTTCATCCCATGCACCCACCATGCTTGTGGACATTCTTGTTGTTTGATTACAGTGGTTCATTCCGTGCACCCGCCATGCTTGTGGACATTCTTGTTGCTTGATTACAGTGGTTCATTCCATGCACCCACCATGCTTGTGGACATTCTTGTTGCTTGATTACAGTGGTTCATCCCATGCACCCACCATGCTTGTGGACATTCTTGTTGTTTGATTACAGTGGTTCATTCCGTGCACCCGCCATGCTTGTGGACATTCTTGTTGCTTGATTACAGTGGTTCATTCCATGCACCCACCATGCTTGTGGACATTCTTGTTGCTTGATTACAGTGGTTCATCCCATGCACCCACCATGCTTGTGGACATTCTTGTTGTTTGATTACAGTGGTTCATTCCGTGCACCCGCCATGCTTGTGGACATTCTTGTTGCTTGATTACAGTGGTTCATTCCATGCACCCACCATGCTTGTGGACATTCTTGTTGTTTGATTACAGTGATTCATTCCGTGCACCTGCCATGCTTGTGGACATTCTTGTTGTTTGATTACAGTGGTTCATTCCGTGCACCCACCATACTTGCAGAGCTCTTTGTGCTGCAATGATGTAGAAACACCACCAGATCCAATACTTTTCTTTTGTGCCCTAGTTTTTAGGCATTGAAAACAGTGGAATTAACAGCTTTGCCCTTGATGTGCCTTACTAATCGTTATACAAGTACTATCCTAGTAGGCCATACAGTATGGTGTAGTTGTGCCTGACAGATGTCTGCATCCATAATATTTAAGTAAATGTCCGACATTTATTGTGACTTGAGCAAATATTGTCAACAACACTAGTAATAACTGCAAATGAACAACATCTAAACTGTATTCTGTTTAACTGTATCATTAGCATCAATAGAATGCAGTTTTCACCGTGTTTGTATTTCTCTTCCCTCACCCTCTTTATCACTATCATTTTTCTTTATGTTTTTCTGGTGCGTATTTTGGTTTCTCTCCATTTGTATTACTATTACATGCACTAGCACAGCAACCTGAAAGCAGCCCACTGGCAAGGATTGTTGACCCTCCCCCCCCCATAGATGGCAATGGCCTTCTGCAAATGTTTCCCAACCTGGCGTTCCCCTCACTATTGTGTCTAAGCTTTCTGTGCTGGTTTAACAATCCTCACCATCATCTTCCCTATGTTTTCGTGATATCTCCTTTAAGATTGCCCTTCCCATTCTCCATTGTGTTATCCCACACCATGTGTGCCTTTCACTGCTACTCAACCTATCTCTCTTACAGTCTTCATAGTTCTGTTATTCCCTTATTTCTTTCCCCAACTTTACCTTCTTTTAAATAATGGGCACCTGTCCCACAAAAACATTTTTTTTCCTACCCCACCTCCATCCTGCTCATTCCGTATTTGCTAATTATCTGTACTACCCCATTGCTTAATTCCTCTTTTTAATGTTGTCCTACACTCCCATTTCCAAATTATAATCGGATTTAAAAAAGATCTTATAATAATATCTTTTTGTGGACACACAATGCGCATCAGGTCATGGAGGGCACCACTGATGCCCAGATATCACCAAGAAGAAATGGCACTTCTCATTGTACAGCGAGCATAAAACCCATAATCTGATGTTGTTAATCTTCTTTCCATTCATCACTGATGGGTTTGGTTCCGAGTCATCGGAACCGAGTCAGCCTATTACTAATCTCGTGCCAGCCAAAAAACTCTTGAGCTAAGCTTCTACCCAGAATGCCCTTCTCCCTGTTACCTCAGATCTTGTTTGCCATGTAGCCATAAAGCCGCGTTTCAGCCGAGCTCTCAGCTAAGTGAAAACTTTTTTGATGTTTTGTGTGGAAAACTCATTGATATTTCTTACTTTAGTGAGCATTAGTCTTTCTTGTGTTAGAATACAGTTAGATCTTGTTTCTTTTCTTCTGTTCTCTACCCGTTGGTAAACTTTCAAGTACCATTGTAGGTAAGGCCCCTTCTCCTTACCCTTGTGGTATTCCACCAATACCATAGTTGGGACAGCCCTTTCTCCCTACCCTTGTGGTATTCCTCAGTACCATAGTTGGTACGGCCCTTTCTCCCTACCCTTGTGGTATTCCTCAGTACCATAGTTGGTATGGCCCTTTCTCCCTACCCTTGTGGTATTCCTCAGTACCATTGTTGGTATGGCCCTTTCCCCCTACCCTTATGGTATTCCTCAGTACCATAGTTGGTACGGCCCTTTTTTCTTATCCTTGTGATATTCCGCACTGCCATAGTTGGTACGGCCCTTTCTCCCTACTCTTGCGGTATTCCTCAGTACTATTGTTGGCAAAGCCCTTTCTCCTTACCCTTGTGGTATTCCTCAGTACCATAGTTGGTACAGACCTTTCTCCCTACCCTTGTGGTATTCCTCAGTACCATAGTTGGTACAACCCTTTCTCCTTACCCTTGTGGTATTACTCAGTACCATAGTTGGTGCAGCCCTTTCTCCTTACCCTTGTGGTATTCCTCAGTACCATAGTCGGTACGGCCCTTTCTCCTTACCCTTGTGGTATTCCTCAGTACCATAGTTGGTACGGCTCTTTCTCCTTACCCTTATGGTATTCCTCAGTACCATAGTTGGTATGGCCCTGTCTCCCTACCCTTGTGGTATTCCTCAGTACCATAGTTGGTACGGCCCTTTCTCCTTACCCTTGTGGTATTCCTCAGTACCATAGTTGGTACGGCCCTTTCTCCTTACCCTTGTGGTATTCCTCAGTACCATAGTTGGTACGGCCCTTTCTCCTTACCCTTATGGTATTCCTCAGTACCATAGTTGGTATGGCCCTGTCTCCCTACCCTTGTGGTATTCCTCAGTACCATAGTTGGTACGGCCCTTTCTCCTTACCCTTATGGTATTCCTCCAATACCATAGTTGGTATTTCTTCCCTTTCCTTCCAATAGTAATGTATCTGTTATATATATATATTCTTATTTTGCTGTGTGGTTTTGAACTTTGTCTGAATTGCTAGAACAGACTTGTTTGGATTTTGTCATTGAAGTGCTAGCTTGTTGTGTCTTTCTTTCAAGATGTCAGATAAGAAAGGCACTTCTGGGTCTAAACATTGTACTTCGTGTAATGGCACTGGACAGAGAAGCCACAGGTCACACCTGTTCAAGGTACCCACTCTTCTGAGTCCTCCTCAGAGGCCCCTACTGAGGAGCCCCCTTGAAGGAGATCATGCAAGAAGAAGCACATGGACTCACTCGAGGAGTCTCTAATGGAAGACACGGATTACAATGATGGTGAAGGGTCCCCATAGTCACCTCCTGATGATTCCTGAAATACTGAAACAGAGAGGTGACTGGAAGCCCTCCAACCCTTCATCTGAGGAGTCCATGTTCCTGCAGGCTTTTCATGCCCAGCCATCTACCTCTTGGGTGACCCTGCCTGCCAATGAGCTTATCCAGCTCATAGTGCAGCATGCTTGGAAGAGCACTGATTCCACTGAGGCGATCCCTCAGAAACCTGGCAAAATTCTTCCCTGCCCGAGGAGAACCTGCATAGGTCCAGAGGGTTACCAGTCAATGCTATGGTGGGGGCAGCAGCTACAAAAAAGGACTTGGCTGAGGAGATTCCTGCTGTCAACCCACCCAATAGAGAGTCCCAAGCAGTGGGTAGACTTGGGAAGCGAGTTTATGAATCAGTGACCTTTGCCATACAGTCTCTGAACTACTTGACACATTTTACGAGACACCACAGGGACTTGCTCTCCGAACTCTGTGGAACACTCACAGGACAAGTGTCTAATGATGTAAGGGACAAAGTTGCCTCATAGCTTGCAACCCTGGAATCGATCTCCAACTCATCCATGAGGTTGCTATCACATACAACCGACGGGCGGATAGAGTGGCGGGTTCAGGCATTGTCATGAGATGTCATGCCTGGATGCGCATTTGTGACCTCGCGGATCCCTTCAAGTCTTCCTTTTTGAATGCTCCCATCGAAGCATCATCCCTTTTTGACTCCAAGGTGAAGGGCACACTAGCCAGGTGTGAGCAAGATAGCAAGACCCTGTCTGCTGTAGGCCTACAGTTTTTCAACTCTTAATGTTCCTTTTCCAGGAATCAGAGGAGTGGGAAAATGTGGCACAGAAAATCTCAGGGTCCTTTCCGCACTACACGTGGTGATGATACCCCCAGGGGCAGAGGGAGCAACAATTCCAGAAGATGCCCCTATAGGGGCAGAGGGGGTGTCCTCGTAACCAGGGCTCTAGGGACCCCTTCTCTGGAGAGCCTTACCAGCACTCCTGAAGATCAGCTTGATTCCTTACCTCTGGAAGCAGTCGGGGGTCGTTTTTCTCTGCGCCAAGCTGCCTGGCACTCTATTCCCACCGATCGTTGGGTGCAGAATATAATCACCAGAGGTTACACCATTCCCCTTTCTTTTCAACCAATACTTGTAAAAAAGCTTCCTGATGTTTTACCCAGTCAAAGGGAAGACACAGTTTCAGAAATAATAAAGTTGTCCCAAAAAAAAAGTCATTAAACTAGCCCCACCAGATCAATGTGGATCCGGATTCTGCTCAAGAAACTTTTTGGTGCCAAAAAAAGACAGGGGACTGGAAACCCATTCTGAATCTCAGCAGCTTGAACAAGTCTGTCACCCAAACCAAATTCTGAATGGTCTTGGTTCAGTCCATTCTCCCTTTTCTAAGGGAAGGCAATTGGATGTGCTCAGTAGATCTCCGGGATGTGTATTACCACATCAAAATGGACAAACGTTCCAGGAGTCTGCTTTGCTTCTGGCTGGAAGCCAGTCACTATCAGTTTTGTGCCCTGCCATTTGGTCTCTTTACAGCCCCCAGAGTGTTCACCAAGTGTATGGCAGTGATCACAGCTCATTTGAGACTACAAGGATTCCAATTGTTTCCATATTTGGACGACTGGCTCCTCACTGCCCCCACCGAGCGTCTGCTGGTAACAGCCCTACATTACATCCTCTCTCTGGCAAAAATTTTGGGGATAACAATACACTGGGAGAAATCAAACCTTGCTCCTATGCAGCAAATAGAATTAATTGTAGCAGTGTTCAACACCTGGTCCTGTCTAGTGTCACTCACAACCCACAGAATCCAGCTATTGAGGCTCCAGGTCCAGGTGATACTCTGTCAAACAAAAGTTTTAGCAAGGGAGGTTCTTCAGGCCCTAGGATCCATGGCAGCTTCATTCCTGATAGTGCCCCTTGCAAAGCTGCACATGCAAATTCTGCAATGGCTACTTCTTTCGCAGCCGTTCCTGAACTAATACCCCCTCAGTTCCCAGATTTATATAACCAACTCCTGCAAGCAGAACCAACTTTGGTGTCCATTAATTCCGGTTGACACATGGGCCTATGTCAGCAGGCACATGTCACCTCTGAGCAGACGGTATGCGACTGAATAATGATGAGAACAGATGCATATCTTTGGAGTCACCCATTCCAGTCTTCTCAGCCCAAGGACATTGTGACCATGGATGCTTCCCTGATCGGGTGGGGAGGGCCATTTCCAGGGAAAGACAGTCCAAGGTACATTGTCCATCTTAGAAGCCAACCTGCATATCAATGTTCTAGAACTGAGAGCGGTGCTGTTACCATTGCAGGCATTCCACTCAGTTCTCCCTTCTGGGATGATTGCAATTCAGTCAGACAATATGTCAGTGGTCTGGTATATCAACAAGCAAGGAGGAACCAAGTACTACCCCCTGTGTCGAGAGGCCATGGGAATTTGGCAATGGTGATAGCTTCAGACCGCTTTCTGATAGCAATGCATTTCCCGGGGAGTTCCAACGTGATTGCGGACAAACTGAGCAGATGCATCATCCTGCCTCATGAGTAGTCCCTAAATCCCAAGGAGGTGACAGAAATTTTCAGCCATTGGGGCCAGCCTTGCTGTGATCTTTTTGCCTCTCCATCGAACAACAAGTGTAGCAGCTATTTTTCCCTGTTCCCCCCAAAGGGGGAGTCCTCGAGGGACACTCAGATCCATGACCAGCCCACAGGACTTCTTTATGCTTATCCCTCCAGCCCACTAATCCCACAGTTCTTGAAGAAAGCTCTTCAGTTGAGATGCAAGGTGATCCTCATAGCCCTGTTCTGGCCTCAACATGTTTGGTTCCCCTTCCTTCAGCCTCATCTAGTATATCTGGCATGGATTCTAGGCCCTCTTCCAGATCTCATTACTCAGCCCCAAGGGTTGAGCCACCTGAATCTATCCAGTCTCAAGCTAACAGCTTGGTTTCTCCACTTCCATTAGTTGCCAGGCAAGCTAATCTCACCTCACCTGTTTGGGAAATCATTCTGGCTTTTCATAAACCACCCACTAGAAGACTATATCAGGATAAATGGGAAAGGTTCTCCACCTGGTCTAAGAATAACATGCTAGACCCCTACTTGGCTCCAGTGTCTGCAGTGCTGCAATATCTGTCTACGTTTTTTGATAATGGAGCCTCTGCTTCTACCATAGAGTACACCTGGCAGTGATTTCTAATTTCCGCAATGGTCTAGATGGCACCCCTCTCATCTCCTTATGTCTATGTAAAGCCTTTCTCAAGGGAACCTCTCACATCAGGTCTCCTGTCAGACAGCATGTAGAACCATGGAAACTCGCTCCAGTCCTTCAGTCTTTGACGCAATCCCCTTTTATACCTGCAGCAAAGTGTGACTTAAAGTTCTTGTCCTGGAAATCTTTGTTCTTAGTAACCATCACGTCAGCCAGATCGGTTTCGGAGCTGCAGGCATTGTGAATCAAGAGGCCCTATCTGGTCTTCCACAAAGGCAGAGTATCACTCCGGATGAACCCATCTTTCCTCCCCAAAGTTGTTTCTGATTTTTGCATTAGCCAGACCTTTGACCTACTTGTGTTCTTTCCAATTTTTTCCAATAAAGGAAAGCACTGCCTGCATTCTTTAGACGTGCATAGGCAGCTGAGATTCTACCTAGACAGGACCAAACCCATGAGTAAGTCTAAACAGCTTTTTATTTCCTTTTCTGGGCCTAGAATGGGAAACTCTGTTTCCAAGGTTACATTATCAAAATGGCTAAGGGACTGCATATGTTTTATCTATTCCCTCTCAAAAGAACCTATGCCAAAGGTTAAAGCTCACTCCACTAGATCTATGGCAACATCTGTAGCTTGCCATTCCAGGGATTCCATGGATGACATTTGTTCAGCAGCCACTTGGGCTAAACCTCATACATTTATCAATCATTACAAATTGGACTTGTTCTCCAGAGAGAGGGCTGCCTTTGGCTCAATGGTACACAGGAATGTTCTTCCATAAGGGCCACCCATGGACCTCAAGGTAGCTTGGGATTCTGTCCCATCAGTGATGAATGGAAAGAAGATTAACAGCATCAGATAAAGAACTTATGTCTTACCATAATGTTCTGTGTTGTTGATCTTCTTTCATTCATCACATCCAACCCCCCTTCCCCCACCAAAGGTTCTTGGGGGATGCTTTGGGTCCAGCTGGTGTACTAGGGCATTTGCGCAGAAGTGGCCTCGGCTTTACTTCTTTATCTTCAGGAAACTTGATCTGAGGTAACAGAGAGAAGGGCGTTTTGGGTAGAAAATTAGCTTGAGAGTTTTTTGGCTGGTGCAAGCTTGGTAATAGGACAACTCGGTCCCGAGGGCTTGGAACTGAACCCATCAGTGATGAATGAAAGAAGATCAACAACACAGATGGAATGTTATGATAAGGCATAACTTCTTTTTATGTGTTATGCACTACGATGTCATCAATTACTCTAATGAGGTGAGTACCTTTAGGCAGCAGTTGTCAGTTATGAAATGCAGTAACGCTTAGGCCTTTACTCAGACTTTGTAGACTATAAGCTGCACAGAGAAGGGTGTTCCAATCCCTTCATTGTTATATATTTTTTTATTTTAGTTTCTGCTTTCAATCTATGTGTAACATTTTCCCCGACATGTATTTCCTCTGAGCTCTACAGTATGACTTCTACAATGGCTCTGCATTTTAGTGCTGTATTTAGGAGACTCTCAGTGGAGAAAGGTCAGGTTCAATTTCCTTGAGGTCTGTCATTTAATTATTGCTGCCATTGTATTGTTGTGTAACATTCCACTGATACATGTTTCCCTGACCCTTTTAGTAAGACTCATGCAATAGTCTGCATAATTAATAATGTGTGTACTGCAATATCACTGAACTGTACAATGACTTTGAATCCCCCTATTCATTATGTTTACCATTATAGTACAGGTGCGCTGAAAAAGTAAAAATGTGACAAAGTCAGGAGAGGTGTAGATTCTTCATCATGACACTTTTCTGTATCTCTCCTAGCCTGACTGCATTTCACATTCGATCTTCAGATATTTCAAATGGATATCTGTGTTTATCACAGTAATTAAAGAAAGGTGAGTTACAGTTAAATAAAGCAAAAGGCAGATTGTTTTTCTGAAACTAAGAAGAGAAATTGAACATATTCTACTAGGAAGCAAATTAATATATTAGGAGTAACATTTGTAGATGATGAAAATGCCACCAAACAGTGCAAAATAGTGATGGAAGAAATAAAAACTGTCATGTTTGAGAAGTTTTAATTTATCATTTAACAAAAATTATATATGATAAATACATACATATTAGAGGAACAATCATATTTAAGGGGTGTACATGATTTGAGCTAAAATGGAGAAAGATGTTAGAAATATTTTTTTAATTTTTTTAATTTAATTTGAGAATCATGGGTGAATCCAGTGAAAAGAGAGGTGATGTACTATAAAAAAGAAGAAGAAAGTTTAAACTTAAAAAAATCCTATAGTGTACATAGCATCTATGCATTTTTTTTCTAGAAAATAAAGAAGGTGAAAGAGAGGGAAAGAATTGAAATGATGATGAAATGCTCTTTATAAAGTATTAATAAGTACAGACATAAGACGGAGAGAAAAGACATAGTAAACAAGAAAGGAAGGAAGGAAAATATATGAAAATGAAATACAATTATGGAAGGTCAACCAATAAACAAAAAGAAAGTTCAACAACTCCAATACTGAAAAGAACAGGAACTTTTTATTCCACAATCCTATATAAGTTAAGCGCTCTGGAACCCAGTCTTCTTCTGAAGAAGACTAAAGCGCTTAAAGTTATAGGATTGTGGGAAGAAAATTATGGAAGGTGAAAATTAATGAGATTGAAGAAAACAGAAAATGATGGTATAACGATGTTATGGAGAAACAGAATATGGTATTCCTTGCAAGCAATTTAAAAAGGTGTAAAAATGCTATAAAGAAAAGGAAAGGAATTAGTTTGAGAATTTTTTTATTTAGCAGGGGATTTCATATGAATTTTGTTGTCTATGTTACTAAATTAAAGGTCATATGGAATATAAAGTATTGGAAGCAGGAAAATGTAATGAGCGCAGTGAGGAAGGACAAAACAAAACATTGTTTTTTTCTTAGAATGTAAAAATATGAAGAGTTTTGGAGAAGTTTTACAAATAAATATAAATATGAAGGATTTAAAATATAATAACGGATATTACATTATATTGAAAATATGAGTAAAAGGTGAAATTGAAAAATGGGACAACATTTTGTTTGAATCAGTTTGGAGATCATGGAAAAGAAGATGTAAAGGATGAATAATAAGAACAGAGATGAACAATATAAAATATAATTAATGCTGTTGGCTTAAACAATCAGAATTTGTTTGAGTTTTCTTTTAGTAGTATTGAAAAATGGAAATACATTTTTTGGGGGGAGCAGATTACATGCTAATGTTTAGAAAAGTGGAAGATTATAAAATAGATCTTATAAATATGAATGTGTACATAATGTAAATAAGTCAAAATAAGGAATCATGTAAAGAAAGCAGAACCTACATTTTGATAAGTGAAATGGGATCTTTAACATTCACTTGAGCTATCATCAAACCAAGCAGATGGGACCTCATTTGACATCCCACCTGAAGGACACCTCACTGATGTGTGGGTATCCATGTAATGCTGCAAAGTAGTACAAGCAGTGCAAAAAAAATAAATTTAATCACATGAAGTGGGACTAGAACCCACAGACTTGTGATTTTCTAGCTGCAAAGGCAAGTGTGGTACCTGTTGAGACACTGACCCTGCAAACTGCTATGAGGTCCCACAAATGTCAATCATTGATATCTCTTAAAAATTCCTTAAAATACCACCCTCCCACCAAAATTCTAAATAGAGGTAAATCATCTCAGAGGACATAACTTACCTACTTCTTCACAATCTGCATACCACAGCAGCTTGGCCCACATATTCTTCAAACATTTCAGTGACCTTCCCAGTTCCAGCTTCAACCCTCATCAGACTTCCCTCTGCTGCTCTCCACCTGAATACATTGTACTCTTTTATTTCAAATAATGCTTTTGCTAAACATAAATAAGTCTACCTTGATAACGCATGTGGTTCAGACAGATTCTACTCCTGGCTTATTTATCACTGTTGAAATTTCATTGTGAAACTGCATCAACATATTTACAGTGTAGTACTCTCTAATAACACCATGCCCAACATTTAAAAACCTGCCATTGTGAATCACTTGCCAAAACAAAATAAAATAATTTTCCATTAGCTTTTTCCTGTTATCCAATTTCTGTTCTAAGCACCAGAGGCAAAATCTGTGAAAAAATGATCTACCAGCAACTATCAAAATATATCAGCCAATACAACCTGTGGTCATACAAACAACATGGTGGCCTTTTTCCATTGCCCTCTATTCACTCAGCAATAAAATTCTCAAGGGAATGACAAAGTTATGCTCTCTAGAGATATTTTCATTGACCTTGCCAGAGCATTTGATCTCCATCATTTTAGGCTGCATTATATAAGTAGATATTATTTCTGATGCCATCTCCTGGTTGAACTGGAATCTCAGTAATATGGATTTCAGTCTAATGGTTCCCCTTTGCAGAAAGGTGTTCCGCAACTATTCATTCTCACTACCCTATTACTTTCAATTTACATATATTAATAACTTTCCTCTTGACCTACCTACGCATCCTCCACTACATGCTGATAATATGGTCCTTTTACACTAGGACCTTTGCCTCCATTCTTCAAAGAGTGACCCTCTAGCAGACTTTCACTCTCTTATCCAACTGATAATAAAATCTTATGCTTAACATTTATAGGTTCATAGGTTCATAGGTGGTACTAGGCTATTCACCCTAAGGCCTATATAAGCCTAGCCAAAAAGGTACCCTGGCTTTCGCCACCCAAGAAAATTATTTTCCTGTGCCGCTGTTGAGCAGAGCCACAGAGGTGATCCCCGGGGTGAATTTCCTATTTCCCATCCAATCATCAAGATTTTCTTGAAGAGTGCTAATGAGGAGCTTTGTTTGATATAGATAGGCAGTTTGTTCCAGAGTATGGGATGTCTCTGGGACAAGAATCTATCCCTCCAGCATGTTCTGTTTATTGTGGTAACAAGGTTTAGGTCCCTAGATCATGTAGTTCGGAGAGATTTTGGGAATTCTTTAAGTGGAGCATGTCCAACAGCTCTGGGTTTGACATAGCTTTGTATGTTAGGCAGAGATCGCCACTGAGTAGGCGATATGCGACGGAGTAAAGCTGGAGTTTTTGAGATGGTGTGCATAAGGTATCTGTTTGAGGCTGGTAATCCTCTTTGTGATATATTTCTGCAGCCTTTCCAGTTGTTGTAGATGTCTTGTGAGGTACATACCAAAAGGGGATGTTGTACTCTATAATGGGTCTAATGAGTGACAAGTAGAGGGGAACAGTGACCTCTTTTTTCCTGGATGAGAAATCTTTTGTGATGAGGTGTGCCACATAGAAGGATTTCCTGACTACTGTGATGATGTGATTATCAAAGGAGAGACTACTGTCCACCGGTGTCCCAGGGTCTCTTATCACACTTTCGGTGTTAAGTAGACTACCACCTATGTGGTAGCTCATGGGTACAGAGTTTTTACCAAAGGGGATGACAGTGCACTTTTTGGAGGAAACAACACTTCAAAACAAAACGCATGCTGCTCCTCTCCCCTCTTTAACTCTCTCAGCTGCTACAATTATCTAACTGGTTTCTAGCAAACCTATGAACAACTAAATCAGCTACATTCATAAGTATATGATTTCACTTTGACCTTTATAAATTACTTGTAGCGCACCAAAGTTTCATGAATTCTTGTGCATTACGCATGTTTTGATGAGAATGTAAGTGATTTGATTTATATATGCTTTCTGCCTCTATGCACGTATGCAAAAATCAATTGTAATATTTCTTATTAGTTGTATATATGGAGCTTTTCTCCCCAGATGTCTGTGGAAAAAGAGATCATATCCAGTTGGACTTTCCTGGTCAACAAAAACAAACAAACAAATAAATAAATAAATTCTATTCAGGACAAAACAGAAACTCAGTAGAATGCAAAATTCCCTCATAATCAAATAAAGTTTTTTCTCCTTGAACAATCTTGGAGAATAACTGGACCCATCACTCAATTGTTGTGTGTATCTTGACCAAATATGTAGAAAAAAAGTTAACTCCTTTCTCTTTTGGGACCAAAATATTTCCTCCTTTCTCTTCCACTCCACCATATCAGCCATGGATAAAGTTATTTCTTCCCCCCCAGTGGACTAAAGTCTCCTACATCCTGCTTTTTCTAAAAAAATCCATTTTACTTGCTTTCCTAGAGACAACTACTACTGTCTAACTTTGGAAAAGTCCAAGTGGCTTCCAGTAAAACAAACATCTGATCTGTTCATAATTTTTCACTTATTTAAAATTCTTTCTGAGCAATAATTTCCCTCCTCCAGACTCAGAAACCATTACCATTCAGGTCCTCCACTTCCATTCCCCCCCAATCAAGACTGCATCCTTTAAACAATGCTTTCTCACTATTAAGCCCCCCAAACTCCTCTAATCCCACCCATCCAATCTTAAAAACATTAGATTTTACCTTAAATTTTGAACAATGCTAAAAAAAAAACTGTTAAATTTCAAGCCAGATGTCAATGCACATGCAGCCTTCGGGATTATATTACCTAACTACACATGTTTTGCTTCAGAGTCTCTTTCCCTAACTTCTCATAGATTCCTTTGGCTCAATGATTAGTTTTTTGCTATAGTCAACGTATATAATGCATCTTTTGTGCTTGCATACTGTAGTTATGATTATAATGTCATGTCTATCGTTATTTTTGATTTACATATGCTTGGCTCAGACTGAAACTGATCAGAATTGCTCATGGCTCAGCATGGTTAACAAATTAAAATAAACAAATCAGTAATCTCACAGGTGAAGGTAGATTCTCAAAAGTAACATCAACATGAGTGTCTGCCCACGAATAAATAATGGAATGAATGTCTGCAACTTGAAAGCCTAATGTCTTCATTATATTGCCTCAGAAAGTATAGCTGTGCAGTTTAATGTCATGAAGGGTAGATACATGAATCATTGGCTGAAGTTGTCATCCAGAAAGCAGTGAAGTCAGAGAAACTGTCCCAGCAGTCACTGAAGCATGAGTTCTGTCTTCTTCAACAAGTATATAGCTCACATCATTCTTCCCTGTGCACCCATATTCTGTACAGGAAAAATCGTTAAATGTAAAAGAACTGATGTCAAAAAGTGAAACTTTTTCTCTACAATAGCATCCTTATCATCCACAATTACAGAGGCAGGTTTTTCCTCAACAAGCATTTGTACCAATTGATCAGCAACAAATATACCAGAAGCAACATGTGTAAAAAAACAGCACAATGTGAAGTTGTAGAAATGTTCTCGGACATTGCAGCCTACAACATGTTAGGTGCACCCTTTCCAACTCCATTAGGGTGTATTCCCAAACACCATACAGTAACAATGTAAGAGAGGTTTTCTGGTGCCCTGGTGAAATTTCCCCTACTCGGTATGAATACCACCTTTGATCTCCCCTGATATGATCCCATAACCTTAATGAGACTAAAACAAATGGTAAATAAGTAAAAATCTCCTTTAAAAATAAAAAAAAAACTGGAAGTGTGCACTTCAGCACACACAAAACACCAAAAATAACTGTACATCACAGTAAAGTTTAATAGAAGACTCAGGACATCTCAGAAAAAAATAAAAATAAAAATATTGAAATAATGAAGAAGCTACAGTACCTGTATTTTATGGGAGAACGCTACACCATCCACTTTAAAGCAAGCTAATAATTCTGAATTAGTGGGCTTATAAGTAAGATTCACAATCTTTAGAAAGGCACAGTTGGAAAGTGATAACTTCTGATACTTTAGAGCAACAAAGAGGATACCCGAGGTTTTAGGTGAAGATAGTTTTAAGAAGAAGTTTCCACAACTTGGTACTTCTGTTTTGGCTTAACAATGACTTGTTCTATGGTCAGCGAAGAGAATGAAGAAACTCTACAGCAGTTCCTAGTGACAGAACTTCATAGGATGCTCGTAATGAAGCTAGTCCATAGTCATATGTTAAGAGGCCACCTGGGGATGGGCAAAGCTAAGGCAAATGTATTAGTCAGATTTTACTGACAGGCATAATGAAAGGGAGAACTTCTGTGCTTCTTGTTCAGAATGTCAGGAAAAAATAAACACCATCCTAGTCACTTGTTCCCAATGCCTGCCACAGAAGTTCCATTTGAATGTATAGCAAGAGACATTGTAGAGCCACAAGTAAAATCAAGAAATGGGTATCAGTACATTCTAGTTACAATGGACTATGTTACCAAATTTCCAAAAATGACACCACTATGCAAAGCATATGTTAAGGCTATTGCCAGGGAACTGCTACTATAATTCTAGAGAGAGAGTATCATTAAGGAGATTCTTACTGACCTATGCACCATCTTTATGCCAAGGGCAGGGCACCAGTTCTGTCACTGCTGTTGGACATCAGTATATCATCTACAGACTAATGGATTAGCAGATAGGTTTAATAAAATACTGAGCTCCACAAGCTTCATTGGGGTTTACCCCATCTGAATGTTTGTACAGTAGGTCTCTGTGATTGCTGCATTTCCAAAGAAACTCAGAATACGGAGAAGGCACCATTCATAATGAGAAGAAGAAAGAGAAAGAAGAATGCAGTGGGAAGAAGAAAAAGAAGACATCTGCAGACCTAAAGACACCTTGTACTGATCTCTGCTTAGAGATATCTTGTGGTCATACAGTGTAGTATAATGCATTCATGCAGCAGATCGTCATAGTACAGAGGAATATGTAATTTATAGTGATGAAAATGCTTGTTTAAAACAATATTACTGGTTTTAGTGTGTCATGAAAGAAGTTAAAAAACTAATATAACTTTAATAATGGTGAATTAGACAGTTACTGCTATGCAGGCAAACAAGTACCTATTACAGTAATGGAATTTCCTCTACAGTTTCTCTGGTTCTGTAATATGGTTCCTGTTATATTGTAAACACAAATATTTACACACTGTCAGAGTGGATTTTTGATTATTCACTCTAAACATTTCAGGACTTGGCATTGTGAGTCCTGATATTTTAAAACTTTGCTTTCCTTAACTGATCCATTATTGTCACTGACCTAATATATTGTTTCATATCCACATTTCATTTAGGCAAGTACAGACCATTAACTTCTTTGCTAGCTATGTATTATATTTTCTAACTTTTAGAATTATTCTTCAAGGGCTGGCTAGCATTTTCTACCAGGACTCCCTTGGAATACAGTTTTATTTATTTATTTATTTAATATTTGTTAACTGTGAATGTCCAACTTGGAACAAGCCAATTTTCAGAGGAGGCCCAGGGAGAAATGCTCCAGATGCATGTCTTTGTAACATGAGAGAAAACCGGAGCAAACCCATATGAATGCAGGGAGGACAAGTAAAATCTGCACATAAGGCACCCAGCCGAGATTTGAACCAGAGATAATCTTGCTGTGAGGTGACAAAGCTAACTGCTGCACCACTGCACTGTCCAGATTCTTCACAAGAATAGATAGTTTCATTAAATAAGATCTAACAAGTAAAATAACTGATCTGCGTCTTGCAACAGACAGTGGCACACCTCAAGGTTTAATCTCATAAAAAAATATAACAAACATATAGACCACGGGTGATCCACAGATAATGGAAGACCTGGGATATAATACGAAGAGGTACTTAAGTATCAAGATTGTTGGTGGAATACAGAATACTTACAAATGCATAGCATAAATTAAGCTGATAGCATAGTAAACAGAGAATGACGTGCCGCACACAACATCTGGCAGTGTATTAAATATTGTTATAGAGAGCTATTAATCACCTGAAAGTTGGTAAGATACAGATTAAACATCTGTACTTAAGTAAATGATGCTACACTGCAATCCCCTATACAGAAGGGCATCCACACGCAAAAACACACTCAAACTGAATACATATTTACACAGACCACACTTGCCTATTTATTATTAAGGGGTCTACAGATGCATTTACACAAGGTATAATCAACTCCCTACAAAAACTAAATACTCCCATAACCTTTTGGTATTTCTTCAGTAGACAGCTGTCGCAATGCTTTCCTTGAAATGCAATTGTGAAATCTAACACCTGATGTGATGCCCGAAAGAGCTGTGCAATGCAATAAAACTGTAAGGTTAAACACAGGGAACACTTCATTACTAAAATACAAAGGAAAACAAGCATGCAGGAAGCTTGCGTTTCTTATATGGAATAACATCTGATTCACACCTCTGCACACTGGTCGCTATAAAATTGTTTTTTATACAAAATGATTTTTACAGACATTTCACTGGAAACTGTAAACAGTGATTATAAACATGCTCTGAGAGAAATATATTTATTTCACGTCTATATAGATATTAATTTGCATATAATAGCATTTACATACATTACTGTACTTATACTTTAATATAACCTGTTGTCTTCTGTTCTATATGAAACAGTTTATAGGAGAAGATGCTTAAAACACCTCAATCTGCTCAACATCTGTTGCCTTAATTACTCCGTTACTTCACTAATTATTTGAAAACACTATTAATGAGCAGATTAAACTCTTTGAAATGTTCTGCATATGTTAGTGAAATATGTCATTTTATTTTATACTAAACTGACTTTGAAATCATTTCAAGCATTTTTCATGTCCCATTGATGTGGCGAATACAAACCCGATCCGCGCATTTCAGGTTACAATAATGAGAAGTAAGTACTTAGGTCCATAGGTAGGTACTAGGCCATCAGCCCTGGGGCCTACGTAAGCCTAGCCAACAAGGCTGCCTGGCTTATGCCACCCAAGAAAGTTATTTTCCTGTGCCACTGTCAAGCAGAGACACAGAGGTGATCCCCGGGGTGTATTTCCTATTTCCCATCCACTCATCAAGATTTTTCTTGAAGAGTGCTAATGAGGAACTCTGCTTGACATAGATGGCTAGCCTGTTCCAGAGTATGGAACGTTTCTGGGACAGGAATCTATCCCTCCAGCATGTCCTGCTTATTGTGGTGACAAGGTTTATGTCCCTAGAGCGTGTAGCTCGGAGGGACTGGGATTTCTTTAGGTGCAGCATGTCCAACAGCTCTGGGTTTAACATAGCTTTATATGTTAGGCAGAGATCTCCTCAGAGTAGGCGATATACTACAGAGTAAAGCTGGAGATTTTTGAGATGGTCAGTGTAGGGCATCTGTTTGAGGCCAGTAATCCTCTTTGTGAGGTACTTCTGTGGCCTTTCCAGCTGCTGCAGATGTCTTGTGAGGTACATTCCAAAAGGGGCATTGTACTCCATAATGGGTCTAATGAGTGCAGAGTAGAGGGGAACAATGACCTTTTTTTTTCCTGGATGAGAACCCTTTTGTGATGAGGTGTGCCACATAGAAGGATTTCTTGACTACTGTGGTGATGTGATTATCAAAGGAGAGACTACTGTCCACCTGGGTCCCAAGGTCTCTTATCACACATTCGGCATTATGTAGACTGCCATTTATGTGGTAGTTCATGGGTACAGAGTTTTTACCAAACAGGATGACAATGCACTTTTTGGCATTGAGTTAGAGGCCATGCCTCTGACACCAGACATCTATCTCAGTGAGGCCCTTCTGTAGGATGACCACATCATTTGGGGACTCGACAATGGCTTCTAGTTTGCAGTCATCTACAAACTTTGTTAGCCAGAGGCCTTCTGTGTTAGCCTGTACTTCAGAGAAGTAGATACCAAACAGGAGAGGTCCCAGGACTGAACCCTGTGGTACTACACTTGTCACTGGTTTGAAGTTAGATTTGGAGTCAGCAACTTTTACAGTGTGGGTTCTGTCAGTGAGCCAGTTGGCAACCCATCTTGTGACAGAGGGATTTATACCTGGTTTAATGGGTTTAGCTATAATTCCAGAATGGGGGATGGTGTTGAAAGCCTTAGCGAGGTCAAGATAGGCTGTGTGAACCACCTAACCTCATCTATGGCTTTAGTGACTGCCTCAAAGAAGTCGATCAGGTTCAGAAGACATGATCTGCCTTTCACAAACCCGAACTGGGTGAGGTCCAGAGTTTGGAGGGTACTAATGTCTTTGTTTATTAGTTCCATGATGATACGTTCCATGGCCTTGCAGACCAGGCTTGTCAGGCTAATAGGGTGATAGTTCCCAGGATCAGTGGTGGCACCCCTTTGTGAAGTGGGATAACTGTTGCTGTGTGCCATTCAGTGGACACATAGCCTGATGTGAGTCTATGATTGAACATGGTGCTTAGGTGGGGAGCCAGTTAATTCTGAAGTTCATGTAAAACGCAGCCTGGGAAGTTGTCCGGTCCCATGGATGCTGTGTTTTTGATTTTAGAGAGTGCAGCTTTTACCTGCATAGATGTGATTACAGGGACTCTGCATTCTTCCTGTATAGATATGGGCCCTTTAGGGGGTGAGAGGGGGGTAAAGTTAGCACTGAACCTATCTGCCAGGATGTTGGCAATATCAGTTGGTTCTATAGTTTTCGTGCCATTGTGCTGTAACTCAGAGCAGATCTGGGTATTGCCTTTGAGATTCTTGACATAGCCATAGAATGCTTTGTGGTTCCCCTTAGAATCAGTGGTGATTTTGTTTTCATAGCTAGCTTTGTAGGATCTTATAAGGGATCTCAACTTCTTACTGAGGCTGACCAGGCAACTCCTCCACTCATGGGATTTTACTTTCTTTTGTAACAGTTTCTTCCTTCTGTTGTAGAGTGTGTTTATGGCAGGGGACCACCAGATTGGCTTTCTTTTTTTGAATTGGTTCTGTATGGGATAGCACGATCCATGCACTCATGTAAGTGCTTATAATGTGCATTTGTGTAGGATTCAGCAGTCGTAACTGTATTGTCCATCTGCATGGGTGCCATGAAGTTTGCCACTTCTGTCTTAAGAGGCATGAAGTTGGCTTTGGAGAAATTTTCTGCCATGATTTCCTTAATGGTGGGAGGGGGCAGGATGTGGATATCTAGGGTGATTAGCTTATGGTCGGATCTGACCAACAAGGAGTTGATTTCAGGTGAGGAACACCGGTCACTCATGTTAGTAATGACTAGGTCTAGGATATTGTTGCCCCTGGTGGGGGTGTGGATATGTTGATCCAGGGCAGTGGAATTTATGAATTCCAGAAAGCATTGAGCAAAGGAGTTGGTACATGAGTAGTTTTCCCAGTTAATGGTGGGATAGGTGAAAACACCCATTATTAGGGTGTTTGGTTGAACCCTAGTATTTTCCAGTATATCAAGAAAAAAGGAGTAGGAATCCTGGGGCATGGTGGGGGATCTGTAGCAATCTACAATTTGGACTGCAGTTTTGCCCAGAGTTAGTTGCACTTGGATAACCTTGGACACATTATGCTGCGCAACTAGCCTGGAGGTGCGGATATCCTTAATGAATATGGACACACCTCCTCCTTTGGTGTTCTGGTCCAGGTTAGATGGACAAAAAGTGTGGTATGAGTTATAGCCTGGTAATGCAGGGGTGCTCTCTAGAGCCTTGAACCAGGTCATAGTCACTGCACAGATATTAATGTTCTCCATTTTAAGGAGTGCCTCAAGTGAGTGCATTTTGAGATTTAGACTTCTTGCACTGAGTAGCATTACCTTCAGTTTTTGCTTGCCTGTTCCTGTTACGGTGGTGAATTTGTCATTTGAACCTTGCCTAAAAGAAGCAATATAGGGTCAGCAAGAGCCTTAGCCAGTATCCGGAATCCCAGCGGCGACAGGTGCAGGTCATCTCTGGAAAAGCATCATGGTCTGTTGACCATGTTGTCCCAGGCAGAGGGATACTGGATCCCCTTAGTATTACACCAGAAGCTTAGCCAATTGTTGAAGTCAATCATTTTTCCTTGTACTGCGGTATCATTCTGGGTGATGGCAGGATGCTACTCAGGGCTAGATTCATACCTGGCTGGCCTACAAGATCGAAGAGCTCTTCCATGTCTCTTTTCATGTAGTCCAGGGAAGTACATTTCAGGTCGTTCACACCAACATGGACAATAACAGAGCCATATTTGTACTTTTTGTGGAGTGATCTGAGTGCATGGGTTATGTGGCGGATCCTGGCACCTGACAGGCAGCTAACAGTAACCTTCTCCTTATTTAGCCTGGTGAGTGGGACATCAGTGTGCCTGACTATAGAGTCACCTATGACTAGTGTGTTGGGTACGTTGGGTACGTTGGTTTGCCTTATGGACTGTGGTTTATTGGTACACTGAGTCTGTGGGCTATGTGTCATTTGGGTTGTGTTGGGGGGTGGAGGTTGCTTGCGTTTCTGCTTTGGAGATCTCTGTTGCTTGAGCAGATTATTATTGAGAGCCTCTGTGAATGCGTTTTTGTTTCTATGTGTGGATTTTGGTGGTGTAGGTTAAGTGGGACTATGTGATGAGTGTGGTGTGGTGCAAGTGTTTGGCTTCTCCTCTTGACTGTCAAGTGCAGTCTTGGTTGAAGAGAGCTTTACCTCCAGTTTGGCTAGATAAGTGCATCTCTCACAGGTTGTGGTGTTGGGTGGTAGGAGGAGAGGATTGTCTATGTACATGAGGCAATTGCTACATTGCCTCAAGATGCCCAGATTCATCAGATAGACAGGAGAGAACAATGGGAGCTGACCCTTGGACATGTCTGAATAAAAAACTACTTTCCTATAGACAAGTGAGGAAAGTGAGTATGAGAGCTGTTTTTCTCTAAGCAAGTGAGGAAAGTAAGTACAAAAACTGTTTTCCTCTAGGTAAAGAGGAAGGTTGAGTGGTGTAGTAATTTGTAGCTTATTTAGTGCTAACAACAAGTTCTGAACAAGTGCTGAGCACAAATAAGCAAATTAAATTGCTAAAACCAAAAATCTGTATCTGGATCTTGTGGGAGATAGGCTACCTACTGCTTACCACTCCCAATGATAAGCTAGAATACTTCCCTCCAACACAAAAAGGCTTGGGGGGCTCAGGAGCTTACAAACAGTCCTGGATACAGCAAATCTGTATCTGGACTAGACTAGTTACTGGAAAGGCAGGAAACAAGCACAAATGTGGGCTTTTAAACCAGAAAGTTGAAAGAGGTGTAAAAACTACCCAAACAGCCAATAAACTACAATTTCTGGGCCAGAAACCACTCTTGTGGTAGATAGGCTACCTAGTGCTTACCACTCCCACTGATAAGCTAGAAGGCTTCCTTCCAACACAGAAAGGCTTGGCGGGCTCAGAAGCTTACAAGCAGTGATATAATCATAAAAGAATGCTTCCTGTACAGAAGTTAGATGTTAAATCTGTATTCCAAGTACTAGAGGTATTAATAGTAATATACATACATTCATAATACATTCACTTAAAAACACTCACTCATTTGTATATTTATGCTCATGCATAGATAAATAGAACATATTCACTCTCTTAACTCTTAATATGCACATCAAACATCTACTCAACACATACACAGTCATATGTAAGCACATCCATGTAAGTGTATTATGCATATATAAGCACATACAATATACACAAATATGTAATTTAAATTGTAGCACCTTTTAATTATGCTTCCTTATTCTATTACTTTCACCTTTTTATCAATGTTATTAAATGAGTTTTAAAATGTTATGATACGTGATCTTGATATGTTTTGGTGTTATGGATAATGTGTTATAGGTGTTGTAAGTTTTATTTATTTCCTCCGTATGACTGCTTAAATACTAGACTATTTATAGTATTTTCTATAGCAGGATTAATTACAAGAAATAGCTATATAAAATGTTTTGATCAAATAGAGAAATTTGAAATGCATTATTTCTGGAATATTTTTGATATATTAAGAAGTACATAACATCATTATTATTAACATTTCCAACTTTATATTTCTATGATCTCAAATATTAATAATTCTCAAATGAATACTTTAAATTGTTTTCCTTTTAACATGACTTGAGTGTACTCTAAATAGTTATAATTAATAATATTAATTAATTAATAATATTAATAATATTGTTTTAAATTAAGAAGCAGTAGCAACTGTTTAGCTTGGTGACATTGGTATGGGTTGGTTGGTTTGTGATTTGTATGATTATATCATCAAGTCAGGGAATTTTCATTCCATGATGGGAGGTTTGAATGTATATACGTTTGAAATTGTGCTTTTGTTTTTTTGTTTTTTTTTTCTTTTTTTGTGTATCTGTAAATAACAACAATTATTAGTACTTGAGCATTATATTGTATGCTAAATCATCTTAAATGAGTGCATTTACATGTTCTTTTGAATGTCAACATATAATTGTCTGTCATTATACATCAATGGACTTAATAATCCATTGAAGAGGAGTAGCTTAAACAAACATTTAAAACTGCATAAAGCTCACATAATGTTCTTACAAGAAACACATTTGTTATCTGAAGATGTAGATAGATTGATGTTAAAAGATTATTCAACTCTTATGAGCTCTCATTTTAAATCAGAAAGGACATGCTTATTCTTTGGAGAAAACCATTACTTATGCCTAAAATATTAAATACCCATTCAGATAAAAATGGCATGTTGGGCTTAGCAGAAGTAGAAATTGACAAAAAAAAAATCGTAAACTTTTGTCATTCTTACGGGATACCTGAAATTGGAGCCAAAGTTGCTAAGAAATATTTGGATATTATAATCTTATATAGAAAAGGTGAATTGATAATTACAGCTGATTTTAACTGTATTCTTTCTAGTAAAGATACAACTACTGATAAAGTCCATACGCTATCCTCAGTAACTGAACACTTAGATCATTTTATTAATTCTCCCTATTTGAAAGATAACTACGATATTAAATCAACTAACTCTCTTAACTTTACACATTATTCTTATAGATTTGGCACCCAGGCAAACTCTGATATGATAAAAACACATGTATTGCAGCTATGGATGTTTTTTTAAATGATGATAGGACTTATAAAGACGTTAATTTCACTGACATTAGGAAGATAATATCAAAACTTAACATGTTTGTGTACGACTTACAGCTACAAGGGAATATCCTTATAGAACCATTCAACTATCTAACAGTCACTTGCCCTGTTATCCCTATTATATATGGTATACCTAAGTTGCATAAATCCCTTACTGAACCTCCTATGAGACCAATTGTATCAAGTAGGGGTTGAAAAACTGAGCCATTGTCAATATATGTACAGAATGTCTTAAAACAGTACTTAATGCCATTATGTTCTAGTTATATTAAAGATACCAATGATTTTGTGAAGAAACTTTATGAATGATATAAGTATAGAAAGATGAATGATACATACTTATTAGTAACTCTTGATATAAATTCACTGTTTACAGTAATACCTAATGACATGGTATAGATGCAGTATGTGAATTCCTATGTGCAGAGTCAACAATTAATGGAACTAGCACAGAAACCATATGCAGTATGATAGAAATGGTTCTAATTAATAATGTTTTTCTGTTCAATAGTCACCCATATCTACAAGTTTCAGGTGTGGCCATGGGAACAGCCATGGCCAACACCTGTGCAAACATTGTTTTGAGTCAGTGGGAAGAGGAGTATATATATGGTGGTAGGAAGCTATATAAACAATATGTTCAGTTTTACCAGCATTTTGTGGATGATTGTTATTTTGATATGGGGTGGAGACGTTGAAAGTTTATTAGAATTTGTTCAATATTTAAACGATAGTACAACATTCTTAGAATTTAAAATGAGTTACTCTGAACAACAGATAAGCTATTTGGATGTATTATTGTATACAGAAGGAAAAAATTTAGAAACAACAGTGTATAGAAAAGATGTACAAGTTAATAGGTATACTCATGCCATGAGCATGCATTCTAAGCATGTGTTTCATGGAATAGTGAAAAGCCAATTATTGAGAACAAGTAGATTAAACACAAACGTGGTAAAATGTAAGGAATAGATGGAAATATTAGCTGAGGAATTTAAGGAAAGGGGATATAATGAGGCTTTGATATGCAATAATATACGAGCAATATTGGAAGAAAGGGACAAACAAGCACCTCCTGTATTTAGTGATATTCCACAAACATATATAGGTAATGAAGACAGTAAAAACCAGCTAAGATATATTACTACCCAGAACAATTTAAATAAAGACATAGAAAATGTCATATATAAAAACTGGCGTATACTGATATCAATGCCAGAGATGATACCTATTGTAGGGGAGAAGGCAAGATTAGCACATAGGAATTATTTGAATTTGAAGAGCGATTGATATTCTAAAGACTTTAGATTGAATAACAAGGAAATGATAATTAGGAATAGAAATGGGACTATGCCGCGCTATAATTGTAGTTGTTGTAAAGATGTATGTAGCGACTTAGAGTATAAACATTCTGTAAGTAAGGAAATTTACAAGGTGGAATATCATGCAACCCGTAGCACTGAACTAAGAATATACTTGGCTACCTGCATAGTATGTGCAGGCGTCTATGTAGGTAAGTGCTCAAGGAGTCTGAAAGACCCTATAATTGAGCACAAGTCAGAAGTGAGAAGAACGGTTATGACTAATGCATTGGCCAAGCATCTTAAGGACAAGGGGCCAACACATAAATGTAAGTTTAAAGTGCTGCAGGTATTACGCATAAATATGAATGGTGGGGATACTAATAATAGGCTAGTTCTAGCTGAATATAAATGGATAACTATGCTAAAAGCAGATAGATATCTGGGTTTAAATAATCTGCTTAGTTTAAAGCTCATTTTAGTAGCTAAACAAAAGCAATATAAGTGATAGTGTTACACAAACATGAAAAATGTTAGCAAGAAATGTTACTGAAATGTTTGTTGAAAATGTTTTATATAATAATATGTCTTTAATTTCTATAAGGTTAGTTAGTTGATTGAAACTAACTTTTTATTGGTTGGTTGTGTCATGTGTTTTTACTGAAATGATTACTTAAACCGTGATTAATATGCTACTAACATACTGATGAAGGGTGTTACTCAAAAGCTTTATCTTGTGACTGGTGAATAAAAAGAGTGCTGCTTTACTGTTTTGCTTCATTTTAACTAATAGTGTGATATTCCAACAGTGAACCTTTTCTGCAGTTGGTGTATAGTTGGCATACTAGTGCTACTGTCCCCAGTGGCAAAACATTTCTGGCCAAATTGAGGTGATGGAAAGAATAACTGGAGTAAATTAAAAGTTATACATCCAGGAATGAGAAAGGTACAACAAATGTACCATGTTAATGTACTAAAGCCATGGATAAACATAGCACAGAGACAACACAACGTTAGAATCACAAAAATAATTAATAACAGAGAAAGTGAAAAAAATCTCAAACTATTTGAAGCAGAACAACACAAACTGAGTGGAGACACCTGATAGTGCTGCTTCCAAATATGATGGAAGTATTACATTTGTATTTTATTTATTTATTTTACATTTGTTAACCGGGAAAGTCCAACTGGATATAGGTCCATTTTCAGTGGAGGCCCGGGGAGAAAAGCTCCAAATGTACAAAAACAAGTGTAAATACAGTGAAATTATTACAGTGAGTTATCACAAAACTGAGATTTGTTTAACGATATGTACACACAGGTACATGTTTTTGTCACATACACACAGCAAAGGTTGGAAGCAAGTAGCTGAGAAAGAAATAGTTAAAGATTTCATCTGAAAAAGGAAAACACATATATTAAAGGTGGTTATCATACATGGTGCAGTGTTAACTTTAAATCTTTCCAGAAGGTGGGTGACACACACAATTTTAAATGGTTAGAGAGTCAGAGTTTTATTCCTGTAATGAGGTTTTCATTTATGAATTATGTTTCAGTGGGGGTTAGTCAGGGTTTGTACAGGGACAAAGCCATTACATTTTTATATATTTCCTAAGGGATTTTTTGAATTGGGATAAGGAAGGGTCAGTGGTGAGTTCAGCAGGAAGTAGGTTCCAGTTTTTACCAGCACAGTTGGAGAATAGTGATTCACCAGGTGAATTGTTGGTTTTAACAGTTTGCTGTTGAAAGTAAATTCGGTAATGATTTTAAGAAACTGACAATCATTTTGACATGCATTAGCTATGTCAAGCACAGAATGGGAGTTAATAGACAGTTTAGGCAAGGCTAGATGCCTGAACAAATAAGACTTGATTAAAGGATATTTCCAGGCACCAGGCCACCTAACAGAATAAACCCTGGTTCTAGATTATTTTCACTGCTGATGTGACACTCCTACCGCATGTGCAAAATGGGAAATAGGGGTTATGAATGGATGGAGTTACAGCCTTTGCTAAAGAAAAACTTGATTTTGTAACCCATGAAAATCTAGTCCAGTACAAAATGTTATCATCTGGTTTACATGGAATGTCAGTTACATTTCTGAGGCTGACAGATTAAAACACCGAAGTTTCATTTCCCTACGCTGAGGCACATCCAGATAATGTTGTCATTAAAAGAAACAGTCAAATCGATCGATTAAAAGGGCTTTATTAATGTTCTTAGCACCTCAAGTTCCAAAACTCTTCATTGAGTTAAAAAATACATAAAGGAGTACAACATACATGTACATCATTCCACATAATTATCAGTCACAACAAATCCACCCCAGTAATATCTAGATATAATCCATAATGTGACCGCAATCTTAAAAATGGCCTTACAATGTAAGATACATTTTGGTCTATGTTCTCTACAATTTCATTTTCATATTCATTAGTGTATCACACCTTATTTATTACTTGATTTAAAAGACAAAACTTTGAGTCAGCAATATGTCCACCATGCTTATCTCATAAGTGATATGCAACCAAATTATTTAAATCCTTGTTAATGCAGTCATTAAGATGTTCCTTGAGTCTAGCTTTTCCTGTGTGTCTTTTTTCTTCCTATGTTTTATGAGGGGGAGTTGTAACATGCTGGGTACAACATGTGTGTATGTACCTTTAAATATGTTCTCAGATGATAATGGAGTATGACATCATTCTCAGAGCAATTAGCTACATCACAAGGTCTTAATTGTTAATTACAGTATATAAAATAGAGCAACTTGGGTCATTATATTCAGGAAGTTAGTTTCTCACTGATCTTGATGGAAAATACAGAATCATAGAATGAAAGAGGGCCCAGTCAGGGCTAACCTTTAGAGTGCATCCTGTGGATTAGACCTTGATAAAAATTATGTTTACTGCTTCTTTGTTTCGTTCTTTGCCATTTGAGATTTAGCTGTTTGCATTTTATTGTTTTCGTTAGCCAAATATAAACCCCAAATTTTTATGGTTGTAATTCTAGCTTTTGAAATTCGACATTCTATGCATCTCTTTGTATCCGAGAGGATAGGTATGCCATTCATTCTCTTCATTTCACTTTGTGGGTGACACAGTTTGAAGAGATGTCCCAGCAGTACTCTTGCTGATTTAGAAATGGTCTGAAAAGTTTGGTTCTTACAGCTGGTGGTATGCCAGGCAGTGTCTTCTCCTCCTCCAGTGGCAGAGATGGCATGTATGAGCAGCATTGCAGCCACTAGTTCTGACAGCAGCCCCCAGCATTCCCTATTCTCACTAGCATAGCTGCCATTCTACATCACAAATGATGGCATTCAAAACTGGGATATGCTGCCATTTTCATATGATTCTGAACCAATCTGTTATTTTGGTTTCCTTTCTTTATGGAATCCATGCAGATCATTTTTATGCTGATATTTATTTCCAAGTCATTATGCAGTGAGTAACATGCACCATATACCATGGTATTTTCATCACTGTACAACCATACCAGTGTGGCTTAAAATTGCTCATAATCTCTGCATGTCCAGTACCTGCATTAATTTGTGCAGTGCAATATGCTAAGAATGACTGAATTCCAGCCTATGTCTCTTGTCCTTTCTTTGCACTTTTTTATTCTTAGATGTGAGTCATGTTTCCTCTTAAGGATTACCTTTCTCAGCTGATTGGAAAATATAATGTCATCAGTTTTGAAGATTAAGGTCTATACCAGCCTTATGTCTTCTTAGAAAGAAGCACAATTCTAAATTTCTTTTTTACTGATAATCGTTGCTCTAGCTTGGCTATCATTGTAGCATCTATTAGTAGCTGCATTATAAAGTCAGTATGAGTATGTTTTCGACATTCTTTTACATTTCTCTGTTATTACTACCTGCAGTATTACTCAAACAATTGCTAATTCTTCCATCTCTTCTTTCTCCTTCACTGGCAGGTATGCTCAGTCAACCTATTAGCTCAGAAATGTCTTGTGCAAAGACTTTCTGAATATGCTTTGCAAGATTACTGGTCTACTGTCTTCTGCACTTCTTGACCACAAGCACATTAGTGGATATTCTAATATCTACACACTAATGTTATCAGTTCCTTTTATATCTGAACATATATATTTTGTGAATCTTGACCCATATTATTCTTGTGTTGGATTACATCTCTCACACCATGGTGGCTGGCACTTACTCGCACCATAGCTGACATATTTACAGCATAATATTTTGACAGTAGTACATCTGTAATTAGTTTTTAAACATTTCAAAACAATTTTCCTGTTCATTGCTCTATTTCCATGTTATAAACTGCTCTAAAACATTTCATTGAGATGTTTTATCTCAGACATATAAGGCATAAACTTTGCAAAACACAATAACATTCTTAGAAGTTCTTGTGATAGATATTTACCTTCTGGCCTTGACATCAGCAGAATTACTCAGATTATTTTTTATGGCTAAAAATTCAAACCCTCTGACTTTAGAATAGACCTCATATATCTTTGGAAAACATAGATGCTGTGTTTTGCATCTGTTACTGAGAATATAAAAACATGTCACTGGGCATCATTAAGATCACTTCTTTGACTTTAAGCAAGGGTACTGATGTCTCTTATTTCCTTTAGTCCGAGCATGTGGATCAAGGAAAGCGTGAGAGAGTGGCCATACTGTTCACTCATTCCATTGGCTCTAAATGCGTCTCATTGGCACTTTAAAATTTAACACAGGTCAGTTTTCATTTTACTTCTGAGTGTTGCAGCTACTTTTCTTGTGGTATGTATTACTGATACAATGTTACATTTTCATTTTTGTGACAACCTGCTGGAAAGGGCCCCAAGTCTGTAGCCAAATTACCAAAATTGGGCGGACATTAATGCAACAGTTCTGCATAAATCTTCAATATCTTTCAAAGAAAGTGTTTGATTATGAACGCACACAGTCTTCCTTTTCACTCGGTGAATTATTTTTACAAGTGCCACCTTCTTACAGATCTCAGAACTCATTATAGTAAGAATATTCAGCTCTTCCAATGCAATGTTTTAAAAAAAAAAAGAATGGACTTTTCATTTTCATATTGATATGTTGTTGGTCTCTGACGTAATTGCACTGCCCACTGGGTTAAACACATACATATTTGAATGCCAATTACATTCAATGTGCTTGCAGTATTTCTTGATAAATATTTAATTCTTTATCTTCATCTAGTTTAAATTGTATGTGTCTGTTAATACTCAGCATTACTTTCCAAAAGTCACCCTTGTACCTTTGATTCACTGCTTCAGAAGCCTTTTCAAATTTCAGTTTCAGCCCTTTTCACCTTTTAGTGCTACTTGTAAATGGTTCATTTTCATATTCTGTTCAACAACATGCAGATGATTTGGAACACAATTGTTTCTCCATACATTTAGAGAAAATGTCTTTTTCTAACTCAGGTTTTGTAGAATTGATTAAAAGCTGGAAAACAGCTGTAAGTTTTATTTTTCAGCTGCAAAAGCATCTTTTTCTGGGCACCAGCTTTGTTACATTGCATTACCACATGCTCTCTTTTTCACATTAATTACTTTAAGAACACATCCTGCCTTTATTTCACATATTTACTTCATAGGTTCATAGGTTCATAGGTTGGTACTATGCTATCAGCCCTAGGGCCTATACAAGCCTATCCATAACAATTCCCTGGCTATTTCTTCCCACACTATTTACTTTCCTGGACCCCTGTCTAGCAGGGTGACTGACATGATCCCCGGGGTGAATTTCCTTCTCCCATCCAATCATCAAGGTTCCTTTTGAAGAGGGTCAAAGAGGCGCTCTGCTTGACATGTATGGGCAGTCTATTCCAGAGTCTGGGGTGTCTCTGGGTCAGGAACCTATCCCTCCAGCATGTTTTGTTTATTGTGATGACAAGGTTTAGATCCCTGGAGCATGTGGCTCTGAGGGATTGGGATTTCTTTAAGTGTAGCATGTCCAACAGCTCTGGGTTTGACATGGCCTTGTATGTTAAGCAGAGATCGCCTCGGAGTAGATGATATGCGACAGCGTATAGCTGGAGATTTTTAAGGCGGTCAGCATAGGGCATCTGCTTTAGGCCTGTGATTCTTTTAGTGAGGTATTTCTGCGGCCTTTCCAGTTGTTGGAGATGACTTGAGAAGTACATACCAAATGGGGAGTTGTGTTCTATAATGGGTTTAATGAGTGATGAGTACAGTGGGACAATAACCTCTTTTTTACTTGATGAAAAGCCCTTAGTTATGATGTGTGCCGCATAGAAGGATTTCCTGACTGTTGTGGCGATGTGGTTATTGAAGGTGAGACCACTGTCCACCTGTGTCCCTAAGTCTCTTATCATACTTTCTTTGTTTAGTTTACTGCCACCTATGTGGTAATTCACGGGTACATGTTTTTTCCCAAAGGGGATAACTATACATTTCTTGGCATTGAGCTTGAACCCATGGCTCTGGCATCAAACATCTGTTTCTGTAAGGCCCTTTTGTAGAGTATCCACATCATTTAGGGATTCAATAATGGCTCACAGTTTGCAGTCATGGGCGAACTTTGTTAGCCAGAGTCCCTTAGTGTTGGCCTGTAATTCAGAGAACTAGATGCCAAACAAGAGAGGTCCCAGGACTGAACCCTGAGGTACTCCACTTGTCACTTGTCTGGAGTTGGATTTGGAGTCAGCTACTTTTACAGTGTGGGTTCTGTCAGTAAGCCAGCTGGCAACCCATCGAATGACGTAGGGTTTAATGCCCAGCTTAGTAAGTTTATCTATGATTCCAGATTGGGGGATGGTGTCAAAGACCTTGGCGAGGTCCAGATAGGCTGTGTGGACTGTCTTACCTTCGTCCACAGCTCTGGAGACTGATTTGAAGAAGTCAATCGGGTTCAGGAGACAAGATTGGCCCTTCACAAACCCAAATTGGGTGGGGTACAGTGTTTTAAGGTTGCCAATGTCTTTGTTTATAAGTTCCTTGATAATATGTTCCATGGCCTTGCAGATCAGGCTTGTCAGACTGATGGGACAGTAGATCCTGGGATCCAAGGTGGATCCCCCCTTGTGGAGTGGGAAAACTGTAGCTGTGCGCCACTCAGTGGGCATGACGCCTGAGGTGAGGGTCTGATTAAACATGACACTTAGGTGAGGTGCCAGTTCATTTTGTAGTTCATATAGTACACAGCCTGGGATGTCATCTGGTACCATGGATGCTGTATTCTTAGCTTTGGAGAGTGAGTTTTTTTACCTGTGTGGCCGTTATTACCGGAATTTGGCAATCTTCCGGTATTGAGATGGGCCATTTAGGGGGTGAGAGGGGGGTGAAGTTGGCACTGAATCGATCTGCCAGGATATTGGCAATATCCTTGGGATCAGTATACTTAATGCCATTCTGTTGTAGCTCAGAGGAGATCTGAATATTGCCATTTAGATTCTTGACATAGTTATAGAATGCCTTGTGGTTGTCTTTGGAATCTTTGGCAATTTTATTTTTGTAACTAGCTTTCGAGGATTTTATAAGGTATCTCAGCTTCTTACTGAGGCTGGTAAGGGAGTTTTTTGCATCCTGGGATTTTCCTCTTTTCTGCAACAGTTTCTTCCTTTTGTTGTAAAGTTTGTTTATGGCAGGGGACCTCCAGATTGGCTTCCTTTTTTTGGTGGAGAGCATCTTGGTTCTATTTGGGATGGCACAATTCATGCATGCGTGGATGTGCTCGTACAGTGCCTTAGTGTAGGACTCAGCAGTCGAACTTTCAGTTCCCATCTGCATGGGTGTCATGAAGTTTGTCACTTCTGACTTGAGTAGCATGAAGTTGGCTTTGGAAAAGTTTTTTTATGGAGGTTTCCTCACTGGGGGGTGGGGGTGGGATGTGGATGTTAAGGGTGATTAGCTTATGGTCTGACCTGACCAATGAGGGGGTGACCATACGTGTGGAGCATCGATTTCCAATGTTGGCAATGACCAGGTCTAGGATATTGGAGCCCCTGTTGGGACTATGGATTAGTTGATCCAGGGCATTGGAATTTATGAATTCCAAGAACCGTTGGGCAAAGGTGTTGGTACACGAGTAGTTTTCCCAGTTAATGGCAGGGTAGTTGAAATCACCGAGTATTAAGGTGTTTGGTTGTATATTATTTTCCAGTATGTTTAGAAGGGTGTAGTGAGATTCTTGGGGCATGGTGGGGGATCTGTAGCAAGCTACAATTTTGATTACAGTCTTACCTAGTGTTAGTTGCACCTGGAGAATTTCAGACGCATTGTGTTGGGCAACTAACCTGGTGGTGTGAATATCCTTGGTGAATATGGACACTCCTCCACCTTTAGTGTTTTGATCCTGGTTTGTTGGCCAAAAAGTGTGGTAAGAGTTGTAGCCTGGTATTGCAGGGGTGCTCTCTGGAGCCTTGAACCAGGTCTCAGTTACTGCACAGATATCGATGTTCTCCATTTTTAGGAGTGCCTCGAGAGAGTGCATTTTGAGGTTTAGACTTCTAGCATTGAATAGCATTACCTTGGCAAAGCATTGTGGTCTGTCGATCATGTCATCCCAGGCAGGCAGATACTGGATCCCCTTTGAATGACACCAGAAGCTTAGCCAATTGTTGAAGTCAGTCATTTTGTCCTTATATTGTGTTATCATTCTGGGCGAAGGCAGGATACTACTCAGGGCTAGGGTCATACCTGCTTGGACCACATGATCCAAGATCTCTTCCATGTCTCTTTTCATGTAGTCCAGGGAGGTACGTCTCAAGTCATTCACTCCAACATGGACAATGACAGAGTCATATTTCTACTTGTTGTGGAGTGACTTGAGTACATGAGTTATGTGGTGGATTCTGGCACCCGACAGGTAGCTCACTGTAATTTTCTCCTTGTTCAGCCTGGTGAGTGGGACATCAGTGTGCCTGACTATAGAGTCACCTATGACTAAAGTGTTAGGTACGTTGTCTTGCCTTAGGGGCTGTTGCTGGAAGGCACACTGGTGTTGTGAGCTATGTGACACTTTGGTTGCCATCGGTGTTTGTTTATGTTTCAACTTCGGAGGTCCTTGTTGCTTGGACAGGTTACAGTTAAGGGCCTCCGCATATGTGGATTTAGTGTTGCTATGTGTGGGTGTTGGTGGTGTGAGTTTAGAAGGGCTATGTGTTGCTGGAGGTGTAGTGCAGGTGTTAACCTTCTCCTCTTGACTGTCTAGCACAGTCTTGGGTGGAGAGAGCTTTGCTTCCAGTTTGGCTATGTAAGTGCATCTCTCTCAGGTTGTAGTGTTGGGTGGTAGGTTCATTTTGATCTTGCAGAGCTCCGTTTACTCACTTGATGCTTTTAACCATGCACTAGTAATTTCATTTGCTTTGCACGCATCTGCAGCTTTGGACAAGGCCAAGCTGTGTTCTGTTTAAAGACTAAGTGTCATCATTTCTTATACCACAAACTATTCTTTCTATTCAGTGAATGTGATCCAACTTTTCAGCAAATCTACATGTGGTAATAATCACTTGGTCTGAAGCTTCCATACTTTTACCAAGCCTCATTCTAGCAAAAAAATTAATGAAATGGTAGTACTGCTGTAACAAAATATATTTCTTCATTTCAGCAAATATATTTTTTTTCAGTACTGTGTCTGTATGATACAGAAGTATAGAACCCTGATTATGACTTCTGTGACCAAGGTTTGATTAATAGCTCTAACATTGCAAATGTCAACAATGGGAGGGGGAGGAGTAAGAATGTATGGACCATTCACCTTTCCTGGGGTGGAGAGGAGTGTGCATGTTTATGGGAACATAGAATGGTGCAATATACCCGGTGGAGACTGGACAAACCATGACTTGTACTTTGGGAGGAAGGTTAATGTTGATTGTCGGGAGTGCCCTAGTGAAAGTCAGGAGACATTAACAACCAGGTGTGTGCAGGAGTTAGGAGATAGAAAGAAGAAAATATAGAACTGTCCATGATTACTAAATTATTATCCCTCCCAGTCCATCTTCACCTTATTGATAAGAAATGAAAGGACTACTTGGTCAGGACGGGACTGATAATCAACACACACAGTGATAAATAGGGCAAAAAATCCATCTCAACAGGTCTATCAGGTATTTGTCCATTTGTGACAAAATCTTATGTCATGAAATTTAAGGAATAACACACATAGACATGAGCTAGGGTGCAAATTCCATGAGGTCTGTATTCATAGGTTCATAGGTTCATAGGTGTGTACTAGGCTAATGGCCCTGTAGCCTTTACAAGCTTAGCTCATAGGATTACCCTGGCATCATGCCACCCAACCTTAGTTCCCAGTGCCTCTGTTGAGTAGAGCCACTGGAGTGATCCCCAGGGTGAATTTTCTATTTCCCATCCGCTCATCAAGATTTCATTTGTAGAGGCCCAGTGAGGTGCTCTGCTTGACATGTATGGGAAGTCTATTCCATAGCATGAGCAATCTCTGGGTTATGAACCTGTCCCTCCATCATGTTCTGTTGATTGTGGTAATGTGGCTGAGGTCTCTGGAGCATGTGGTGTGGAGAGATTGGGATTTCTTTAGATGTAGCATTTCTAACAGAGCTGGGTCGGACATGGCTTTGTAAGTCAAGCAGAGATCGCCTCTAAGTAGGCAATATGAGACAGAGAATATTTGGAGTTTTTGGAGTCTGTCCATATAGGCCAAGTGTTTAAGGCATAGGATCCTCTTTGTGAAGTACTTTTGTGGCCTCTCCAGTTGTTGCAGGTGTCTAGTGAGGTACATGCCAAATGAGGCATTGTACTCAATGATTGGCCTAATGAGGGAAGAGTAGAGGGAGACAATGACCTCTTTCTTCCTGGATGCAAAACCCTTAGTAATGAGATGTGCCACATAGAAGGACTTTCTGACCACAGTGGGAATGTGGTGATCAAAATAGAGGTTGCTGTCAACCTGTGTTCCCAGATCTCTTATAACGCCTTCTGTGTTCAGTGGACTACCATCAATGTGGTAATTCATGGGAACCAGGTTTTTCCCAAGGGGGGTGACAACACATTTTTTGGCATTGAGCTTAAGGCCATGGTTCTGACACTAGTCACTGGTCTCAGTGAGGCCTTTCTGTAGGATGTCAGTAACATTTGGGGGGTTAATAATAGCTCAAAAGTTGCAATCATCTGCAATGAGTCCCTTCGTGTTGGCCTGGATTTCAGAGATGTAGATACCAAACAGGAGATGACCCAGGACAGAACCCTGTGGGACTCCACTCATGACTGGTCGGCAGTCTGACTTGGAGTCAGCTGCTTTCACACTGTGGGTTCTATCTGTGAGCCAGTTTGTAACCTACCTAGTGATATAGGGGTTGATGCCTAGCTTAGTGAGTTTTTCTATGATTCCTGAGTGCGGAATGGTAACAAAGGCCTTGGCCAGATCAAGGTAGACTGTATCAACCACCTTGCCTTCATCCACAGCTCTGGTGACTGACTTAAACAAGTCGACCAAGTTGAGCAGGCATGATCTACCCTTCACAAAACCAAACTGTGTGGGATACAGACTTTGGAGAGTCCCTATATCCTTGTTTATTAGGTCCATAATGATGCGTTCCATAGCTTTGCATATCAGACTAGTCAGGCTAATGGGGCAATAGTTCCCAGAGTCTGTAGTTGCTCCTCCTTTGTGGAGAGGGATGACTGTGGCAGAGCACCATTTGGTAGGGACAAACCCTGAGGTGAAGCTGTGATTGAACAGGGCACACAGGTGAGGTGCCAGTTCATTCTGCAGTACATGTAGAACACAGTTGGGGATATTGTCAGGTCCCATAAAAGCTGTATTCTTGGTCTTGGACAGTGCTGTTTTAATCTGTGAAGCAGTAATACTGGGTGCCTGGCAATCTACTGGTATTGTGATTGGTCCTTTGGAGGGGGGAGGGGTAAAGTTGGTGTTGAATCTGTTGGCCAGTATATTGGCAATATCTGTTGGCTCGGTATAGGAGGTACCATTGTGCAGTACCTCAGAGCAAATCTGGGTATTGTCGTGGAGATTCTTTACATAACTATAGAAGGCCTTGTGCTTGTCTTTATTATCTGCTGCAATTCTGTTTTCATAGCTAGCTTTAGAGGATTTGATGAGGGATTTCAACTTTTTGTTGAGGCCGATAAGGGAATATTTCCAGTCTTGGGACTTCACCTTATTCCGCATCAGTTTCTGTTGTAGAGTTGGTTTATGGCAGAGGACCAGCAGATTGGCTTCCTTTTTTTGGAGGAGAGCGTGATTTCTCTAGAAATTCTGTATATCATGTGTCACACTAATTACTGCAGCTAGCACATCATCATTTAAAGATATATACTTCATATACAATGGAGTTAAACAGACGCGTGAGATTGATGAGCTGTTTTCCAGAAAGTGTTGTTACGACCTTTTACTAGCATCATTATATCTTTTTGCACTAATGTGCTCAGGGATAGAATAAATTATTATTTTGGACTGTGTAAGTACAAAATATAAATACTTGTCTAAAAATTACAAAGCAGATGTTGGAAAGGGTAAGCAAGATAAAATTTAAACATTTTCTTGATCAAAATGCAAAATATCAAGTCATTTTGATTTGAAAGCCCATTTTATGTTGCTTTAACCTCATCAATTTGATATTGATTAAGAGCAGTTAGTAGGCCTATAGATGAAAATCTCAGCCAAAGTATTATGATTGCTGGATGGAATATTCTGAAGTAGCATTATGTTGGTCATATCAACACAAGAAAATCGAATGACAAAGATCACCAATGGATCTGCTGAATTTGCCATACATCCAGGACCCTTGTGTATCACAAAAAGTGAGTGACAGGATAAACAAGTACAAAAACCACAAAAGAGATGCAAGGAGATATCTGTTCCCAATATTAAGGTAGAGGACTGAGTTCACTTCCTTGTTATTCATGAAACATTAAAAAATAAAAACACCTAAACATTACAATATTAAGCAACAGTAAAAAAACAGTCCAGAACATTAGATATTAATTCCTATTCTATGAATTTACTGAATAAATTAACTCAGGCAAGCTTAGTGACCAGAATAATCCATGATAAGTCCACCAACTGGACTTCAACAGAATTTACACTGAAATTGCTGCTTTTACTCTTCTGGTCGAAGAATGTTTCTGTGCACCAATCAGGTTCATCTAATTTGATCAGCCATTTTGTCATACCACATAAGCTATACATACACTGATATTAGATGTATCACTAATGTCCTCTGAGATGGAAATGGGTGTCTGGTTACTCACTTCTCAAACCAGGACTGTCACTCGCTCAGATGAGGTAAGGATGCCAAAGAACTGCCACTCCATTTCCACACTGGTCTTAGAAGCTTGATTGCATGGGGTAAAATTAGAGATATAAGACATATGAGAGGTACAGTAGGCTGACCACTCTTTAACACCACATACAAATAGATGAGCTGAATATTTACATGATACTGAATGGGAAAAGTACAGCTACAGTATGTTTTTGATAGGAAACCGTGTGTCCATTTATCAATCAACCTCTCCAGAGCTTTCTTACTGTATCACAAGAGTTTGATACCTCTGTACTGCCCACAGTTGTGGATGTTCTTGTACACTGGCACTAGTATGCTTATTTTCCGGTCATCTAGGATATGCCTTTCTCTCCATGCTGCTATGAGTGCTCTCAGGAACCATTTCTCCCCATCTCCTCCAACATTTTGATCATATCTGCAGTGACCTCATCCAAGTCTGCTGATTTTCTTGACTTCATGTTCATTAGTGCTATTCTTACTTCTTCTAGGGTGGACTTCTCCTCTTCTTTCATCATAGGCTGTGTGCCCTGGACAGTCCTCAGCATGGACCCCCCCCCCCCATTTCTGAGGATAAAGGAGATAAAAAAAAAAACTTCTATGGTTGCCATAGCTGAGAACCAAAATAAAAGCCACCCACAATTTCTGATAATACAAATGGATTATAGTAGCTCATTGCTTCAGTTATTCTCACTACAAACAAGGCATACATTAGTTTAAGCAGCCACAATACCAGATATAGCTCTTTAAATAAATGCTGGCACTACATTCCTGCCTGATTGGCAACTTTTATGAGGTGCTGATCTCACCCCCTAATAACCTGTACCTGAAGTAGCTAGGCCCTCCAGCTTATCCTAGCTTCAATGAAATAGCTCTATCGATGTGGCTGAAAATTGTATTTGTCTTATTTACTACCCAGGTGAGTAAAATCCAACTTCTCACATCCTTTTTAACCATAACCTGGTCCAAAAAGGCAAGACCAAATGCAATGTCCCCACCTTGTTTTATATTTGCTACTGCAACATTCTTTTGTCACTTTTTAATGTCACTAGTCACTGTCTGTTTCTTCACCTACTTCCTCATTTTCCTCCGCTTTCCATGTTACATTAATTTCCTTTCATCAATATAACTTTTATTAAAACTTTTTTCAAAATTCAGAAACGTAAACTTGCTATTTTTAAAATATTTTCTCAAGTACAAAACATATAATCTTGCTACATCTTATGAGAACATAATGTTCGGCACCAATACTAAGCCATAATGAGACAATTTAAAGGACAAAAAAATACAATATGCATCGTACATCTCAAGAAAGCAGACACGCCATGTAAAATTTCAAGTATAAGCAATGAAGTAATTTCCGTTGTGATATTATGATGTTAAAAGGCCTGTCATATCTATAAGTAGAGTATAATAAAAGATGGACGATTTCTCATGTCACGAGACAGCATGTAGTTGATGCTGAACTAACCTTAGGAAAAGAAGTACTGCTCACACAAAAAATGGCATTGGAAACTGGAAAGGAAAGGCACATCTGCCTGTCACCATAAAGAGATTATAGCGAGACATAGGTGAAGTCATGGTCCAAGAGAGTTGTAGAAGCAGGAACTTGACACCCACAGAAGGGACTGTTTATAGAGGAGAACTTGATGGGCATAGAAGGAGACAAGACTGGAGCATGAAAGGCACCAGTGGAATGAAGGCAAACCATGTTAAATTAGACCAGTTGGATAGACATGGAAGAACCAACACTTTTAGGACTTAATTATGTCTTTATGTTTCAGAAGATATGAACTAGCCCTTCGGCTGATAGCCTTCTAATGTTCAAACAACCATAAATTTGTCACTTTATTTATACGATCATCAATTAACACATTAACTAAATAGTTACCCCTTAAAGAAATACCCCAAAAGTCAATGTATCAGTAATACTTCATCAAATTAAATTATTACAAGAAATATTTCAGAATCAACTCATTACTCAAGTTTTTCGGTTGCAATGTTTGAAATACAATAATATACCAAGTTTCCTTTGCTAGCAAACATTTGTAATGTCTAAAATAATGCAGGACATTGAAAAACATGCCTAATAAAGAACTTTAGCAAACCAGGACTTTGACCATGATATTCTTTAAAGAGTATACCTACAGGAATTGAAGATACTGCAATGCAAATTTCCCTAATATCTTCTTGAATTATCTTGCTAACTTGTCATGAAGACTGACCTACATAAAACGTTTTACATGGGCACGTAAGTCCATACACCACCCCTTCTAAAGAACAATTTTTACTCACCTGTACTGTAAAATTTTGGCCATTAATGTAAAGAACACCACTATCTGCAAGGAAGGGGCAGATTGAGCACCCTTTTCAGCTCAGACTGATACATTCACCCTCATTCTCCAAAGATTACAAAACATAATCACACTTTACGATATGAGCATTTTCATTTTAAGGAACTTAAAAACTATCATCCGAGGTCATTATATACCAATATTTTCTTAAAATTCATGACACCCCTTCTATAAAGGGTGCATAACAAGTTACAAAATATACTTTCTTATCCTATACAGACAAGGAAGGCTTGTACTCTTAGCATAAATTATATTGATGTGAGCACCGAGATATTGAATATTTAGTGAATTCTTTAAGTTCTGCAATTTAAGTTTGAGAATTAGAGTGTCTGAAAGCATTTCAATGTTCTAGCAAACTTAAATATTGATATGGTAAGTTTACTTTAGTAAATATTTGATGTTGTTGGTCTTTTGGCTTTTCCCGGTTAGGGGTCACGACAGTGGAACTCCAGTTTGCTAATGATTGGCAGTAGATTTTTCATGAACGCCAAGGTGCCAGCTCGATGTCCAACCTTCAAAGAAGGCATGCAAATTTACACATGTCTTTCGAATGCCCATCCAACCACGGGGAGAACATGCAGACTCCACACAGAAGGCACTCACTGCACTTCAGTTGAAATTCGAACGGGAGAACCTCTTGCTGTGAGGCAACAACGCTACCGCTGTACCACCGTGGATATAAATACAATGTATAAATGCAGGATTTGAGTATTCAGAGAAAGTCAAAGATTTGTAATGCATGTATTTTTCCCTTGTAAAATGAAAGATATAAAATGCAAACAATCTGAGTAAAAATTTTTCACGTATAGCTTGGGAACATTAAGTCAACAAACTATATTCTAAACTGCTTCCTATATTTACTCTCGCTATAGATATATATTTTAGTCACACAGGCAAACATGATGGAATGTATTTCAGGTCATCAAATCCAATCAAAATAATCACTTGTCAAGGTATTAGCCATTATTTTTTTATAATTTTTGAAGATGTGTAAAGGAAGCTCATTTGCACAGCTACAGAATAAATGAGAAATGTCTAGTAATGCTGAGGACATAAGGAACAAAATCCATTATCTCAGGAAGAAAATCGTTATCTTTGAATGAGCATTGTATGCATCATGATGCAAAATAAACCAAGTACAAAATAACTTAAAAAATAAATCTGCACCAAATAATATCCGTGTTGGGAACTGCTGATTGAGGGCTCAGTGTCTGTTATTCTAAAAGTATATTAATTTTGGTTTAAGCATTTGGGCTTCAGGCCAGTTATTTTACATTAGAAGGGTTCGTGGTCTGCACTCTTGTGGGAGGAGAGGCTGGACTCTGCCCTTCTGAGCTGGGAATTTCTGGTTAAAGGCTTATAGTGTCTGCATATTTGAACTGCTTCTTACTGAAATTGGTACACCTTGTTTGCTGTAGCATAGACTAGATCCAGGCCTGCTGAATCTAGCTTTGTTTGTATAACTTGAGCACTAATCCAGACATTCTTTAAAGTATTCAATTGTATTTATTACTGCTTGGTAGTAACTTGATTAAAGTGTAGCTATCATTCTAAGTCTTTTGGATTAAGCACTTGGGCTTCAGACCAGTTGTTTTACATTAGGAAGGTTTGTGGCCTGCACTGCGGTGGCAGGACAGGTAGCTTAAATCCTTCTAAGTTGGGAACTGCTGATTGAGGGCTCAGTGTCTGTTATTCTAAAAGTATATTAGTTCTGGTTTAAGCACTTGGGCTTCAGGCCAGTTATTTTACATTAAGAAGGTTCGTGGTCTGCACTCTTGTGGGAGGAGAAGCTGGACTCTGCCCGTCTGAGCTGGAAATTTCTGGTTAAAGGCTTATAGTGCCTGCATATTTGAACTGTTTCTTACTGAAATTGGTACACCTTGTTTGCTGTAGCAAAGACTAGATCCAGGCCTGCTGAATCTAGCTTTGTTTGTATGCTTGTTGTTTGTTTGCTTGTTATTTCCCTGGAATGCTAATTCCACCTAAAACGTGGCTTTTCAGTGCTTGTGTGGATCCCTAGTGATATCTGCATTGCTTACTGTACTTATTTCCTTGTTTCACTTGAAAGAAAGTTACTGTTTGTCGTTTTTGCATTTAAGTTACCTGTAACACATTGCATTTAAGTTACCTGGCACTTGCTCACTAAAGCAATTATATAAGTCAGCACTAAAAAATTAAAAGCACTACACCCTCACAAACTCCCCTTGAGTACCTTGTTCCCCATTAGCCCTTTTTTTTCAATTATAAAGGAATTCCCAATACTATTATAGCATGTCCAAAGGTCAGTTGTCAATCTCCTCTCCGGTCCAGCTGGTGAATCTGGGAATCTTGAGGCAATGTTACAACTGCCTGATGTACACAGACAACCCTCTCCTCCTCCCAACAAATTCCAACACATGTGAGAGATGCAACCATATAGCCATACTGGAGGCTAAGCTCTCTCAACTCAGTACTGGCGAAACCAGTCAGGAGGAGAAGGAAACCACACTCACTACAATTCCAGTCTCACATAGACCTACCACGACAGCAAACCAAACACATAAACACACAAAACATACTCGGAGGCTCTAAATAAAAATCTGCCTAAGCAGCAGAGACCTCCAAAGCAGACACCCAAGCAACCGCTACCCCAAAACAAAACACGTGCAACACATAGCTCACAAAGCCCAGTGCGCCGAACAGTCACAGCCCTTAAGGCTAAACAACACACCTGATACACTTGTAATAGGTGACTCTATCGTCAGGCACACTGACGTCCAGCTCACCAGGCTGAACAAGAAGAAGGTCATGGTGAGCTGCCTGTCAGGAGCTAGGATCCGCCACATAACACAAGCACTCAGGTCACTCCAAGGCAAGTACAAATATGACTCAGTCATTGTCCATGCTGGTGTGAATGACCTGAGACATACCTCCCTGGACTACATGAAAAGAGACATAGAGGAGCTCTCTGAGCATGTAGCCCAGGCCGGTATGACCCTGACCTTGAGTAGCATCTTACCCTCACCAGGAATGATGCCACAATATGAAGACAAGATGATCAATTTCAACAATTGGCTTAAGTATTGGTGTCATTCAAAGGGGATCAAGTGCCTGTCAGCCTGGGATGACATGCTCGACAAGCCACGATGCTTCTCTAGGGATGGCTTGCACCTGTCACCCCTGGGCTTTCGGATATTGGCAAAGGCTCTTGCTACCCCCATAGTGCCTTTTTTAGGCAAGCCTCAAAAGACAAACCCACCTCAATAGGTATCACAAGGGATAAGAAACTAAGAGAATGCTACTCAACGCCAGAAGTCTAAACCTCGAGATGCATGCACTCGAAACTCTCCTTAGCATGGAGAACATCGATATCTGTGCAGTAACAGAAACCTGGTTCAAGGCTCCTGAGAGCACCCTAGCACTTCCAGGTTATACCTCATACCATGCTTTTCGGCCCCTAAACTTGGACCGAACCACAAAAGGAGGGGGAGTATCAATATTCGTCAAAGATACCCACACCTCCAGGTTGGTGACACAGCACAAAGCATCAGAGACTATCCATGTGCAACTAACAGTGGGTAAAACTGCCTTCCAGTTTATAGCCTGCTACAGACCACCCTCCAAAACCCAGGAACCCCACTTGGCCTTCCTGAGAACACTGGAAAATATGAAGGTCTCTCCAAACACCATTATATTGGGCGACTTCAACTACCCAAACATAGACTGGGATCATTACTCTAACTCTAACACCCTAGCCCAAAGGTTCCTAGAATTTATAAACTCAAATGCTATTGAACAACTTGTTACCACTCCCACAAGAGGGGAAAACATACTGGACCTGATCATCACCAACATGGGGACTCTGTGCTCCAGACCAGAAGTGTATCCCTCATTGGTAAAATCAGACCATAAACTAATCTCACTGGATATTCACATCCCAACTCCACCCCCTGCCCTGAAAACCACAGTGAAAAACTTCTCTAATGCAAATTTCACACTCCTCAAAACCGAGGTGGAATCCTTCAAAGCCCCCGGGCCTGTGGAAAATATGGCCCAGACCGCAGAATCCTTTATAAATGCATTCTATGAACACCTTCAGGAAGGCATGGGTCATGCAATCCCAAATAAAACCAAGTCCCAATCCTCCAAAGGCAGATGTCCTGTCTGGTGGACCCCAGCCATAAACAAACTATACAATAGAAGGAGGAAGCTACTACATGATAGAGCAAAATCCCAAAAGGGAAGGCATCTCTGATCAGTATTAGCAAAAAACTACGGGCACTCATAAAATCGTCTAAGGCCAGCTTCGAGAGAAAAATTGCACAGGACACTAAGGATAATCACAAGGCTTTCTTTAGTTATGTTAGGAACCTGGGTGGGAATTCCCAGATATGCTCAGAAGTAGTCCAAAATGACAAAAAATACACTGAACCCACAGACATTGCCAACATCCTAGCTGACAGGTTCAGCGCAAACCCCCCCCACCAAAAGGGCAAATATCTATCCCAGCAGAGTGCTGCCCCCTTGACATCTCAGATGCTCAGGTAAGAGCTGCCCTCTCCAAAGCAAAAAACACAGCATCAATGGGACCAGACGGTGTCCCGGGCTGCATCCTACATGAACTCCAAGAAGAGCTAAACCCAAACCTAAAACTACTGTTCAATCTCAGCCTTACTACAGGATATGTACCCAAAGAGTGGCGTACAGCAACAGTGGACCCTCTCCACAAAGGTGGTGCCTCAATGGATCCTGGAAACTATCGCTCCATAAGCCTGACTAGTTTGGTCTGCAAATCTATGGAAAGGATCATCATGGACCTCATAAATAAAGATATTGGGGACCTACAGACACTGGATCCTACCCAGTTTGGCTTTGTTAAGGGCAAATCCTGCCTCTTAAACCTGGTTGATTTCTTTGAAACAGTCACCAAGGCCATTGACGAGGGAAAGGTGGTCCACACAGCCTACCTGGACCTCACAAAAGCCTTCGATACAATACCCCACTCGGGCATTATAGATAAGCTCACCAGCTTAAATATAAACCCCTATGTCACTAGATGGGTTGCAAACTGGCTCAAGGACAGAACCCACATGGTTAGAATTGCTGGAGCCATGTCAGACTCCAAACGATTTACAAGTGGTGTCCCACAAGGCTCAGTCCTGGGACCTCTCTTGTTCGGTATATATTTCTCGGAGGTACAGGCCAACACGGAAGGACTGTGGCTGACCAAGTTTGCAGATAACTGCAAACTGGGCACCATAATCAACACTCCAGCTGACACAAACATCCTCCAAAAGGGTCTCATAGAAACAGACAACTGGTGCCAGAGCCATGGCCTCAAGCTAAATGCCAAAAAGTGTATAGTCACCCCCTTTAGCAAAAACAAAGTGCCCACAAATGACCACATAGGTGGTAATCCATTAAGTACAGAAGAAGTAATTAGGGACCTGGGGACCCAAGTTGATAGCAATCTCTCATTTGACAACCACGTGGCCAAAGTGGTTAGAAAAACATTTTATATAGCCCACCTAATCATGAAGGGATTCACATCTAGATCAAGGGAGGTCATCGTGCCTCTTTACTCATCCCTTATCAGGCCCATAATTGAGTACAATGCCCCTTTTGGGATGTACTTTACCAGACACCTGCAGCAACTGGAAAGACCCCAAAAGTACCTCACCAAGATGATCAAAGGGCTCAAACAGATGCCATATGCTGCCCGGTTAAAGAAACTCCAGCTCTACTCAGTAGCATACCGCCTGCTCAGAGGCGATCTGTGCCTGACGTATAAAGCCATGTCCAACCCGGAATTAATGGACATGCTGCACCTCAGAAAATCCAAATTCCATCGAGCTACATGCTCGAGAGACTTGAACCTCAGCACTGAAATAAATAGGACATGCTGGAGGGACAGATTCATAACCCAGAGGCTCCCTTCACTCTGGAATAAAATCCAAGTCCAGGTTAGGCAGAGTCCCTCATTGACTCTCTTCAAGAGGAATCTTGATGAGTGGATGGGAGATCGTAGGTTTACCCCGGGTATCACTTCTGTGTCACTGTTAGACAGAGGCACAGTATACTAACCTCGAAAAAGGGCATAACAAAATTAATTTAAAATGGGTGGCGAAAGCCAAACACACTCTGGCTAGGCTTATAAATGCCCTAGGGCAGATAGCCTAGTATGAACCTATGAACCTATGAACCTATGAACCTATGAACCTATAAGTAGATACACTGGCCATATCATAAAAGCTTTAAGATTTGAAATGGTTAAGTTGGTCTTTTGTTAAGAAGTTTAAGAACGTGTCACATGTTTTGGCATTAGGATAGGGTATAGCTAGACAAACCTACAAAAGTTCAAAGCTATTTAATTTTCCCGGCTTTAACAGATCTTTCTAAATAACTTTGATGATGGTTTGATTTATAACATTGAGCACCAAAGCATATTCAAAGGACAATCACAAAAATACAACTTTCTACCAGTGAAATCATTGTATTAAAAATCAGTAACACTTAGATCAATAATTCTTACACTTCACATTAATAAAACATCAAAAGGCAAAATAAGATGCAAACCTCTTGTAGGTCCTGAATAATAAGATAGTGAAATGCATCTGTCAGTACACACAAACTCAAAAACAATGGAATCTAAGTAAACATGACATTCTTGTCTTGAAAGCTTCCAATGAACCTTATTTTCTGTATTAGTTCTACAGCTTATTGTATTACTTGTATATGTTCTCGGGAACAGCAGTTTTTTTGCTAAGTTGTTCTCTGTTGGGTACCATCTCTGTGGACGCTGCATTTACTCCCTTTATCCAGCATAGGTTTCCTTCAGGCGTTATGGCCTCCACACAATAACTGACATGCTGTACGTGAACTGGCAATCTTCCAAATTGTCAGTACATATGAGTGTCAAGCTTGGATGTGTGTGCATGAGTGTGCATGTGCGCGCGCGCGCGTGTGTGTGTGTGTGTGTGTGTGTGTGTGTGTGTGTGTGTGTGTGTGTGTGTGTGTGTGTGTGTGTGTGTGTGTGTGTGTGTGTGTGTGTGTGTGTGTGTGTGTGTGTGTGTGTGTGTGTGTATACATGCATACATGCTGCATGCTGGCACCCTGTCTTGGATTAGTTTTACTGCCTTGGCCCACTCAGTGTCAGATTAGATTCAGTTTCCCCCATAATTGGTGAATTAATGAAAATATGTAACCTGGGAACTGATATGTTGATATGTTACAAGTCCAATGCTAGCAACTATTTTAAGTGAAAAGTATATAATCATTTTGATACAAATAGTGCCTATTTTATAATGTCGATGAAGCTTTCAACCACAGTACTCTGCTGAAAGCAAGTTTTGCCCAGATGGAAAACCCAGTTAACAAACTATAAACAAATAAATAAACAAATAGCTCTACATAGACACATTAGAGTAGCCATAAAGCCAACGTGTCTTCGAGATGTGGGAAGAAACTGGAGTACCTGGTTAAAACTCATGCTGAGAAATGCAAATAGTAATACATGCAACGATATTGTGTATCAATGCATAGATTTAGAATGTTTGTATAAATGATCTGCTACACAGATGCAAACATGACTGCTATGTGACATATTTATGGCAAGTGATCCCTGGGACCATGCCTAGCCATATACACATTTAAGTAGGCACACATAAAAGTTTTTTTATCCCCTCTCAGACACTTAATAGTGTTGCGTACAAAATCCTAGAAAAAATATAAAATCTAAATTGTTGAACAAAACTAGGTTCTTGCTGACACTTGTGCAAAGAACTTTAACAGGATTTGCTTGCAGGAGTCAGGCTTGGAGGAAAAAGAAGCTTAAATCCCTACCGTTTTAAGAAGCATACAGCTAAGTACACCTTATATTATTTACTTATGATATACTAAATGCAACTTCCACAAGTGAAGGTGGAACAAACAGGAATTGTTTGCTCCATATTGTAAAGCAAAGGAGGGGGATAGCAGTTTTGCTGTAAGGAAGAATTATTTTTTTATCCAGTGCAGACAGTTTACTTCACATAATTACTGGAAAAAATGAATGCTGAAAGCAACAATGTAGCAAAAGCATTGAATTGTTTTGGTTGTGAGTTCATGACAACAATGGCAGCTGTGCTAAATGTTGATTTAGTATGAATACAACCTCAATTTCCCTGTGTGGAAAAAAATCATAGAGCTTTTGAATGAGATCAAGTTTAAAAAAAACAAAGTGAATAATTAAAATTAAGTAGACAGTACGATATGTACTGTAGTTACCAAGGTTTATTTCACATATTAGTGAGACACAAAAAATGTATTTCATTTAACTTTATTTTATTTTATTTAGACTTTTGATGCCTAAGGCACCTGGATTTGGTCAGATACATTTATGTAGTGCCCTGGGGAAAGGCTACACAATGACAGGTTTACACAATGTAATAACACGGAATACTAGCCTAATGAAGGCAACATAAATACATAAAAGAGATTTTTTCTCTGGCAATCATACACGTGTAAGTATTCAACATAATTAATTAAAGGTACACTGTGTAATAACACGCCGTTTCATTAATAATTTAGATGAATACAATATTAAAAAGTATTTGGTTTAAATTATTGTGCTACTAAATTTTGCTAATTGAATAAATATAGTTGTCATTGTTATACAATAAATTGATGGTGCTGTGCTTTTGACGACTTCAGTAAAGAAATTCTGATGTAAGAATTTAAAGAAGATAGTTGAGATTTAGGAGAATAAGTGCATGGGCAGTTTTAATACTAGTCATTCAGTATATGCCTGGGAATGGCAGTATTCTTAATAATATGTTTCAGCGGAAAAAGAACAAGAAAATAGCAGTGAAAAAGGTATTTACATGCAGCAGGTCATCTGAAAGGTAGATACAAATACTGTGAGTAACAGAATACTAATAAATGTGAATGAAACAGGGAATGTGTGCTTGTAAGGAAGTGAGCAAATGCAGAGACCAGAATAAATGCGAATTAAAGAATTTGCTTTATTGTACTCAGACAAGCATTGCAATATTGACTCTGATGCTATAAATAGCAACAAATGACAGAACAAAAGTATTCGGAAAATTCAAGTTAAATGAGTGAACAGTCAAGAATGTTCAGTGCAACATTTTTGATCTTTAACTGCTTCCAGATTCAGAGAATATGTTAACTTTCCCTAGACTATACATAAGTATACACAAAGCTACTGAAACCATGTATTAATGCACAAAGCAAATAATTAGACAGTT